>NW_023425366.1:131936236-132399173 GCF_014108415.1 Molossus molossus | reverse complement strand
ATTGGTTAGAATCCTGGTCAGGGCTCATGCCCAGGTTGTGGGCCAGATCCCCAGTGGGTAGCATGCTGCAGGTGACTGATCGATGTTCTCTCTTATTGATGTTTCTGTTTCTCCTTCCCTCTTCCTTACTTTTTCTCTAAAAATTCAAAAAGGAAAGAAAAAATATCTTTTTTCACCAAAGGACATTTTTGCATTTATCTTCAGATGGAGTGGGAGGGAGAGAAAGAGAAACATCAATGTGAGAGACACATCAAGTGACTGCCACCCATACGACCCAACCAGGGTGGGGACAAACTGCAACCGAGGTACATGCCCTTAGCTGGAATAAAACTGGGACTCTCTGGTCCATAGGCCAATGCCTTAACCGCTGAGCCAAACTGACCAGGGTAGAAAGAAAAAAAAATTAAACAAAGATAGGAACATTTGGGGCAGTGCCCTGGCTGATGTGGCATAGTAGTAGGAGAATCAGCCTGCAAACTGCAGGGTGTTGGGTTCGAGGGCTGGTAGCTGGGTTCCAAGTTTGATTCCTGGGGCTTAAGGAAACAATCAATGCATCTCTCTCTCTCTCTCTCTCCCCCTTGGTCCCTCCCTTTCACACTTTGTAAAAAACAAAATCAATAAATAATATAAAGTCAGATGAGACTTAACATAAAAAGTATATATCTTTTGGAAGTAAAACACTTTATTTTTAAAATATCCAAAAAAAAAAAAAATAACAGGCAACTTGGGTGGGAGAAGCCTAATCAGTAACCGAGGGCACTGGCTTAAGCAGGTGAAAGCCAGTGTCTGTGATGAACAAGGAGAACACTGATATAAACTGCTTCCCCCTAAGGAGTCCGTTCAGGCTGATGTGTCGCAGCTGAGCTGCCAGGCTTTTCAGAACCACTGATTGGCCCTGGAAATGTAGCCAAGTTGATTAGAGCATTGTCCCGATACAGCAAGTTTTGGGTTTGATCCCAGGTCAGGGTACATGCAAGAATCAATCAATGCATAAATGATTGGAACAACAGATCTCTCTCTCTCACACATAAAGAAAAATAAAATAAAAACCCATTTTTTAAAAAATATGATGGACATACAAAGCTATATATATCCAATGGATACAACACGATGTGTTTGGAGACAAACAGACTTAAATTTTTTATTAAAAAATTGCAAATACAACCAAGAATGTTTGTGAACATCTCCTAGAGATACATCCAGTGCCCAAGTCACTGTGCGTATATCAGGGACACTGATCCTGCAGCTTCCTGGTCTCTTTCTGAGAGTGACTCCAGGGTCCTGGGTGTGGTAGGGGATCCCAGAGACCCTGACAGCACCCGCCTCTGTACCCCAAGTCTCCCAGCTTCCAAGGAGGCAGGAGATGTGAGCAGGAGCTTGAGAGGGTTTTGCCATCATCTGCTCATATGTCCCACGTCCCCTTCAGCTCTCCTCTGGCCAGGCAGAGATTCTTCAGCCAATGGTCTTCCCTGGCCTGACCTAAGAGGGAGGGGGCAGGTGGTAAGTCAGACTAGGTTAAGGCCAGAGAAACCAACTGGGAAGAAGAAGCCCAGAGACTGAGGGGGACAGAGAGAAACCAGCAAGGAGAGGGAAGGGGCATCGCAAGTGTACACAGCAAAGAGTGTGGGAAGGGCAGTCAGAGGAGGAGGAGATGTGAGGGTGTGGGGGTGTGTAAATGGCATAATAGTAATCCCTCCCATTGACTCAGGACCTGTGATCAGACTCTGTGCTGAGCTTGTAAGTGGCACACTCTATGTAATTTCCACCCGCATACATAATGATGGTGGGATCATTACCCAAAGTCCCCAGAACTCCAGCTGTCCACATGACCTTCTCCCAATAGTCCAAGGAGCAGATGGGCTTGGCCCACTCACCAGAGCAGAGGGGCGAGGGGCTGTGCTCTTTGGCTGGGTCACTGGCTCAGGCACCACTCAGAAGCTTACTGTCTTTTCAGAGAGACATATGAACGCTCCGATGTGTAGTAGGACCTCGTGCAGACAAGGGATGAGGCTGCTACCTTAAAGGACACTGTGTAACAATACTCAAGTCCATAGGACAACAGATGTCACATGAGAAGTGACTCATGCTGAGGGCCTGTTTTGGTTTTCAGACCAATTTCCGATGCCTCAGTTTTCCATTCCTTCTATCCTCCCATCTCTCCACTCTCTATCACTGTTTCTCCTTCTGTCTGTGCCCCCCATGGCCCCTCTTTTTGCCCCTGGGGTTTTGTTCTTCTCTGGTTGCCCCACCCACTATATCTTTGTGGGGTTTCTGTGTTTTCCTGGGCACGTTTTTACTAGGGCCTCTCTGATAAAAGCAGGAGGGTTCTCACATGTCCTGCCCTTCAGCTACAGCCTGTCACATGTTCCTCCTAATCTCTGCTAATTCTTCCTATATTTTGCTGAGGATGGTGGGGCCTAAAAGGATTGGAGCATTTGCTCAATGGGACCAGGACAGGCACAGAGAACCAGCTGTGGGAGACACTGGGCCAGGACGGCCACAAGGGGGCAGCAGAGGAGATGGAGAGAGGAGACAGAGGGAGCACATAGTTGGTCAACTCTATAGAAACCATGGATGCAAAATATTGACTTTGTGATACCAGGTTTTATGTTAATGGACCTTTGACTGATTATTTATCTTTTAATTCAAATTATTTTTCAATAATGATTTTAGAGACGAGAAGAGAGAGAGAGAGAAAGATAGATATAGAGACTTCGATTGGTTGTCTCCACCAAGTACCCCAACAGGAGATTGTACCCAAATCCTGGGTATGTGCCCTGACAAGGAATCAAAGCTGCCACCTTTGATGAATGGGACAACACTCCAACCAATGAAACCACTCTGCCTAGGGTGACTTATTAATTTTTTAATTAAAATTTGTAAATTACAGTTGATAGTTAATATTAGTTTCAGGTGTACAACATAGTGACTAGACATGTAATGCCTTCAAAAGTGAGGCCCCACCTTGAAAGCCTAGTCCTGACCTGGCACCACATGTAGCTGTCCTAATGTCATTGCCTATACTCCCCATGCAGTGTGTCAGCTTACATGCACAGGTGCCACTGTTCTGACAAAGAATGTGCAGAAAGAAGATCCTGGGACTGTGCATTCTGGATTTTCTCTGTCCCGTCATGTGTCCGTGAAAAGGCAACATCCTCAATGGTAAATGTCAGAGAGGCAACTGTCCCGGGAAAGCACTCAGACATTTCCACCCTCAACCCCAAAGGAGGCTCAGATCTGCTGGTGCTCACTCAGTCCACCCCAGTGGCTCAAGGGCACAGAGGAAGCTGCCTGCCTACAGCAATGGGCTGAGACATGGGAACCCAGAAGACCGTTACAATCCCAGGAAGACCAGATGTCAGAGCCTCTCATTAGCCCATGATGATGTCCTTGGGAACACAAAGTGTAGGACCAACTTCAGGGTCCAGGAAAGGGGTTGGATATAGCTCAGGAGACCCACCTGCCTTGGTGGGAGCTCCACCAACCAGACATCAAGAGAACTGCAACTATAGTGTCCTGTGGAAAAGGACAAGGATGAGCCCTCACATCTGCCTGCTAGGCCTTTGTAAGAGGGACCTACACAGGACTTGTCCTGACCTCACAGGGCTTCAGGACCTGACCCTCCAATTCTGCTGCTTCCCTTTGTCATCAGGGAACACTGGGAACTATTCAATCTTAGGACACTGAGTCCAGGACCTCAGGAATCAGCCAACGGGGTCACAGTCATCCACTTAGGAGATTTTCTCATCTAATATCAATCCACCTAGTTTATTAACATCAGTAAAGAAATAATTTATTTCTGTCATCATTGTCATTACTCTGGTTACTTGTCACTATCTTTCTGATAACTACGCTTAGGAATTATTTTTGTGGTTGTGGTTATAAAACTTTGAATAAACATTTCAAGGGAGACAGATGTTGGACTTTCTGATGATGAATATTTGAAGTTTGGAACAGGCAGACACACAGCTGAATCTTGGCGGCCTCTTTGCTGCCTGGTTGGCTGTAATAGCAGGAGGCTGCCCCTAGGGGCAGTGCTCTCTTCCATATTCCATGAGTCTTTTCTACAGTACAGCTTCTGGTCCCTTATCTAGGCCCCTTCACTCCCAGGTCTTGCGGTTCCTCTGCACTGATCTCCCCTGTAATTCATTCTAGCTCTCCTCACAGCCCATTGCTTGACTTCAGTCTCCTCTGGGCAACAGCAATGGTCACCTTCTCAATGGCTGACCTAATTTCTGCTCCTTCTCACCCAGATTCAGGAGCCCTCTGTCCTCTCTACACCATTCCACTTAGGTCTGGGCCAGGTCCACTTGTGAGCCCAGCATCCGGTTGCTCTTTTTTCCTCTTATTTCTGGAACTTTTCTGACTCTCTTCCTCTTGTCTTCCTAGGTTACACCTCTTACTTTACAAAGTCCTTCGAAAAGTGCCTGAAAAAAAAACACTTTAAAAATTCACTGTAGTTACTTAATTTACCAGACTCAAGAAGCCATACCCAGAGGGCACATGTGTCTGCACTGAAATGGGTGAGGAAGAGGTGGTGCAGCTGCAGGAAAATATATAACCGATCTCACCTATGAATGTACAAACCAAATCAAGAAATCTTCCATCTAAATGACAACTGCAGTGATTGAAAATAACATCATAAACTCAATTTATAAGTAATGCAAGATCACTTTATGGTTTTCCTCAGTGCCTCATTTGACATATGTTAGAAGTGAAGAGAAACTATCTTCCAGTTTAACTGAGGTGACAACTAACAAGTGGAATTGATGTACTTAGGATTCATAATGTGGTGCTGGCCCCTGGGAGAGGATGCCATGATCTAGGGCCGCAGTCTGCTCCTTTCACACCACCAGACACCGCTTAGTGTGTGTGTGGCAGGCAATCCAAGATTGGGTCTTAGACAGTTTCAAGGGTAAGATTGGGAAATCTGTTGCAGCAAACTGTTGATTACCTAGACCTCGATATCATACACTTAGGATTTAATTGAAAAATATTTCCAAAATGTATGTCACATGCAAAAATTAACACCTTGTAAAATTAAAAACCTTTTGACCACAAGTTGTTTGCAATTAACAGGTTATTTGTTGTAACTAATTCTCTGTGTTTTTTTTTTTTTTTAAACAAAGGTTAGCATATATGCTGTATGTGGGGAAAACAGTGCAGTAATTTTGTTGACTTACATTAATATTACACATCTACAACTATTACATATTTAAATCGAAGTATCACCACTGAAAAACAAAGGTCTGCAAATGACTCACACATGACCACACGCAGGCCTCAGTGATTGGTTCTGTTGCTCATCCTGATCCCACGCATTTTCCTTACACTCTCCCTTTGCAGCATTCTCCTCATGCTCTCCTGATATCCTTCCTTTTTTTGTGTTCTCGCGCTATTCTCCCGATTCTGTTCATTTTCTCATTCTCGCAATATTTTCTTGATTCTGTTTGTTTTCTGCATTATTGAAATAATCTCTCGATTCTCTACATTTTCTGTTCTCATAGTACTCTTCTGGTTTTCTCTGTATCCTTTATTCTCACTATACTCTTATTCTCTGTTTTCTGTATTTGTGTAATAATCTTCTAATTCTCTAGGTTTTCTGTATTCTATCAGTTGTCTTCTGATTCTTTGTTTCCTGCATTCTTGCAATATTTTTCTGATTTTCTCCATCATCTGTGCTATCGCCACAGTCTCCTGATTTCTCTGTTTTCTGCATTCTAGATACTGTACTTATTTTTTACATTATTTGTGTTTCCCCAAAATTCTATTGATTCTATTTTCTGCGTTCTTGAGATATTTTCCATTTTTTATTCTTGTGGTACTCTCCTAGTTTTCCAGTTTTCTGTATTTTCACCATACTCTTCTGATTCTCTCCATTTTCTGATTTCTTGCAATAGTTTCCTGACTCTCCGTTTTCTGCATTCCCGAGATATTTTCCTGATTTCTCCATTTTCTGCATTCTAGTGATACTCTCCTTATACTTTACATTATTTGCGCTTTACCAAAATCTCTTGATTATACTTTCTGCATTCTCACAATATTTTTCTGAATCTCTATTTTCAGCTTTCCTGAGCAAATTTCCAGATTCTCTCTCTTTCTTTTATTCTCATGGTACTCTCCTGGTTTTCTCCATTTTCTTTATATTTTTTATTAGTTAATTTATTTTTGTTATAGATGTTCTCCCCCCTCCCCCCATTGACACCCTCCTCCTGATCTCATCCCCTCCCCCCAGCATAGTTTTCTATGTCCATTGGTTATGTTCATTTTTTTCTATGCTACTCATACTCTCCAGATGTTCTCTGTATCCCATAGCACTCTCCTTCTTTTCTCTGTTTTCTGAATTCTCCGGATATTTTCCTGATTCTCTCCATTTTCTGCATTCTCTAGATAATCTCAATATCTCAGTTTTTCTATATTCTTACAATATTTTCTTGTGTCTCTCAGTTTTCTACATTGTTGCGATACTCTCCTCATTTGCTTTGTTTTTTTAATTATCTCAATATTTTTCTGATTTTCTTAATTTTTGCTTTTTTTTTTTTTTTTTTTTTTGATAATCTCAGGATTCAGTTTTTTGTACTCTGGCAGTACTCTCAATATTTTCTGTTTTCTGCATTATTGAAATATTCTGATTCACTACATTTTCTGCATCGTCTGGTTAATCTGCTTCATATATTTCTTTTCTGTATTGTTAAAATATGTTCTTGATTCTCTACATTTTTTACATTATTTCAATATTCTCATGATTTCCTTCGGTTTTTGTATTCTCAC
Source organism: Molossus molossus (assembly GCF_014108415.1). NCBI lineage: Eukaryota > Metazoa > Chordata > Mammalia > Chiroptera > Molossidae > Molossus > Molossus molossus. The sequence goes on along the minus strand of NW_023425366.1, from coordinate 132,392,402 downwards.
AATATTCTCCAGATTCTCTTCATTTTCTTCATTCTCATATGTTTTCTGTATTCTCAAAATATTTTCCTGATTCTGTCCATTCTTTGCATTATTGAGATAATCTCCCTATTCTCTAGGTTTTCTGTATTTTTGAGGTGCTGTCTTGGTTTTCTATCTTTATGTTATTCCTGCCATAATCTTCTTCTTCTCTCTGCTTTCTGCATGTGTGTGATACTCTCCTAGTTCTCTCGGTTTCCTACATTCTCTCAATATTCTCCTGATTCTTTTCATTTTCTGCAGCCTTGAAATAGTTTCCTGAGTGCCGTCATGTTCGGCCTTCTCTTGGCTCTCTCCTGGTTTTCTCTGTCATCTGTGCTCTCGCCACAATCTCCTGATTTCTGCATTCTTGTGATACTATCATTATCCTTTATATTATTTCTGTTTCCCCCAAATTCTCCTGATTCTATTTTCTGCATTTTTGCCATATTTCCGAACATTTCCCCTGTTTTTCATTATCAAGCTACTCTCCTGATTTGTTTTCTGTATTTTTGTCATACTCTTCTGATTTTCTATGTTTTCTTCTATCTCGAGATATTTTCCTGAACCTCTTTGTCTTATGCATGCTTGAGATAATCTCCAGATTCTCTCCGTTTAATGAATTCTCATGGTATACACCTGGTCGCATCATTCCAACCAGGTTTTCTTTGTATTTTGTATCCCGTGGTACTCTTCTTAATTTCTCTGTTTTCTGCATTATTCAGATATTCTCCTGATTTTCTCTGTTTTTGGCATTCTCTGGATAATCAACTTTTTAAAAATTGTTTTCTTCATTGATTTTACAGAAAGGATGGAAGAGGGAGATATAGAAACATTGATGAGAAAGAACATTAATTGGCCGCAGCTCCTGCATGACCCCCACTGAAGATTTGGCCCACAATCTGGGCATGTGCCCTGACTAGAAATCGAACTGGTGACCTGTTGGTACATGGGTCCATGCTCAACCACTAAGCCACACCATCTGGGCAGAATAATCAACTCAACAAGTATGTTTTCTGTATTCTCAAAATATTTTCCTGATTCTCTACGTTTTCTGCATTATCGCATTACTCTACAGATTTGCTTTCTTTTCTACATTCTCATGATGTTTTGCTAATTCTCTGCTTTCAATATTTTCAAGATAATCTCCAGATTTTCTTCATTTTCTGTATCCAGCTGTAATCTCTATAACTTCTACTTTTTAAAAAAATTCTTAATGTATATTTCTAGTTCTCTCCATTTTCTGCATTCTCTAGATCATCTCTTTCATATGTCCATTGTCTCTAAAATTTCTGCAGTAAGTTGATACTCTCCTGATTTGTAGTTGTTGTTTTTATTTCTCACAATTTTTACCTAATTCTCTACATTATTTTCATCCTTGAGGGTTTTCTTTTTTTATTCTCACCCTTTTCTTTATGTTCTGAATAATCTGCTTAATATCACTCTTTTTGTATTCTTGCAATATTTTTGTGATTCTTTGGCTTTTTGCATAATCTTGACAGTCTCCAGATATGCTTTGTTTTCTGCTTCTGGAGATATTTTCCTGATGCTCCCCATTTTCACAAAAAGGGTGGGCCATTCTGCCCAGTCAGCCTGAGGGGAAAAAAGCCAACAGCACCAGGTATTCCCAGGTGGTCTCCCCACCCAATTACAAACCAGGCCCAAACCTGCTTCGCTTCCCAGATCAGACTAGATCAGGAGCCTTCAGGCTGGTATGGCCAGAAGGGCTGGCAGCCACATCCAGGCACCCTAAGAGCCCACACCTGGCTTCCAGATCCCTCCTAGCCTGTCAGGCCTGCTGAGCTTGGCCTGGTTCCTCCCTGGGGCCAACTCTCTCTGAGCCTTCCACCTGGTCCTCACAGACCTGGGAGCTTCCCAAAACTGGAGGAGGGCATGGCATCATGGAGTGGGATGCCCTGGGTAGTGAAAAAAGGGGTGTCCTCCCCAACTGGGGAGCACAGAGTCCGCTAAGAGTCACAGATGCAGGGGTCATGAGGGTGAGGGGCCTTGTGGGGTGGCACCAGCCTTTCCTCTCGGGCACCAGATTCCCTCCACAGGCCAGGGGGTGAAGTGGGGTGTGGTGCAGTGCTGTGAGGCATGGTGGGGTGTGGGGTGGGATGAGCGGTGGGGGACCAGCCACCTCAGCACTGGGGAGGAGGCTCATTCACCCTGTTCTGGGTCCCAGTTCCCAGAGCAGCACTGGGGTCTTCCACCTGGTGTTTTGAGGTAAGAGGCCCCAGCTTTGGGTCGAGATTCCCTCTGAGAGGCAAGAGACTTCTCTCTCAGATTTGGGGTGGGAACACCTACCCAGGGCCAGGATCTCAAAGTAGGCCTGGGGTTTCCTTCATACCACTAAGGGGTGCAGGGCAGTGGTGGGGGCTAGTCTTCAGCACTGAGGGGCAAAAACAGCCTACAGCACCTGGTATTCCCAGGCAGTCTTCTATCAAGGACTAACCAGGCCCCACCTGACCCTGCTTAGCTTCTGAGATCAGAAGAGATTGGGTGCATGCAGGGTGGGGTAGCCCTAGACACTGGTGGCCACAATCAGGCCCCCTGAAAGCCAGCTCCTGGCTTCCAGGCCACTCCCAGTCTTTGGCTGCCTTGGCTGAGCACTGACTGACCCCTCCCTGGAACCAACTCTCCCTGAGCCTTCTAGCTGGTCCTCACAGAACTTAGGAGCTTACCAAGAGTGGATGAGGGCACCACCTCGGAGCGTGAGATGGAGAAATGTGGGTAACACATTCATTAAATTCAGAAAAATGAGTGTAACTATGGACCCTTTACGAGTGCTCCTAGTGTGGAATTAAGCCTTGAGAAAGGCTTGAATTGTCCATGGCCTGGGAAATATAAATGGAAGAAACAAGCAAGCAGATCTGCAAACATGAAAAGATTTCACAGTCCTAAATGTCTGTGAGGGCACTACCAGCAGGAGCGCTGGGCCGTGAGGCTGCTCTGGGTTTCTTGCAAAGTCCACAGGCAGCACCAGTGAAATAAAACATGCACCCCAGCAGCAGTTCCTCTCCAATGGAAGACCCACAGAAATGGCAGGAGCACCCAAAAAAGCAACAGAGACATCAGAGCAGCTTAGTGCACGGAAGCTTCACAGAGAACACAGTAAATGCCATCACCCCAAGTTGGGTACATTGAGGTGCATTCACCATGCTGAAGAGTTACTCCCAGCCACCCCTGCCTGAACCTGGGAGGACACACCCTGCTGACCAAAAACACTCTTGTTCCTCTGGTCCTGTGATATCTGCAGGACATTGCAGGAACAGAATCCCTTACAGAGCCAGTGACATCCAGGGGTTCTCATCCACAAAGTCTTCTTCTTGGAGCCCTGATGTGAAGGAGAAGAAGGGTCCCTTCAAGAGGTCTTGGAGTGAGAGCAGATCTGTGAAATCAGGGGTCACAACAGAATCTGGTGAGAGATTGGAACCATAGGTGCCCTGAGGCCACACTGGGCTAGTGAAGGAGCTGGGGCTGGTGCAGCCTGGAGCATATTCTGGGCTCTCTGTGTAGTCTCCCACCAGGCTTGGCTATGGCTGAGAATACTGGGTTCTGCTGCAGGAAAGAGTCTGAAGGGGCTGGGCAGAGGAGGGCTGCAAAGACACAGGGCCTCTGGTACTCAGGGGCTCCAGGGGTACTCAGGGCCCACAGACACAAGCACAGACACAGGCACAGGGGCAGCCTCAAGCACAGGCATGGGCACAGCCACAGGGGCAGCCTCAGGCATAGGCACAGGCACAAAGACAAAGACTCTGGGGCCCTGGGGCTTAGCAAAGACTTCTGTTCCTTGTCTCCTGGGCAGTCTCAGCAGCCTAGTGTATTTGGCCCTGAGGTTCTCAGACCACACCTGGGGAGAGGGAACAGAAAGGAAGTGTAAGAGGGGAGGAGCTTGCAGCAGCCACCTCTGCCCAGGTGTGAGGCTGCTCAGGTGAGAAAGGTCAGCCTCACACCTCTCCCTCTGGCCCTAGATCCAATTATTGGAACTGGGATCCCATGACCTGGATAAGGGGCGGCCAAAAAAATAAGTGTGGCAGGGCTTGGACACCCTGCGCCAGGAAGGTCCTGGGTTCCAAGGCCCAGAGGTGTAGGCATGGGGATCATCAGTCTGGGCTGGATCATGCTTCCACTTTGTACCACACAGGGTGGGGATCAACTTGGGGTTCAGCTCTGTACACACAGGTAACCCCTTGTTATTGGGTGACCCAGAGCAGCACTTGGTCCCTTTAGGCTTGGTCTCCCCACCCCTGTGAGGGAGGGCAGGGAGGCTGCCTTGGTACCTCTGAAATGAGAAGGGTGGGTGGTCACTGGGGTTGGCATTGGGGGTGGGGCTTGTATACCTCACTTGGTTCTCCTGGAGACACCAAGCTCTCACATTCCAGGTAGTTGGGGTAATGGTCCTCAGCTCCTACCACTGTTCTGCGCTGTACACCAATTGCTTCCACCTCTGCAGCCTCCTCTGGTGCTTTGAGGAGAGTGAGGAGCCTGGCAAATGGGCAAAACAGGGTCAGAGGAGCCCCAAGGACAGTCCATAGCCCATAAGGCACCCTGGAGCCTGCCTGGGCCAGGCCCTGTGAGGAGGTGCGGGTCCCATGCCTGAGGGCAGAAGGCAGGTCTGTGGAGAAGAGTGTGGCACCTGGACTAAACATCCTGACCCTCCACCCCTCTGCACCAGCCCGTTTTATCCAGTCCTCAGCGTCCATGTTTCTGAAATGGGCCTCATCACAGCACCTGTATTATTATTACAGGGCCAGAGCCCAGGGAGGCAGGCAGAGCAGGTCTCAGACTCATCCAGGCTAGTGCCCTGGTGGTGTCCACTCCCCTGGCACTTATCACCCAGGTTCAATGACTGCAGCTTCCTGACACTCTCAGGAGGCCAGTGTGCCAGGTCCACTGCTCATCTTGCTTCAAAATGCAGTTCTATAGCCAAATGCACTAAGCGTCCAGACAAGCTGGACCTTGTGTGTGTGTGTGTGTGTGTGTGTGTGTGTGTGTGTGTGTGTCTTTGAGTGTGAAAGTGTATGAGCAGGCAGGTGGATGATTGTGGGGCAAAAAATAAAGGGCCCTGACCCCCTCCAATGTGTGACCTTCTGGACATCTTACATAATAAAAGGAAGAACTAAACATGGTTGTGTCCATTTAAAACCTCCAGGCTCACAAGCACACCTGGCACCATCGAACCAGTGGAAACTCTGTGTCAATGCAGAGTGGTGCACAGTAGTGGAGGTCCCAAGGTGCCAGTCGCAAAAGCAGCAGACAGCCCAGAGCCCAACACCATCCCCCATAGTAGCAGCCTGATCAGAGTCAAGATATACAGCCAGCAACAGAGGCTGGGGAGCAGACATCCATCCTCAAGCAACAGAAGCACAGACCAGCAGCTGAGACCCATCCCAAAAACTACAGCAAAAGCTGAGCAGGAGTTGAGCCCACAGGGCAGCAGCACTCCCCAGCCACCAGCGGCAGGACCTGGCACTCCACAAAGGCCTGTGCAACTCAGAAGCCCACAAAAGCAGTGGGAAGCTGGAGCCCTGGAGAGACTGGTGCAATCCAGCTACCCGCCCCTGAGAACTGCAGGGTGTGGGGGCACCAGAGAGACCTGTGTGACCCAGCAGGGACTGTGCCATCTAGTGACCCACAGGACCTGTGGGGTGCTGAAGCACCAGAGAGGCCTGTGCAACCCAGAAACCCATAACATAGGCATAGAGCCAAGTCCCCAAAGAGACTGTGTGATCCAGCTACTCGCAGGATTTGCAGGTTGCAGGGGCACCAGAAAGGCCTGTGTGACCCAGCTGCACACAAGATAGGCATAGAGAATGTGAAACTGGAGGCAGAGTGAATAGAAGCTAGACAATTTCCCAGGACCAAATGGGAATTACAACTAAAAGAAAAACAAATTCTCAGAAAAAAAGCAACAGAAAAGCAGCAGGACAAAACCAAATAACCAGGATCTCGTAGGATCTGTGGAACTGTGAAAGGGTAGCAAGCTGGGAGCCCAGAAACAGCAGAAGTCTTAGCTGTAAGCAGCACCCTTGGGGAATAAAGATCAAGCCTGTACCACAGTGCAAAGAACTGGAATAGAACTCTAAAATAGCCACAGCCACACACCAGAAGGCTACAGTACATAAAGGGCAGGCTGGGCTGGAACTCTGTGGGGACACCCAGGATTTGGCGGGCACTCAGAGTTTTTGCTGAGTTGTGGTTACAAAAGACAGTGAACAGTGTGTTCCTTCTCAGAGCTATGGGGAAAAGCAATAGCCCTTCACCCTAGGAAATTCAGCCCTTCCTGGGTGAGGCAAAAAAATGCAAACCGAGGCTCATAAATAACCAGCCTCTATTCCACCCTCTGGAGATCCTCTTATGCAGAACACCAGGGCTACAGTCCAAGGAACTGGGTAACTGAGACTACTACCCTCCAGAAAAATGCTAGAGGATAACAGAACTTGAAAATCTACCCAGGAAAGTAAGACTTGACAGTGGTGTTTAATGTGGGCACACTCAGATTCATCCAAACCCAGTAGAGGGAGCCACAAACAGCAGACCACCAACATCCACAGGGAAAATTTGGCAGGCTCCAAAACCCACTGAGATTGCCAGAATGGTGAAACAAGAAAAAAAAGTCCCAAATGAAAGAACTTTATTGAAGATGAGATAAATGAAATGCAGCTAAGCAAATTATCAGAGGTAGAGTTCAGAGCCATGATCTTGAGGAAGCTCAACAGCATAGTAAAAACATCAGCACCATGAGTAGAGATATAGAAACATTGAAAACCAACCAAGTGGAAATGAAGAATGACTTAGCAGAAATTAGAAACACATTGGAAGGACTAACCAGAAGAGTAGAGGAAGCTGAGGACCAGATCAGTGAATTAGAAGACAGGGTAGAAAAAAATCAACCAATCAGAAAACCAAAAGGAAAAAACAGTTAAAAACAGGAAGACAGCTTAAGAGAACTGTGGGACAGCTGGAAATGTAATAACATTTACATCATAGGAGTCCCCGAAGAGGAAGAAAATGGGGAAGGGTTAGAGATTATATTTGAAGAAATAGTGACAGAAAACTTTCCTAACTTGGTGAAGGAAGAAGGCATTCAAGTTCAAGAAGCACAGAGAGCCCCAAGTAAGAAGACCCAAAAAGGCCCACACCAAGACATGTGGTAATTAAAAGGCCAAAAATTAAAGACAAAGTGAAGAAGTTCTGAGGATCACGAAAGTGAGACCCATGTACTAAAGACACTAAGGGCAGCTGCAAACAGCTGAACCTTATTGCATTCCCACGATTATGCCTGAAGCTTTGCGAATGAGCTCAGGCGCTCCTATGTTGCAAACAGGGGGAGCCTGAAGGAGCAGTTGCATGCATTGACCTTCCTGGGAACATTCTTACTAAGAACAGTATGTGAACAGACAAGGGAGTATGTTATTCAGATAAAGGGTTCAAGAAAAGAATGCAAACAGGGGGAGCCTGAAGGAGCAGTTGCATGCATTGACCTTCCTGGGAACATTCTTACTAAGAACAGTATGTGAACAGACAAGGGAGTATGTTATTCAGATAAAGGGTTCAAGAAAAGAATAAAAGCAAAGTCCAATAAGGCTGCTAAGTAAGCAAGACAGGTTGCCAAACTTTTGCCTTTAAAAATAAACTGCTGCAAGCACTCAGGGCTGCAGCCATGTCCTGTCTATGTGTGTCTTGTCTTCTGTGTATCTTGTGTGTCTTATGTTCTGTGTTCATTCCCTTCTTCAACTTAAAAAGAAACCGCTACACAAAGAGAGAATCCTAAAGGCAGTAAGAGATAAGCAACAGGTCACCTACAAAGAAAACCCCATAAGGCTCTCAGCTGACTTCTCAACAGAAACACTACAGGCCAGAAGGAGTGTCATGAAGTAATCAATGTCATGAAAAACAAGAATCTAAACCCAAGACAACTCTATCCACAAGGCTATTATTCAAAATAGAAGGTCAAATAGAGAGCTTTCCAGACCAAAAAAAAAAAAAGGCAAAGCAAATATATTAACAAAAAACTAGCCCTGCAAGAAATGTGAAAAGAACTGCTGTAATTAGTAGAAGAAATGGGAAGAATATTAGAACCACACTAAACAATAATGGCAATAAATAAGTACATATCAATTATCACCTTAAATGTGAATGGTTTGAATGCTCTGATAAAAAGACACAGAGTAGATGACTGGATAAGAAAGCATGACTAACATATATGTTGTTTACAAGAGACCTACCTCACAACAAAAGACTCACATAGGTTGAAAGTGAAGGAATGGAAAAAAATTTTTCAAGCAAATGAAAATTGAAAAAAAAGCTGGGGTAGTTTTTTTGTATAATATTTATCATACAAAATCTGATGAGTATGAAATATCATACTCATATCTGATAAATTAGATTTCAAAATGAAGGCCTTAACTAGAGACAAAGAAGGCCACTACATAATATTAAAAAGATCTATCCAACAGGAAGATATAACCTTGGTAAACATACATGCACCCAATATAGGAGCACCAACATAGATGAAAAATCTTTTGGAGGACTTCAAAGGAGAAATCAACAGGAATACAATCACAGCAGGAAACTTTGACACCCCGCTGACATCACTGGACAGATCATCTAGATAAAAAATTAACAAGGAAACACAGACTCTAAATGAAGCGCTAGATCAAATGGATTTAATAGATATATGCAGAAAATTATACCCCAAAACTGCAGAATTTACATTCTTCTCAAGTGCACATGAGACATTCTCAAAGATAGACCACATGTTATGACAAAAACTAAGTCTCTACAAGTTCAAAAACATTGATATCATATCAAGCATATTCTCAGATTACAATGGCATACAACTAGAAATCAATTGCAACAAGAACATGCAAAGACATTTGAAAACATGGAGGCTAAATAGTATGTAATTGAACGATGAATGGGTTATTATAGAGATTAAAGAAAAATTAAAAACTTCCTGGAAACCAATAAAAATGCACACACAACAACACAAAATCTATGGGATGCAGCGAAAGCAGTTCTGAGAGAAAAATTCATAGCACTATAGGCCTAACTCAAGAAGCAAGAATAATTTCTAATAGACTATCCAACCTCACAACTTAAACAACTAGAAAGCAAACAAAAAGAAAACCACCAAGCAAGTAGAAGGACAGAAATGGTAATAATCAGAGCAGAAATAAATGACATGGAGACCAAAAAAACAATTCAAAGGATCAATGAAACAAACAGTTGGTTCGTTGAAAAGATAAACAAGATTGGTGGACCCTTAGCTAGCCTCACCAAGAAACAAAGAGAACCCAAATACACAAAATCAGAAATGAAAAAGGAGAAATAATAACAGACACCACAGAAATACAACGGATTGTTAACAAATATTATGAACAATTATGAGACAACAAATTTGACAATCTAAGTGAAACGAACAAATTTCTAGAAACACATAGTCTCCCAAAACTGGACCGGGAAGAGATAGAAAACTTGAATAGACTAATAACAACAAAATAAATTGAAAATATAATCAAGAATCTCCCAGAAAACAAAAGCCAAGGACCGAACGGATTCAGGGGGGAATTTTATTGAACATTCAAAAAAGAAATAATACCCATTCTCATCAAACTAAAAATTTTCAAGAAGAAAAAAGACTTCCAACATCGTTTTATGAGGCCAGCATAATTCTAATGCTAAAACCAGAAAAAGACACTACAATGAAAGAAAACTGCAGGCCAATATCTCTGATTAACATAGATGCCAAAATCCGAAACCAAATACTAGCAAATCAAATTTAGCAATACATCAAAAAATATATACTCATTATGACCAAGTGGGATTCATCTCAGGGATGCAAGGCTGACACAGTATTCAAAAATCAATAAATGTGATACACCACATAAACCAAATGAAAGGTAAAAATCATATGATCATATCAATAGATGCTGAAAAAGCATTCGACAAAAATCCAGCACCCATTTCTGATAAAATCATGCAGCAATCTGGGAATACAGGGATCATATTTCGACATAATAAAGGCCATATATGAAAGACCTACAGCCAACAACATACTCAATGGGCAAAAACTAAAAACATTTTCCTTAAGAACAGGAACAAGACAAGTATGCCCACTTTCACCTCTCTTATTTAATAGTTCTGGAAGTCTTACCCACAGTAATCAGACAAGAAGAAAAAATAAAAGGGATCCAAATTGGAAAGGAAGAAGTGAAACTGTCATTATTCGCAGATGACATAATACTAAACGTAGAAAACCCCAAAGACCCCATCAAAAATTAACTAGACTTAATAAATGAATAAATTAACATCAAGATATTGATGGCATTCTTATACACCAATGATGAACTCACAGGAACAGAACCAAACAAAAAATTCAATTTATCATCGTGGCAATAAAATTAAAATACCTAGGAATAAACTTAACCAAAGAAACAAGGGACCTATTTGCAGAAAACTACAGGTCATTGAAAAAAGAAAAAATATATATATAGAAAGCACATACCTTGTTCATGGATTGGAAGATTTAACATCATTAAAATGTCCATAATCCCCAAAGCAATCTATAGATTCACTGTAATCTCCATCAAAATACCAATGACATACTTCACAGAATTAGAAGAAATACTTCAAAAGTTCATATGAAACCAAAAAGACCACAAATAGCCACAACAATTTTGAAAAAGAAGCATAATTTTGGAGGGATCACATTACCAGATTTCAAGTTATACTATAAAGCCACTGTAACCAAAACAGCCTGATACTGACACAAGAACAGGCATATAAACCACTGGAACAGAACAGAGAACCCATAAATGGACCAAAGACAATATGATCAATTAATATTTGACAAAGGTGGCAAGAGCATATAGTGGAGTAAAGACAGCCTCTTTAATAAATGGTGTTGAAAAAATTGGGCAGCTACATGCAAAAATAAAATAAAACTAGACCATCAACTTACACCATAAACAAGAATAAACTCAAAATGGGTAAAAGACTTAAATGTGACCCATGAATCCATAAAAATCCTAGAAGAAAATGTAGGCAACAAAATCTCAGACAGCAGAATTTTTACTAATACATCACCTAAGGGAACAGAAACAAAAGAGAAAATGAACCCATGGGACTACATCAAACTCAAAAGCTTCTGCACAGCAAAAGATACAATCCTCAAAATGGAAAGGCAACCCACTGTATGGGAGAGCATCATTGCCAATGATATATTAGATAAAGGGTTAATTTCCAATATATATAGAGTGCTCATACAACTCAGCAACAAAAGAAGGCAAAGAACCCAATTAAAAAATGAGCAGAGGAACTAAATAGACACCTCTCCAAACAGGACATACAAATGGCCCAGAGACATATGAATAAATGCTCAACATCACTTATCATCAAAGAGATGCAAATTCAAACAACAATGAGATATCACCTTACACCTGTCAGAATGGCCGCCATCAACAAATCATCAAACAACAAGTGTTGGTGAGGGTGTGGAGAAAAGGGGACTCTAGTACACTGCTGGTGGGAATGCTGACTGGTGCAACCACTATGGAAAACAATATGGTGTTACCTCAAAAAATTAAAAATTGAACTGCCATTTGACCCTGTGATCCCACTTCTAGGAATATACCCTAAGAAGCCTGAAACACCAATCAGAAAGAATATGTGTACCCCTATGTTCAAAGCAGCACTATTTACAATAGCTAAGATCTGGAAACAGCCAAATGTCCATCAGTAGATGAATGGATAAAAAAGCTGTGGTACATATACACAGTGGAGTAGTATGTAGCTGTAAGAAAGAAAGATCTCTTATCCTTTGAGATGACATGGAGGGACCTGGAAAGTATTATTCTAAGTGAACAAGCCAAACAGAGAAAGATAAGTATCATACAATGTCACTTAATCGTGAAATATAATGAACATAACACTCTGAGGAATGGGATAGTCCCAGAGACATGGAAGGAGGGTACAGACTGGCATATCCCAGAAGAGGAGGTGGTGGGGGAGAGATAAACCACAGAACTTACATTCATGTATGCATGAACAATGGACATGGACAAAAAAACTGGGGACAGGACGGGAGAGAGAGGGAGGAGGGAATCAGTGGGGGACAAAGGAGAAACATCTGTAACAAAAATAAATTACTTAAAAATAAATAAATAAAACCTTTGGACTCTTGGAGTCAGTCTGGGGGCACAGAGGTCAGAATGGTAATGGGAGAGACCCTTCTTCCAGGCTTAGGTGTCCCCTTCACTGATACCATGGACATTTGTGGGGTGGGGTGGGGTGGGAATGTTGAGAAGGTCTGAGTAGGTTTGGTGTGGCAGGAATGAATACAGTGGACAGACCTCGCCACTAACCCTGCACCTTCTGGTCTCCATGACCCATCTGTAAATAAACAAAGCAATTAAAAACAATTTCTATTTTATTGATGTTAGAGAGAGAGATCTAGAAACAATGATGAGAGAGAACATCGATTGGCCACCTCCTGCATGCCTACTTCTGGGGATCAGGCCCATAACCTGGGCACATGCCCAGACCTGGAATGGAACTTGGTGCAGGGTCCATGCTGTACCACTAAGCCATACCAGCTGGATGGAAGAGCATGATTTAGAGTCTCCATGGATGGAGGCCTGTGTGTGGTGTTTAGCGTGTTGGTGTAATTCCCTTCTGGAGCGGAAAAGCCCAGGAAGGAGGGCGCTTTCTCTTGGTGTCGGCTCTGCTCTCAGGCACCTGGTCCTATCCTTGCACCCAGGGGCATGCAGACCCTTGTCATGTGGTAAATACATGTTCTGTGAATTTCCCAGAGGGTAATTTTAGCTCCACTTTACAGCAGAGCAAACTGAGACTGGGGGAGGTGGATTATTAGCTTGAAGTGCAGACTGGAATCAGGGCCTGCTGTCTGGCCTGTGGGTGAAATGCCCAACAGGGCAGTCGGGGTTTTGAGAGAATCAGATCTGTCTATGTGAGAAGTACTGTCTAGGGCAAGCAGTGCCTGGGGTGACATTTTGAGGCCCCTGTGTCCCATATTCCAGTGAAGGTCAGTGCCCCAGATTCCAGTATTGAAAGAGCCCACAGTGGGGTCTTGGAAGGCCACAGATTCATCCTCAGGACTAGGGGTACTTTAGGGATGCCTCAGAGCCTTCCATGGCTGTTGGTGGGGGAGATGAGGGTGTACTGGGAGGGGGGTGGGGTCTTGTTTCTGCAATTCTCATTTTAACTCAATTTTCTTCTATTCACTGTACACTGCTTCCTCCTTCCTGCCTCTTCCTTTCCTTCCTGCTCATGCTTGTGGTTTTTTTTTTTATCACTTCCTTTTCTGCATCCCCTTTTCTGTGTCTTGTGTCTCTTGCTCTGTGTAGGTGTTCTTTCTGTGGGTGTTTCCCTCCTTCCTGTGTCCCCGCCTCCTTCTCACTGTTCCACTCCCAGCACTCTGTGTGTCTTCCCTCTCCCTTAAGGGTGTCTGTCCAATCCTTGGTTTTTTTCATCTGTGTCCATTATTTCTCCTGGCCCCTCCCAGCATCTCCCCGGATCCCACTGTCTCTCTCTCTCACTGGCCCCCACTCTGTTGAATACTCTCACACCAGGTGCTTGAGGCTACAATTCTAAGGTAAGCATACTTTCAGGGCAAAAGGCATCCCAGGAAAATGGGGAAGGAGGGTTAGGTTGACTCCTGTTAACCCCTAACATGACCCCTAACAGTATCTTCAGCTCAAGAAGCTAGAAGATGAGTTCCCTGGATGCCTAGACATATGAGTTCTGGGAAGGGAGTAGGACTCAAATAAGGGTCACTTTGTCTGCCCCTACGCCCTGGATGTCAGTGCAGTGGCCTGGGCAATCCCACCCTTCACTTATGTTCTATACTTCCTGGGAAGGGGAGGGTGTCTCCAAGAGGGCATCTCAGCCCTGCAACACCTCTGTCTCCCCAGTGTGGTGAGGGGTTCTATGGAGTAATGGTAGCAGGGAAGTTGGTCCAGTCTATGAAGATCTGTCTGTCCATCCAGCCTCATTTTGGGGCTGGGGAATGGCATTAGGCCTGGACTTGTTGTCTTGTTCCAAGCAAATCTTTCCTCCTCCTTACCCCCTCCCCAGAGTGGTGATAGTTACATGGACAGGAGCAAGTTTATGAAGGTGGTGGTCACAATCAAAGCTGCCTTGGCTCAGGTTAATGTGCCCTGAGGCAGAGGCGCAGGGCTCAGCTCCTGGGCCCTGGAGTTGACTCCCAGTTTCTAAAGTCTTTCCATCTCTGGGACTAGTTTTCCATCAATACATTTTACCACAAGTAGCCATTTGTATATGTTGTTGGGATCACAGAACACTTTTCAGTGCCTTCTGAGCCCTATTTCCAATCTCCAAACAATATTGTCCAGATGAGCCTCCAACACAAGGTATTCTTGCACTGTGCACCACGACCAGCCCATTCCATACCCACATTCTGGCTCCTGACCTAAAACTTGGAGGCACTTTCCACCACCATCTAAACTTGGGTGTCATGTTCCACCAAGTGTCTAGACTGAGCACCCGACCCCAGAATACTGCAGACTCAGATAACTGCCCCCAGCATGCTTTGCACCAGAAAACTGGTCCTGAAATGCTCTCAGCTCCCAGTCCTTCCATAGGGTGCTTTGCTGGAGCACAGTGAGTTCCTGTTCAGTGTGAATATGGACATGTGGATTCAGTTAATGTGATGCAGAAGTGCAGGTGTCGTGCATGTGGGGTTTGAAGTAAATTGAACCTCCCCTGATTTGGAAAAAACAATCAAGAACTGTGTAATTTCAAAGCTGCATGACCCGGAGTGGGCTGGTTAGGGTATGGGTTCAAAAAAACCGGTTTCAGCTGTGAAGACTTCTCTGGAAACTGACCTTACCTGCAGGGCAGGGCTGGTGTGTGGGGCTTCCTGTAAGTCTGCTGGGGGCCACTCACCAGTCCTCCCACAGTGGGGACTCCACATGCTGACCCTTCCCACAGGTCGAGCAACGAGGACTCTAGAGGGGGAGTGAGGATGAGGAGGGACAAGAGACACGAGAAATGGAGACAAGACAGGGCTCTGATCAAGTCTCGTTTATTCTGGGGAGATCCACAGTATATATAGGGAAGGAGCAGAAAAACAAGAACATTTGTTGCCAAGCATGTCTGTGGTGACCACCCCGAAGCAATTTCAAGTAAACATCATGTAAATATCATGGGTGGAACAAAAGACAAACAGCATAACTGGCTAAGTAAATGGTTACTTAAAGGAATGCAGAAACATTGTATGCAGAGATG
The DNA here is from genome assembly GCF_014108415.1 of Molossus molossus. NCBI lineage: Eukaryota > Metazoa > Chordata > Mammalia > Chiroptera > Molossidae > Molossus > Molossus molossus. The sequence continues at coordinate 132,377,111 of NW_023425366.1, read as the reverse complement.
CAGACAGAGATATCCTGCCTTGGGGCAGGAGATGGCAGAGCAGATTTTTGCAAAATGGATGCCATGCAAACAGTCTCCCACAGGTCCCCCTTTTTTAAAAATTTTTTAAGGCCGAAATAATACCTTGAGGGGACTGTGCCTGTCTTAGGTCAGGAAACTTGCACACGGTGCCAACCTGTCCTTACTTGTCATTGGAAAGCAAGGCAGCATAAGGCCTTGTTCCTGTCTTAGGCGGTGGTTGGCGACGCGTGTGAGTTCCAGTTGCCCGTCTCTGGCTAACCAGCCCAGCGCACCAAGGTAACGAGGTTTTTGAGCTTATTGACTCAGCTAGAGTGAGCTTCTCTGTCGGCCATTTCAAGTCTATGATAGTGGTGGACCTGTATAGATTGCATCTTAATGGCATCTATCTGCTGCTTGATGAAAGCCATCACCTTATTGAAGAGGAAGTGTCCTAGTGACACAATCAGTAAAAGGCCAAGGAAGGGGCCCAACAGAGGGAGAAGATACACCCCATTTAGCCCGCTCCAAAGGGGGTTATCGAAAAGTTCTTTTAAGCAGCAGCATTCCTGCAAGGCAGTCGCATAGGGGGCCAAATAAGGTCCTCAGGAGCTCGTCAGGGTGTGGAGGAGGCCCCAAAACCTCCTTCCACAAGCAGGCAAAGATGCAGTAGTATCCCTAGCAGTAAGATGTCAGCTTTCAGGTCAATTCCTGAAATAAAGAAAAAACATAAAAAGCCTCTCAGGGCTAATTTTCGTCCCTGGAGTTATCTATATGGTTATCTGTTATTCCTTTAACTTGATCAATCTGTTTAACCCAATGCTCTGGTAGCCATCTGGCAGATTTCATTTTCTTAGAGTAAATGCATACAGAACCTCGGCCCCAGATGAGGACTGGGTCTGCGCCATGCCAAGAGTTGGTTAGCGGATCTTTCCACAACACTGAGGCAAATTGTTTTTGGGTTTCTGTATGCCAAAAGCGATTAGCAGCAGATTGCCCATTAGTGTCCAAATTTAAAAAATTGAGGATATTTCTGGGTGACCCCCTCGTGGGGTACCATTCTCCCTTTTTTATTTTATTAATGGTGATCTTTAAAGACAGATGTGCTCTCTCTATAATACCTTGGCCCTGAGGGTTGTAAGGTATACCTGTTATGTGTTGAATATTGAGGCGTTTGCAAAATTCGGAAAAGGCTGAACTTGTATAGCCTGGGCCGTTATCGGTTTTCAATTGCTGTGGGCATCCCAGAACTGTAAATGTGGTTAGCATGTGACTGATCACATGTTTTGTGGCTTCACCAGTTTGGAGGGAAGCATAAATGAATCCACTAAAGGTATCTATGATAACATGTACATATTTAAGATTTCCAAATTCAGAGATGTGAGTAACATCCATCTGCCATAATGCATTAGGAATTAGTCCCCTTGGGTTTACTCCAAGGTGGGGGACCAGCAAATGAGTGGCACAGGATGGGCAGTTTTTAACAATCTGCCTAGCTTGTTCCCTAGTAATCTGATGCATGAGGCGAAGCGTTTTAGCATTGAGATGATGTAATCGATGACTGTTCTGCGCTAGGGTGATTTTACCAGAGCTGTTATCAATGGCTGTAAACACTTGATTAGAATCCTGGAGGCGAGTAGCTAGGTCAGCTTTTTGGTTTCCCTCAGCAAGAGGTCCTGGCAGCCCAGAATGGGCGCGTAAGTGGCCTACGTAAAATGGGTAAACTCTTTTTGTAATTAGCTTCTGTAACTGCCTAAACAAATTTCCTGCATTGGATATGTTTTTTACCTGTCCAGCTGTTTCTAATAGAGGTATAGAATGTGCGATGTATGCACTATCTGTGTAAATATTGAGAGATTGATCTGGGAAGGCAGAAAAAACAGCAACAATGGCTTGCAGTTCCGTTAGTTGAGCAGATGTGCTGCTGGTCATAAATGACACTGTTTGGTCCAGATAAGTGTAAGCAGCTCTACCCGTCGAGGACCCATCAGTAAATACTAGTAAAGCATTTCTCAGAGGCTTAGATGCTGTGAGTATAGGAAAGGTAAACTCATGCTTGTTGGCAAAATCAATAAGTTTGTCTGGTGGATAATGATTGTCTAGAATCCCCGCATAAGAGGCTAGGGAAATGGGCCAAAATTCAGTATTTTGCATGAGCCATCTAATTTGGTCCACGGTATAGGGTTGTATAATAATATCTGGCTCCGTACCAAAATAACATTTCCCTTGTTTCCTACCCATCATAATGAGATTAGACACTGCCTGATAATATGGCTCAATGACCTTTTTAGGTGTGGCAGGCAAGTGAATCCACATTAAGGGCGCTGTCTGCCAGAAAACAGCGGTAGGGGAGAGAGCAGTCTTACAAATAATAAACTTTAAAGGTTTAGTGTAATCCATAAAGGTGGTTGCTTGAGAATGGATAGCCTGTTCAACTTTGCGTATAGCCTGTTTTCCTTCTAACGTAAGTTCATGGGGAGAAGCAGGGTTGGCATCTCCCTGCAATATATCATACAGGGGTTTAAGTTCTCCTTTACTGATTTTTAAATAGGGCATAAGCCAATTAATGTCCCCTAGCAATTTTTGAAAATCATTTAGGGTTTTAAGCTTGTCTAATTTTAGTTCTAATTTTTGACAGGAAATTAGGGACCCTCGCATTTGAAAACCAAGATATGTATAAGGGTCTGCAAGTTGGACCTTGTCAGGGGCTATTTCCAGGCCTTTGTCTCTTAAGGCAATGCGCATCATCTCATAGCATTTCAAAACCTCGCTCCCCTGTTCTCCGGCTATGAGGATATCATCCATATAATGTATAATGTACATATTTGGCCAATTGTCTCTAACTGTAAGGCTGAGGCTACAAAGGATTGGCATAGGGTAGGGCTATTAGCCATTCCCTGTGGCAGAACACGCCATTGGAATCTTTTCATAGGCGCTTTGAAATTTATAGCTGGTAAGCTGAATGCAAATCGCCTCTGATCATCTGGATGCAGAGGAATCGTGAAAAAACCAATCCTTTAGATCAACAATGACTTTGAAATATGAAATAACCCAAAGGTATGGCAACAGGTGAGGGAAGTCCTGGCTGTAAGGCTCCCATTAGTACCATAGTCTTATTTACAGCTCTTAAGTCTTGCAATAGCTGCCATTTGCCAGATTTCTTTTTAATGACAAAAATAGGCGTATTCCAAGGGGAGTTACTAGGGACAATGTGGCCAGCATCAAGCTGCTCCTGTACCAGCTGTTGTGCAGCCATCAGTTTTTCTGCTGTTAGAGGCCATTGATCAACCCACACCGGCTTGGAGTCTGAGTTTTTGAGTTATTAGTGGGATTTCCTTTACAATTCCTTGCGAAATGGCCAGTTTCCCCACAGTTAAAACATTTACTCTTGTTTTGTTGGGATAAGAATTGTCTAACTGTTTACGCTTGCAAGGCGGCAGCCATGGCAAGGCCCTGTTGATAGGCAGTACCAATATCAGAGCATAGGCGAATGTAACCAGTTAAATCAGTCTTTTTCTTATAAGGTCTAATAGCGGCTTGACAGGCGGCATTAGCGTTTTCAAAAGCCAATTGTTTAACAAAATCCGTGCCGGTGTCTGCATTACCGAAAATTCTGCCTGCTGCAGTAATTAAGCGGTGAACAAAATCTGCAAAAGGCTCATCAGGTCCTTGTTTAATGTTAGTAAGGGAGGAGCTCATGTCGCCTTTGGTGGGCAGTTTTCTCCATGCTCTAGTGCCTGCAGCCTGAACTTGGGCAAAAAGGCCTGCATCATATTGCATTTGGGCATCACTATTGGCATAATTTCCTTCTCCTATTAGCATATCCAAATTCCATCCATTACCAGCCTGCGCATTGCGTTTAGCAATGTCCCTGCAGTTCTCTACATATTCTGATTTCCATAGGAGATAGTCTCCTCCAGCAAGTGTCGCTCGGGCTAACGTCTGCCAATCCCCAGGCGTAAGCCAATTCTCGGCTACTGATTCTAAAATTGCCGTAGTATATGGGGCTGTGGCTCCGTATTGTGCTACAGCGGTTTTTAACTCCTTTATTAATTTAAAATCAAACCCGCTATGGTGGCGCCAAGACTGTCCTTGCGCGTCCACTGTTTCTGTTACTGGAAAAGCCTCTATATCATCTAGCTCTGGTGCAAGTTGCATGCGGGGAGGGATTTTTGGGGCAGCTCCCCTCATGGGTGGCTTTTGATTACCGAGGACTTCTGATCTTACTTCACTCTCCTTTTTAGATTTTCCTACTTTTAGTCCTTCTAATTGGGCTATGAGATCTTGGTGCTCTTTTTCCAGTTTTATTTGTTCTTTGAGGTGTTCAATTTTATCTCTAAGTTCTTTTCTAGGGTCAAGGACCGGACATGCCAGCGGGGGGGCACTGGGGTTATTATTATAAGGCGGGGGGCGTTGAGAAACAAGCGGCCAGTCAGAGTTACGATATCTGGCAACTTCATCCGCCAATTCATCCCAATTAACCTCCCCTCCGTCAGGAACAGTCTCCAAATATTCTGATAGGTCAAGATAAATCTTTGTCTTGGATTTGATTATTTCCTCTGGGGCAACACTAGTTTTTGTTCTTTTGAATTCTCCACCCTCTCTCTCTGTTAGTTTTTCTTGTCTCCTCGTATGAGAACTTTTAGGCATAATTTTATTCCAAGTGTTCTCAGTTTCTTCTTCCTCATTATCACTATCGAATGACATGAAGTCCTCACATTCTTTACTTTCATTCCCTTTTTTTTCTTTCTGTAATATACCCTCGCCATATTCTACTACATTGACAATGAGAGGATCAGAATGTCTCTGAGATAAAATCTCATCTATTAAATACCAATAAGAAAAAGCAGTTACCGGGACCTTCTCGGGTCCATAAGTCTTATAGTAATCTCTAAGAGCATCACCAACTATTTTCCATCGTTTTTGATCTATAATTCCCTCTGTTCCAAACCAAGGACAAACTTCTTTAATATAATCAAAATACTGACACAAATACTTAATTTTCACCTTTACTCCTCGTGCCTTGATAGCCTTTCCTAGTCCTTCAACGAACATCTTATCTTGGCTCAATGCTTGCCCCATAATCGCCGTTCACTTACCCGAGGGGTGCAGACGCAGCAGGTTCCCACGTCGTTCCCTCTTCTCTTTTCCTTTCTGCCGGCCACTCGAACGGCGTCCTTCACTGGATCCCCCGTGCTGGAGCCCCACGTTGGGCGCCACTTGACCCGTCCTGCAGGTCAAGCAACGAGGACTCTAGAGGGGGAGTGAGGATGAGGAGGGACAAGAGACACGAGAAATGGAGACAAGACAGGGCTCTGATCAAGTCTCGTTTATTCTGGGGAGATCCACAGTATATATAGGGAAGGAGCAGAAAAACAAGAACATTTGTTGCCAAGCATGTCTGTGGTGACCACCCCGAAGCAATTTCAAGTAAACATCATGTAAATATCATGGGTGGAACAAAAGACAAACAGCATAACTGGCTGAGTAAATGGTTACTTAAAGGAATGCAGAAACATTGTATGCAGAGATGCAGACAGAGATATCCTGCCTTGGGGCAGGAGATGGCAGAGCAGATTTTTGCAAAATGGATGCCATGCAAACAGTCTCCCACAACGTGCCTCCTCAGAGAGTCTCAGGACAGACTCAACTGAGAATCTGGTCTGGGCCCACCTTGCCCTGTGGGATATATTGCCCCTCATGATCTCTCTGCTTTCCTCAGGCCTCACTTCCCCCTGGAATTGCATTTTCCAGTGTCACCCTTATCACACTTTTTTTATGATATGTCCCCACCCAGCTTCTCCCCATGCAAGCTGACCCTCCCACTTCTTTTCTGCACAGTTGGTGACCTTGGCCCAGCCCCTGTCGGCAGTTATTTCATGATGGGATAGACTGAAAAACCTCTTGAACACTGAGTCTTTCCCTGATGATCTGCGGCTGCAGGGCATACTTGAGATCAAAGCCCTTGGTTTTGTTTTTGTTTTTTTTTTTTTTTTAATTTTATTTATTTATTTATTTTTTTGTTACAGATATTTTACCTTTTTACCCCATTGGCACCCCCCACCCCACCCCCCCTCCACCCTGTCCCCGGCTTAGTTGTCCATGTCCATTGGTCATGCATACATGCATATAAGTTCTGTGGTTTATCTCTTCCCACCCCCCCACCCCCCATCCCCTCTTCTGAGGGATGTCAGTCTGTGCCCTACTTCCATGTGTCTGGGTCTACTGTATTTCTCAGACTGTTATGTTCATTATATTCCGTATATAAGTGAGATCATGTGGTATTTGTCTTTTTCTGCTTGGCTTCTTTCACTTAGGATAATACTTTCCAGGTCCCTCCATGTCGTCTCAAAGGATAAGAGATCTTTCTTTCTTACCGCTGCATAGTACTCCATTGTGTATATGTACCACAGCTTTTTGATCCATTCGTCTACTGGTGGACACTTGGGCTGTTTCCAGATCTTAGCTATTGTAAATAGTGCTGCTATGAACATGGGGGTACATATATTCTTCCTGATTGGTGTTTCAGGCTTCTTAGGGTATATTCCCAGCAGTGGGATCACTGGGTCGAATGGAAGTTCAATTTTTAATTTTTTGAGGTAGCACCATATTGTTTTCCATAGCGGCTGCACCAGTCTGCATTCCCACCAGCAGTGTATTAGAGTCCCCTTTTCTCCACACCCTCGCCAACACTTGTTGTTTGATGATTTGTTGATGGCGGCCATTCTGACAGGTGTGAGGTGATACCTCATAGTTGTTTTAATTTGCATCTCTCTGATGATTAGTGATGTTGAGCATTTCTTCATATGTCTCTTGGCCATTTGTATGTCCTAGCCCTTGGTTTTTGACTGTGTGTGTGTATGTGTCCCCACAATCCAGTTTTAGACACTGGCCCTGCCCCTCTCCCACTTTTCTCCATCTCCCTCCCTGCCATCCCCCATGCCTGCCTGTCTTCCCTCTGGTGTTTGGGGTGGTCCAGCTCCAGGTTCCTTCCCCTAGAGGAGCCAAGAGAGGGATCCTGAGGCCTGAGTCTTAGGTCTCTGCCATGCTTGCCATGTTCACAGTTCAGTAAATACAGACCTGCCCATGTCCTCAAGTGTCTATTTTACTTCTGGAAACCCCATTCTGTGTGCACCCCAGGAAGGCAGCCCCAAGTATTGAGTGCTCAGCTGCAGGCACCTGGTTGATTAATAGGCCCCTTTCAGCAGCTCTGAGGTTATGCAGATGGAAGTGTAGCCTTGACTGGAATTAACACCCAGATCATTAGTCCAACAAGGCTCGCCAATGGTCCAGATACTATGACACTGTTAGTTTGCTGGAGTTGCTATGACAACATACCACGGACCAGGTGGCCCAATACAAACCTTTTCTTCCTCATGGTGCTGGAGGCTGGAGGGCTGAGATCAAGGTGTCCACTGATTTGCTTTATTCTCAGGCCACAGCCTGCCTTGCTGATGGTCACCTTCTTGCTGCATCCTCACACAACCTCTGCATATGTCCCTGGTGACCTGTGTGTTCAAATTTCCTTTTATAATACAAATCATATTGGAATTGGGCCCCCTTCAATGGCCTCATTATTTTTAACTTAGGTTGGGCAATTTTTTCAATATGTTTAATTGATTTTAAAGAGAGAACAAGGAAGAAAGAGATAGAAACATGAGCAAAAACATCAATATGCCACCTTCTGCACGCCCCCACTGGGGGTTTGACCCACAACCTGGGTAGGTGCTCCGACATGGAATTGAATTGGTGACCTCTGCGTGCATGGTGTCATCACCCAACAACTGAGCCAAACCGGCTGGGTGGCCTACTCCATTTTATAAAGAGCAGGGCCCAGAGGCTATAAATAAGTAAAGGTATCTCGAAATTAAAAAGAGATCTTTCAGAATTCCTTTCACTGAAGGCCACTAATATCTTATATGCACCTACCTATTCAGAACAAGCCCATTCAAATCACTGAGACACATAAACACAATTTTAGAAAATCCTGTGTTCAGGAAGGGGAGGAGAGCTTTAGAAATAGCTACCACCATTTTTTATTTTAATTGTACCTCAGGCGTGGAGGAGATAGAGAAACCCCATGGCCCTGTTTTGACTTAAGCAAGGAAATTCACACCTTAAAGCTCATAGAATTCCACTGGAACCTCACTTACACCCTGAACCAGGAGAGACAGGGCATTCTTTCCCCACAGCATCGCCATGTGGCCAACCTGTGAACTGCATCTTGTGGAATCACCTTGGATCACCAGGAAGCACATGGAGTCCCAGTGCATCTACATGGAATCATTTCTGGTCACTGAGATTTAGTACAGTCAAAAGAGTCACCATCTTTGGCTTGGTGACATGACCCTTTTCCACAAAAAAAAAAAAAAAAAATCCCTGGTCCATTTGGCTCAGAGGAGGAAGAGGAAAAAAGACATCTTCTCTCTTCTGAAATTGTTTCACTCCTTGCTGGCTGTGGGACAGCAGACAAGTGACCTCACCTGTGTGGGTGCAGATTTGGTGGTGGGAGGAAGTAAGAGGATGAGGGTGAGACACCACGGCAACCCCTCACTGGGATCGGGCTTGGCCAGAATCATGTGCAAAATGAGAAACTTTGCCCTGAATGCCTTTGGGAGACCTCTATAGCCAACATATACTTCCCATCTTTTTTCTTTTTTTACATTTTTAAAATGTATTGATTTGAGAGAGAGAGAGATCTGTTGTTCCATTTATTAAATTCATTGGTTGATTCTTGTATGTATCTTGACTAGGGATCAAACCCACAAACTTAGCATATCAAGAAGATGGTCTAACCAACTGAGCTACCCAACAGAGCCTACAGTGGCCAATTGTTTTTTTTTAGATCCTCATCCAAGGTTATATTCTCTATTAACTTTTTAAGAGAGTCCTTGGGGGAGGGTGAGAGAGAGAGAGAGAGAGAAACATTAATGTGAGAGACACACATTTATTGGTTGCCTCCCACAAGTGTTCTGACCAAAGCTGGAACCAAACCTTCAACCCAGGTATGTGCCCTTGAATGGAAATATAACCCAGTACCCTTCTGTTTGAGGGCCAACACACTAACCACTGAGTCATTTGAGCCAAGGTCAATGGCCACATTTAAATATCTAATAGCCACTATTGTCAGTGACTCCCATATTGGACAGTCAAGATTCAAGATGTTTTCATTATTCCAGCAATTTCTATTGGGCAGCATGGAACTAAATCTCTCATTTTACAAGAGATGCCAAAGAGATTTTCTAATTCCATATTCCTTCTTTCTTTATTTTATTTTTATTTTTTTATCCTCACCCAAGGACATTTTTCCATTTTTTGTTCAGCTAGAGTGGGAGGGAGAGAGAGGAACAGAGAGAGAGAGAGAAACATCGATGTGAAAGGAACACATCGAGTGGTTGCCACCCTCACGACCGACCAGGGCCGGGGACAAACTGCAACTGAGGTACGTGCCCCCAGCGGGAACCGAACCCGGGTCTCTCAGGACTGCAGGCTGACACTCTAACTGCTGAGCCAAACCGGCCAGGGCCATATTCCTTCTTTCTTTAGTGGTTGTAACTCTTCTACAAGGAAGGACCTCTTCCTGATAGCAATTTGTTTACACTGAACTACCATTTCCACAGAAAAAGCAGGAGAAATACATGGTTCTTCTTAATTTAGCAAAGTTGGGAATATATTGGATCCTCACCAACTTTCTCTAGTTCTTTTCTTCTTCCTTTTCTGAGGACCATAGCAACCCCATGGGACTTGTGTATTTTATGTCTTTCAACTGGGGACTGACTCTCCTCACTTGAAGCTGTACATGTCCCCCTTTGCTTTATTTACATTGTTCTCCCAGTCCTCAGATGTAATCCCAGTATCTCTGAGAGCTTTCTATTTTTCATGTGGCATGACGTGCAAGGTTTGACTTAATTTTTCCTGCCTCAGACGTGGAGACAGATTGTTCTCCAAAATTGTGGGTTACTGTGAAAAACAATATTTGAGACAATCTGTGTTCCTATAAATCTAGTTTAGATGTAACAAGGTCTCCTGACCCTCAGTGGTTAAGACACCCAACACTGCCCACCTCCCTAAAAGTGAGACAGACTCAGTTTAACCCCTTCGTGTCTAGCTCCTCTGTCTCCTCTTCTCTCTGCTCCTCTCTTGGCCCCTTGGTCTCCCCTCTCTGTACCTGTCTCTTCAGTGTGCCTGTGTCCAATAAACTGGGGATTTTTTATGTGCTGCCAGGCCCAGGGTTGTGCATAGTGTTGAATGTGTCCACTCTCCCCTTCCTCCATGCCCTGGCACGTGTCCCCCATTTCTTCTGTGAATCTCATCTCTCTCTGCTTTTCCTAGGCTGGAGGAAACTAAGAGTCTTGGAGTATTTGCTAAAATGTGACAAGGACAGTGTCAGAAAATGGCTGTGGGAGACTCTAAGGTGAGGACAGCCACAAGGCAGCAACAGAGGAAAAGGGGAGGTGGAGAAAAAGAGCCTAGAGAAGGGGTGAGGAATGCTCCCCCTTGGAAGTGGGAGAAACATAGTGAGCTGTAGATAATGAAAGAGGGAACATGCTATTAGGCTGTGTGATCATTGACAGTATTTACAAGGTCACCTGATGTACTTTTTTAAATTAGATAAAATATGTTGAAGAGCCATTAGTAACACAAATGAATAGTGTGTGAAAAAGAGAGGGATGGAGGAACTGGTCCCTTGGTTACACTTAATGAACCTATATTGACTAATTACTATGAACAAAAGCCTTTAGTCAGGTTTCCTTAGTTTTCACATAAAGTTTATTTTTGTTCCAGGATCCCACCCAGGGACTATGTGACATCGATTCCTCATGTCTCCTTAGGCTCTTCTCGGCAATGACAACCTCTCAGACGTCCCTTGTTTTTGATCACTTTGACGTTTCTGAGCAGCACTGGTCTGGTTCTCTGCAGAATGCAGCTCTACTGAAATCTGTCTAATGGTTTTCTCATGGTTCCAATGTAGTTACAAATTTTGGGAAGGACAACCACAGAAATGAAGTGCCATTTTCATGACATCATGTCAAGAACATGTACTTTATCACCTGGCTGAGGTAGCATTTTGGGTTTTTTCTATTCATTTTTTCTTCTTTCCATCCTGTAGTCTTTGAAAGAAAGTCACTAGGTGCAGCCTGTTGTACTCTGTCACCCTCCCTTCACCGATAAGACTGCAGAAGCTCAGGGAGGTGCAGTGTCCTGCCTCAGGTACAGCAGACACCAGGTGCTGCCGGGATCATGTCCGCCTCTGAAATATTCTGCATTACAGAAATTCAGGGTGACAGGATACAACAGTCAAGAGATGACAGTCCATGATGGAGCAAGGGAAAGAGAAAGAAGAGAGTCAGAATACAGATGAAGAAGAAGTGAGAACCTGGGAGGAGATAACAGACAGATGGATATTGGGAACCTAGACAAAAAGACAGTGAAGAGATGCAACAAGCAGAGGGAGAAAGAAAGAAACAACAACAAAAATTGAGTATGGTTAATCTATTGATGCTTCTAGAAGCTTCCAGGTTCTGGAATTTCCTTTGGAATGAGGTGGGCATCCTTTCACTTTTCTTTAACATATAAATGTCCAACTTCTTCAGCACAGTTTTTCTCCCTCCCCCCACTGAATTGATTTGATGCTTTGTTCAAAATAAGTTAAAAAAAATAAATAAAGACTTCCGGTCAAGATGTTGGGTAGGTAAATGCAATATCGCGTCCTCCCACAACCACATCAAAGTTACAACTAAACTACAGAACAACCATCATTCAAAGCCACCTGAAATCAAGCTGAATGGAAGTCCTACAATTACGGAATTAAAGTAGCAGACACATCCAGACTGGTAGGAGGGGCGGAGGCAGACAGGCTGGTCCCACACCCACATGTGGCGGATAAAAATCAGGAGGACACCTCGGCTGGGAAGGTCCTCCCTGAGGACTGAGGGGTCCTCATCCCACACCAGGTGCCCTGCTCAGGGTTCCAGTGCCAGGAAGAGGAGTCCCCATAACTTCTGGCTGGAAAAACCAGTGGGAACTGAGGCTCAGAAAAGCTGAAGCAGCTTGAACCCCGGGCAGCTCCTTAAACGGCCCACGCACGGACTTATCAGATTCTCTCCCTCTAAGCTTGGAGGGGAGGCAGCTCTAGAGGCACCAGAGACACACAGGGAAGAATTGAGCTGTTTGGCACTGGAGCGGGGGCTGGAGAGGGGGCTATCTCCAGGACAAATGTGCTGTCAGAGGCCTTTGTCCCTTTGGTGAGCCCTTCCCTGGGGCAGCAGACAGCTGCCATATCTGGGAATCTAGCAACCTGGATCACATTGGTAGCCCCGCCCTGGTGACTCCCTGAGGCCCCACCCCACCCAACTTTCAGGCCCATCCAAGCTGTTGCCAGTTGCTTTACCATAGAATTGGCCTGTCTTGGATCCTGCTTCAGGTTTTTCCTCAATTCTTTCAAACAAGCAGCATCTGGTCTCAGCTAGCCCCATACCTCTCGTTAAGTAATACACTGAAACAAACACAGAGAGGCAGCCAAAATGAGGAGACAAAGAAACAGGTCCCAAATGAAAAACCCCAATAAAAGAACTAAGCGAAATGGAGATAAGCAACCTAACAGATGCTGAGTTCAAAATACTGCTTATAAGGATGCTCAGTGAACTTAGTGAGAACCTCAGTGAACTTAGTGAGGGCCTCAAGAGCATAAAAAAGGACCAGTCAGAAATAATGGATGCACAGTTAGAATTGAAGGAGGCATTAACTGAAATAAAGAATAATTTAGATCTCAAGAAAATGGCAGCGAAGTGAATGGAGCTACACAGACCATCTCCCAAGACCAAACTGGATTTACAACGAAAATAAAGGCAAATCGTCAGGAAAGGGCAACCGAAAGACATCTTGGAGGACCACTTAACCAGAAACACCCACTCCATCCTGGTAGGCTTGCAAGGATGCCAGCAGGGGTCGGGAGCCCACGGTCCACAGAGGCCTGGGCAGGGGCCAGGGAACTCGGCAGGAAGTTACTCCTACCACCTCCCTTGCCACCCTGCATGGGCCCTGGGAACTCTGTAGCCTCCTAAGCTCTCGGCTGGAGCCGCACAGACTCGCAGGGACCAGGGGACTGTGCTGGACGCTACTACCACCTCTGCAGTGTCCCGCTACCGCGGCTAAGTCCTGGGGCTTCTGCTGAGTGCAACCCCCTCAGCTGGTGCCATAGCCACAGCCACCCTTGGCTGGAAGCAGCGCCCTTGGGTTAAAAGTCCCAGGCGGCTCCAGGACGCAGAGTCCGGACAGAGGCTAAATTGGCAGCAGCCACTCACCATGGGCTCCAGCAGAGGGAAAGCAGACTGGACTGGAACTGTATGGGGACACTCGGGTTTTGGAGGATGCTCAGAGCTTTTGCTGAGTGCAGCCACGCAGGACTGTGGTCATTTTACTTCTTCTCAGGGCCCTGGGGAGAGGCGGCGGCCCCTCCCTCAGAGATTCAACCCCATCTGGTGGCCATTGAAATGCTAATTGAGGCCCATTAACAATGAACACCTGACTCACTCTCAGGAAATCCTCTTACACTGAGCACCTGAGGGAGTTTTACAGGCAACTCAGAAACCAAGGGTCTGCAGGTGACATCTACTAATAGCCTCCAGGCAAAAAAAAAAAAAAAGCTAGAGGATAACTACCATTCCCTGGGCGTGCAACACTAACCAGAAAAGCTAAGACTTGACGGTGGTGTTTAAAGTGGGTCCTCCCTGGCGCATCCAAACCCAGGAGAGGGAGCCACAAACAGCAGAACACCAACACCCACTGGGAAAACTTGGCAGACTCCAAAGCCCACTGTGATAGCCAAAATGGTGAGAAACAGAAACAAAAGCCAAATGAAAGAACAAGAGACCTCTACAGAAGATGAAATAAATGAGGTGCAGTTAAGCAAGTTAACAGAACTAGAATTTAGAGCCATGATGTTGCGGAAGCTCAACAGCATGTGTAAGGACATGAGCACCATGAGTAAAGACATAGAAATGTTGAAAATAAACCAGCTGGAAATGAAAAACCAACAGGAAGAAATGAAGAATGACATATCAGAAATGAAAAACACATTGGAAGGTCTAAAAAGCAGAGTAGGGGAAGCTGAGAACCGGATCAGTGAATTAGAAGACAGGCTAGAAGAAATCAACCAATCAGAAAACCAAAAGGAAAAACCGATTAAAAAACAGGAAGACAGCTTAAGAGAACTGTGGGACAACTGGAAAAGGAATAATACTCGCATCATAGGAGTCCCTGAAGAAGAAGAAAGTAAGCGAGGGCTAGAGAATATATTCAAAGAAATAGTGACAGAAAACGTCCCTAATTTGGTGAAGTAAGAAGGCATTCAAGTTCAAGAAGCTCAGAGAACCCCAGGTAAAAAGAACCCAAACAGGCCTACACCAAGACACATAGTAATCAAACTGCCAAAAATTAAAGACAAAGAGAGAATCCTAAAAGCAGCAAGAGATAAGAAACAGGTTACCTACAAAGGAAACCCCATAAGGCTCTCAGCTGACTTTTCACAAGAAACACTACAGTCTAGAAGGGAATGGCATGAAGTAATCAAGATCATGAAAAACAAGGATCTGAATCCAAGACTACTCTACCCAGCAAGACTGTCATTCAAAATAGAAGATCAAATAAAGAGCTTCCCAGACAACAAAAAAAAAAAAAAAAAAAAAAGGCTAAGGGAACACATTAGCACCAAACCAGCACTGCAAGAAATGTTAAAAGGGCTGCCGTTAAAAGAAAGAGAAAAAATACAACCAACATAAACAAAAATGGCAATAAATAAGTACATATCAATAATATCCTTAAGTGTAAATGCAATAAATGCTCCAATTGAAAGACACAGAATAGCTGAATGGATAAGAAAACATGACTCATATATATGTTGTTTACAAGAGACCCACCTCACAAAAAAAGACTCACATAGGTTGAAAGTGAAAGGATGGAAAAAAAATCTTACAAGGAAATGGAAAGAAAAAAAGAGCTGAAGCAGCAATACTCATATGCAATAAAGTAAACTTCAAAATGAAGGCCATAACTAGGACAAAAAATGCCACTACAAAATATTAAAAGGATCTATACAACAGAAAGATATAACCTTGGTAAACATCTATGCACCCAATATAGTACCACAAAAATACATTACAAAACTTCTGGAGGACTTCAAAGGAGAAATCAATAGCAATACAATCATAGCAGGGAACTTCAACACCCTGCTGACATCACTGGATAGATCCTCTAGACACACACAGTCCTTTTAAAAATAAAAATGAACTAGATCAGTTGGACTTAATTGATATTTACAGAACATTTTACCCCAAAGCTGCACAATATACATTCTTCTCAAGTGCACATGGGACATTCTCCAAGATAAACCACATGTTAGGACACAAAATAAGTCTCTAAAATTTAAGAAGATTAAAATTGTATCAAGCATCTTCTCAGATTACAATGGCATGAAACTAGAAATCAATTACAACAAAAACACACAAAAGTATTTAAACATATGGAGTCTAAATAGCATGTTATTAAACAATAAATGGGTTACCAAGGAGATCAAGGAAAAAATTTAAACCTTCCTGAAAACCAATGAAAATAAACACACAACACAAAAATCTATGGGATGCAATAAGAGCTGTCCTGAGAGGGAAGTTCATAGCACTACAGGCCTACCTCAAGAAACAAGAAAAATTTCTAATTGACTTTCTAACCATAAACCCAAAGAACTAGAAAGTAAATAAAAAGAAAAACCCAGAGCAGGTAGAAGGAAAGAAATAGTAAAGGTCAGAACACAAATAAACAACATAGAAATTAAAAAATTCAAAATATCAATAAAAGAAAGAGCTGGTTTTTTGAAAAGATAAACAAGATCAATGAACCTTTAGACAGACTCACCAAGAAACAAAAGAGAGAACCCAAATACACAAAATCAGAAACAAAAGAGGAGCAGTAACAACTGACACCACAGAAATAAAAAGGATGATTAAAACATACTACAAACAATTTTATGCCAACAAATTGGACAATCTAGGCAAAATGGACACATTTCTAGAAACACAGTCTCCCAAAACTGAACTGGAAAGAGATAGAAAATTTAAACAGACCAATAACAATTAAGGAAATTGTAACCCAGAAACTCCCTGAAAACAAAAGCCCAGGCCCTGACAGCTTCCAGGGGGAATTTTAGGGGACATTATATAAGAACTGACACCCATTCTCCTCAAACTATTCCAAAACATCCAAGAATGACTCCTTACCTCCACTTCCTTCAAGTGAGGAGCCAGGCGAAGGAGGCTTAGGCTCCACATGTTTGGCCACAAAAGAAAAGCAGAAATCTGACTCACCCTCTACTGTGGGGGTGCCAAGCTGGGGGCAGGCAGCAGCTGCAGCAGTGGCAGAGCTTCCCCTTCAGGCCATGGCTTCCAACTCTTTGGAGAGATGGCTTTTGACTTCGCGGGGAAGGAGGTCACAGCCCTGGGAGAGGCGACGGGCAGGGGAAGCAATAAGATGATTGGTGGAAGTGCCCGTGAGAGTCCTGTTCACTCTCCAGGACACCCAGGGGATCCCCTGGCCCTCTCCTATTGGCACCCAGGGCCCGGACATCACCCTGTCCCCCTGCAGGTGGCTGTTCACCTTGCAGGCAGGGCATCACTACCTGAAGAGAGGCAAGCCCCTGCAGCTTCTGAAGGGAGAGGAGCACTGGCCCCACCAGAAAAGAAGGGAGCTTTGGCCGCCAACCCCATCTGTCACCTGAAGAGGAGCTGGATGGGTAAAAGCCGGGGCATCTCAGGAAGTGGCGCTGTCCTGCCCTTGCTGGGGCTGGTGGGGTGGCCAGTCATGTCCTAGGTGCAGTGTCTTTCTGCCCTGACGCTGCCCCAGCAGAGGAGGAGAAGAAGGAAGAGGAGGAGGAGGAGGAGGAGGAGGAGGAGGAGGAGGAGGAGGAGGAAGAGGAGGAGGAGAAGTTGCTCCAAGTGGTTTCACAGTCCCTGGAGATCATCATCTCTCAGTACCTTAAAGAGCAGGTGATTATGCCAAAGATGGGAAGCCAGTTCTGGTCTGGGGCCTCCAGCCTTCAGGCATTAGAAACCTCAGCGGGTTCCGGAGGATTTGGAGCATCACCACTGGACAACCCTCCAACGTATGCCTCAGACACTGGACATCCAGAATGAAGACCGTGGCCCTGGCTGTTATTGCTTAGTGGTTAGAGCATCTGCCCATGGGCCAAAAAGTCTAAGGTTCAGTTTTGCTAAGGGCATGTACCTCAGTTGCAGTTTGTCCTTGCCCCATTTGGGGTCCTGTGGGTGGCAACCACTCAATGTGTCTCTCCTACATCAATATTTTTCTCTCTCTCTCTCCCTCGCCCTCCATCTGAAGATGAATGCAAAAAATGTCCTCAGGTGATGATAAAAATAAAAGAAATTGACAGCATTCTTATACACCAGTAATAAACTCACAGAAAGAGAAACTAAAAAAAACAACCCCAATTACCATTGGAGGAAAAAAAGCTAAGATACCAAGGAATAAAGTTACCAAAAAATTAAAGAACCTGGTCTCAAAAAATGATAGGACATTGAGAAAAGAAATAGATAAAGATATAAAAAAGTGGAAGCATATACCTTGTTCATGGATTGGAAGAATTAACATCATTAAAATGTCCATATTACCCAAAGCAATCTATAGATTCAATGCAATTCCCATTAAAATACCAATGACATATTTCACAGAACTAGAACAAACACTCCAAAAGTTCATATGAACCAAAAACACCCTGAATAGCCACAGCAATCTTGAAAAAGACGAAAAAAAACACAAAGTAGGTGGGATCACAATACCGGATATCAGTTTATACAACAAAGCCATCGTAATCAAAACAGCCTGGTACTGGCACAAGAGCAAACATATAGATCAATGGAACAAAACAAAGAACCCAGCAAGTGATCCAAGACATTATGTTCAATTAATATTTCACAAAGTGGCAAGAGCATACAATGGAGTAAAGACAGTCTCTTTAATAAATGGTATTGGGAAAAATGGACAGCTACATGCAAAAAATGAAGCTAGACCACCAATTTACACCATACACAAGAATACACTCAAAATGGATAAAAGACTTAAATGTGACTTGTGAATCCACAAAAATCATGGAAGTAAATGTAGGCAACAAAATTTCAGACATCACGTGCAGCAGAATTTTCACTGATAGAATGCCAAAGGCAAGAGAAACAAAGGAAAAATTTAATAAGTGATGTAAAAATACATCAAAATAAAGTTTCTGCACATCAAAAGAAACAAGCATTGAAAAGGAACCCACTATCTGGGAGAAGAAGATACTTTCCAAAATATCTAGAGTACTCATACAACTCCACAAAAGAAAGGCAAAGAACCCATTTAAAAATGGGCAGAGAATCTAAATAGACACACCTCTCCAAACAGGACATACAAATGGCCAAGAGACATATGAAAAAATGCCCAACATCACTAACCATCAGAGGGATACAAATTAAAATGACTATGAGGTATCACCTCACACCTATCAGAATGGCTGCCATCAATAAATCATCACACAACAAGTGCTGTCAAAGGTATGGAGAAAAGGGGACTCTAGTACACTGCTGGTGAGAATGCAGACTGGTGCAGCCACTAGGAAAAACAATATGGTGTTTCCTCAAAAAATTAAAATTAATCTGCCACGTGACCCACTGATCCCACTTCTAGGAGTATTTCCTAAGAAGCCTGAAACACCAATCAGAAAGAATATATGTACCCCTATGTTCATAGCAGCACTATTTACAGTAGCTAAGATCTAGAAACAGCCCAAGTGTCTGTCAATAGATGAGTGGGAAAAAAAGCTGTGGAACATATACACAATGGAATACTATGCAGCCATGAGAAAGATCTCTTATGCTTTGAGAGGACATGGAGAGACCTGGAGAGTATTATGCTAAGCCAAATAAGCCTATCAGAGAAAGACAAATATCATATGATATCACTTATTTGTGGAATATAATGAACAAAATAAGCAGATGAACAAAATAAACTGGGAGACATCCAAGTAGGGTACAGACTGACAAACTTCAGAAGAGTAGTGTGGGAGGGGGGAAAGAAATAAACCAAAGAACTTATATGCCTATTTGCATAACTAATGGACATAGACAACAATGCTGGGGGGGGCGGGATCAGGAGGAGGGTATCAATGGGGGTAAAAAAGAGAAACATCTGTAACAAAAATAAATTAATGAATAAGAAAATTAAATCCAAACACTTCTTCACTTTTTGTATTTCATGACCTTGACATTTTTGAAGATCACATGTCAGTAAATTTGTAGGATATTCATAAATTTGGGTTTGCAGGTTGTGAAGTTTTGCACAGAATATCAACGAAGCCCTGTTGTGTCAGATTGTGAGTTATATAGTGTTGACATGTCTCATTACTGGTGATGTTAACTTTTGCCATTTGGCTAAGGTGGTGTCTGCCAGATTTCTTGACTGGAAAGTTACTATTTTTTCCCTTTGTAATCAGTATTTATGGGAGATGCTTTGAAACTATGTAAATATCCTGCATCTCATTAAAATTTTACCCACTAATTTTAGCACCCAATGACAATTCTTTCTTGAAACACTTATTACTTCTATGGGAGTTTCTAATTCTGTTATTCTTTTTATGTTTTTTGAGCTTTCTATTGTAAGAAAAAACTCTACCTTCTTTCCTATTTATTCTAAAATTATGGATTCATTTTTTAATTTTTTTTTTATTCTCACCCGAGGACATTTTTCATTTTTTGTTCAGATAGAGTGGGAGGGAGGGAGAGGAAGAGAGAGAGAAAGAGAAACATCGATGTGAAAGGGACACATTGAGTGGTTGCCACCCGCATGACCAACCAGGGCCAGGGACAAACTGCAACTGAGGTACGTGCCCTTAGCGGGAACGAACCCAGGTCTTTCTGGACCGCAGGCCAATGCTCTAACTGCTGAGCCAAACCGGCCAGGGCTTTCTTTTATTTTTTAAATGTTTTTATTTATTTATTTTTTTAGAGAGAAAGGAAGGGAGAGTCAGAAACATCAATATGAGAAAGAAACATGAATAAGCTGCCTCCTGCATGCCCCACACTTGGGATTGAGCCCACAACCCAGGCATGTGCCCTGATCGGGAAACTAACTGGGATCTCTCAGTCCATGGGATGATGCTCAATCCACTGAGCCACACTGGCTGGGCTAGATTCTTATTTTATTATATGGGTTATACTTGCTTACTAATATTTTTATTTTGATGTTTGAGTTGTACAGGATTTGATCAGTGGGAGACCTTTCAAGTTGATTCCTGTGTTTTTTTGATATATCCCTATCATTGTTAGAGCCTTTTCTTATTTTCTGGCACAAAAAGATCTTCTAGACTCATGTTATACTTTCCGTTCCCCTGTGTTGGGGCCATTACTTTGAGGAGCCCTGGTTCTTTTTAATGGAGCATGATGTTTAGAAACCAGGACCTGGGGGAAAAGCATGCTTATTGCTACTGGGTGTCATTTATTCTAGGTTTTCTCATCAGTGAGAACTATGAAATATATGTGTATGTATATATGTGTGTGTATCTATACATATATGTTTGTAAATATGTGTATCTGTACATACATGATGTAGATATTATGATACACAGACTAATGTCCCCTAAGATGTCCACATCTTCATCCTGGAACCTGTGAATGTATTACCTTACATCCAAAAAAACTGCAGACGAGATTCAGGATCTTGAGATAGGGGAATCATCCTGTAGTTCAGGTGGCCTGAAGTAATCACAAGGGTTCTTATAAGGAGGGATACAAAAAGGGAGGAAAGAAGATACTGCTGGCTTTAAGGATGAAGGAAGAGGCCGTCTGGTGTAAGGAATTTGACCATTAGTATCTGGAAAAGGTTGGTAAACGAATTATTCCCTGAAGGCTCCAGAAGGGGCTGCTAACACTTTAAATTTAGATTTCTGATCTGCAGAACCATAAGAGAAAAGATCTGTGTTGTTTAAAAAAAAAAACCTACTAGGTTGAGTAAAAAACAGTTTGAGACCATGAAGATGGTGGCAGGCAGGACGGGAGGGAGGGTGAGTGTGTGAGAGAGTGTGAATGGACATGAAGGTGGACGACCAAACCCCAGCAGTGCAGAGCCTCTGAGCAGAAAGTTCCTGTACTGTGGACGGAGCAGCCGGCTACCACTGTAAGCGGCCTTTTAGGGCACTTCTCCCTGCACCATAGGGAGGTCCCACCATTTTGGAAGATCCCTGGTCTTCCCTGGGAGGAGGCAGTGGGAGTGGCTAGGATCCAGAACCTGAGCCCACCAGCACACCTGGCACCACAGGACCAGTGGACACTCTGTGTCAACACAGACAAGTGCACAGTTAGTGGAGCTCCCAGGTGCTGGTTATAGAAGCTGCAGACAGCCTAGAGCCCAGCACCATCCTCCATAGTAGCAGCCCCATCAGTGTCAATATACCCCCAAAAACAGAGGCTGGGGAACAGACATATATCCTCAGGCAACTGAAACACAGACCAGCAGCTGAGACTCATCCCCCAAAACTACAGCAAAAGCTGAGCAGGAGTTGAACCCCACTGGGCAGCAGCACTCCCCAGCCTCCAGTGGTGGGACCTGGGGCTCCACAGAGGCCTGTGTGTTCCTGCAGTTCACAAGAGCAGTGGAAAGCCAGAGTCCAGAGAGATTGGTGTGATCTAGCTGCCTGCCCACAGAAACTGCAGGGCGTGGGGGCACCAGAGAGGCCTGTGCAACTGAGCAGGGACTGTGCCATTCAGTTACCCTCAGGACCTGTGGGGTGCTGAAGCACCAGAGAGGGCAGTGTGACCCAGCAGAGACTGTGAGATCTAGTTACCCACGGAAACTGCAGGGTGCTGAAGCACCAAAGAGGCCTGTGCAACCCAGAAGGAACTGCGTGATCTAGTTATCCATGGGACCTGTGGGGTGCTAAACACCAGACAGGCCTGTGCTACTTAGCAGGGACTGTGCCACCCAGTTACCCAAGGGACCTGCAGGGTACAGGGGCACCAGAAAGGCCTGTGCGATCCAGCTGCACACAAGATAGGCATAGAGGATGTGAAAATGGAGGTGGAGTGAACAGAAGCTAACGCAGAGGATCTTCCATGACCAAACAGGAATTACAACTAAAATGAAGACAAATCCCCAAAAAAAAAAAAAAAAAAAAAGCAACAGAAAAGCAGCAGGACAGGACCATATAACCAGGGACACTGGTAGGATCTGCGGAGGTGCAAGAGGGTGGCGGGCTGGGAGCCCAGGGACAGCAGCAGTTTTAGCTGTGAGCAGCACCCTAGGGGAATAAACACCAAGCTGGCTCCACAGTGCAGAGAGCCAGAAAAGAGCGCTAGAATAGCAACAGCCACTCACCTGGGGGCTACGGCACAGATAGGGCAGACTGGGCTGTAACTCTGTGGGGACACCCAGGATTTGGGGGGCACTCAGAGTTTTTGCTGAGTTGCGGCCACAAATGATGGTGGCCAGTGTGCTCCTTCCCAGAGCAGTGGGAAAAAGCAGCAGCTCCCAACTCAGAGATACAGCCTTTCCCAGGTGAGATAAAAAATAAAAAAAAAAAGCAAATTGAAGCTCATTAACAATCAGCATGTATTCCACCCTCTGTAAAGCCTCTTATGCAGAACACCAGGGCTACATTCCAAGAAACTGAGTATCCTCTAGCCTCAAGAAAAAAGCTAGAGGATAACAGAACCTGTCCTGGGCTTGCAAATCTACCCAGGAAAGTAAGACTCCACAGTGGGCCCACCCAGGCTCATCCAAACCCAGTAGAGAGAGCCACAAACAGCAGAACACCAACACTCACAGGGAAAAATTTGGCAGGCTCCAAAATCCACTGAGATAGCCAAAATGTGAAACATAGAAACAAATCCCAAATGAAAGAACAAGAAAACTGAATCAAAAATGAGATAAATGAAATTCACCTAAGCAAATTACCAGAGGTAGAGTTCAGAGCCATGATCTTGAGGAAGCTCAACAACATGAGTAAGGACATCAGCACCATGAGTAAAGATATAGAAACATTGCAAACCAACCAAGTGGAAATGAAGAATGACATAGCAGAAATTAAGAACATATTGGAAAGACTAACCAGCAGAGTAGAGGAAGCTGAGGACCAGATCATTGAATTAGAAGACAGGGTAGAAAAAAATCAACAAATCACAAAACCAAAAGGAAAAAACAATTAAAAAACAAGAAGATACATTAAGAGAACTGTGGGACAACTGGAAACATAATAACATTCACATCATAGGAGTCCCAGAAGAGAAGAAAAATGGGCAAGGGTTAGAGAATATGTTTGAAGAACTAGTGAGAGAAAAGTTTTCTAACTTGGTGAAAGAAGGAGGCAGTCAAGTTCAAAAAGCAGAAAGAGCCCCAAGTAAGAAGAACCCAAACAGGCCCACACCAAGACACATAGTAATTAAAATGCCAAAAATTGAAGACAAAAAAAAAATCCTAAAGGCAGCAAGAAACAAGCAACAGGTTACCTACAAAGGAAACCACATGAGGCTCTCAGCTATCTTCTCAACAGAAACACTACAGGCTAGAAGGGAGTGGCATGAAGTAATTAAGGTCATAAGAAACAAGGATCTAAATCCAAGACTACTCTATCCAGCAAGGCTATCATTCAAAATACAAGGTCAAATAAAGAGCTTCACAGACAAAAAAGAAAAATACAAAGAATAAAAATATATATTAACACCAAACCAGCACTGTAAGATATGCTAAAAGGTGTGCTATAATTAGTAGAAGAAATAGGGAAAAAAATAGAACCACATTAAACAAATATGGCAATAAATGAGTACATATCAATTATCACCTTAAATGTGAATGGTTTGAATGCTCTGATAAAAAGACAGAGTAGCTGACTGGATAAGAAAGCATGACTCACATATATGTTGTTTACAAGAGACCCACCTCACAACAAAACACTCACATAGGTTGAAAGTGAAGGAATAGAAAAAAATCTTCCAAGCAAATGGAAAGCAAAAAAAAACTGGGATAGCAATACTCATATGTGATAAAATAGATTTCAAAATGAAGGCCATAACTAGAGACAAAGAAAGCCACTACATAATATTCAAAGGATCTACCTAACAGGAAGATATAACCTTGGTAAACATATATGCACCCA
Organism: Molossus molossus; assembly: GCF_014108415.1. NCBI lineage: Eukaryota > Metazoa > Chordata > Mammalia > Chiroptera > Molossidae > Molossus > Molossus molossus. The sequence continues at coordinate 132,352,927 of NW_023425366.1, read as the reverse complement.
ATATAGGAGCACCAACATATATTAAAAATATTCTGGAGGACTTCAAAGGAGAAATCAACAGCAATACAATCATAGCAGGGCACTTCAACACCCCGCTGACATCACTGGATAGATCTTCTAGACAAAAAATTAGCAAGAAAAGAGAGACTCTAAATGAAGTACTAGACCAAATGGATTTAATAGATATCTATAGAGAATTACACCCCAAAACTACAGAATTCACATTCTTCTCAAGTGCACATGGGACATTCTCAAAGATAGACCACATGTTAAGACACATACTACATCTCTACAGGTTCGAGAAGATTGAAATCATATCATGCATCTTCTCAGATCACAATGGCATGAAACTAGAAATCAATTGCAACAAGAACATGCAGAGACATTTCAACACATGGAGGCTAAAACATGTTATTAAATAATGAATGGGTTACCGAAGAGATCGAGGAAGAAATTAAAAACTTCGAGGAAACCAATGAAAATGAACACACAACAACACAAAATCTATGGGATGCAGCCAAAGCAGTTCTGAGAGGGAAGTTCATAGCATTACAGGCCTACCTGAAAAAGAAAAAAAAAATTTCTAGTAAACTATCTAACCTCACAACTTAAAGAACTAGAAAGCAAACAGAAAGAAAACCCCAGAGCAAGTAGAAGGAAGAAAATAGTAAAGATCAGAGCAGAAATAAATGACATAGAGACCAAAATAACAATTCAAAAAATCAATAAAACAAAAAGCTAGTATTTTGAAAAGATAAACAAAATTGATGGACCTTTAGCAAGACTCACCAAGAAACTAACAGAGAACTCAAATATACAAAATCAGAAATGAAAGAGAAGTAACAACTGACACCACAGAAATACAAGATTGTTAACAACTACTATGAACAATTATATGGCAACAAATTCGACAATCTAAGCAAAATGAACACATTTCTGAAAACACATAGTCTCCCAAAACTGAAGCAGGAAAAGATAGAATACTTGAACAGACCAATAACAACTAAGAAAATTGAAGAGGTAATCAAGATTCTCCCAGCAAACAAAACCCCAGAGCCAAACGACTTCATGGGGGAATTTTACCACACATTCAAAAAAGAATTAATACCCAGTCTCCTCAAACTATTTCAAAAAATTCAAGAAGAAGAAAGACTTCCAAACTCATTTTATGAGGCCAGCATAATTCTAATTCCAAAACCAGAAAAAGATCTTACAAAGAAAGAAAACTACAGGCCAGTATTTCTGATGAACATAAATGCCAAAATCCTGAACAAAATACTAGGAAATAGAGTCCAGCAATACATCAAACAAATTATTCGCCATGACCAAATGAGATTCATGCCAAGGATGCAAGGCTGGTACAATATTTGCAAATCAATAAATGTGATACACCACATAAACAAAATAAAAGATAAGAATTATATGATCATATCAATAGACGCTAAAAAAGAATTTGACAAAATCCAGCACCCATTTCTGATAAAAACACTCAGCAATGTGGGACTAAAGGGATCATATCTCGACAAGTAAAGGCCATATATGAAAGACCTACAGCCAGCATCATACTCAATGGGCAAAAAGTAAAACCATTCCCCTTAAGAACTGGAACAAGACAGAGATGCCCACTTATGCCACTCTTATTTAACATTGTACTGGAAGTCTTAGCCACGGCAATTAGACATGAAGAAAAAATAAAGAGGATCCAAATTGGAAAGGAGGAAGTGAAACTGTCATTATTTGCAGATGACATGATATTGTACATAGAAAACCCTAAAGACTCCATCAAAAATCTACTGGATTTAATAAATGAATTTGCAAAGTAGTAGGATACAAAATTAATATCAGGAAATCGACAGCATTCTTATTCACCAATGATGAAATCACAAAAAGAGAAACTAAAAACACAATCTCATTTACCATTGCAGCAAAAAAAATTAATATACCTAGGAATAAACTTAACCAAAAATGTAAAAGATCTATTCACATAAAACTACAGGTCATTGAAAAAAGAAGTAGAGGAAGATATGAAAGAGTGAAAGCATATACCTCGTTCATGGATTGGAAGAATTAATATCATTAAAATGTCCATACTACCCAAAGCAATTTATAGATTCAATGCAATCTTCATCAAAATACCAACGACATACTTCACAGAACTAGAACAAACATTTGAAAAGTTTGTATGGAACCAAAAACGACCCTGAATAGCCACAGCAATCTTGAAAAAGAAGAAGAAAGTAGGAGGAATCACATTACTAGATTTCAGGTTATATTACAAAGCCACTTTTATCAAAACAGCCTGGTACTGATAAAAGAACAGGCGGATAGATCAGTGGAACAAAGAGAACCCAGAAATTGACCCTAGATAATATGCTCAATTGATATTTGACAAAGGTGGCAAGAGCATACAGTGGATTCTGGACAGTCTCTTCAATAAATGGTGTTGGAAAAATTGGACAGCTACCTACAAAAAAATGAAGGTAGAACATCAACTTACACCATACACAAGAATAAACTCAAAATGAATAAAAGACTTAAATGTAACTCATGAATCCGTAAAAATTCTAGAAGAAAATGTAGGGGCAACAAAATCTTAGACATCATATGCAGCAAACTTTCACTAATACAACACCTAAGGCAACAGAAACAACAACAAAAATGAACACATGGGGCTACATCAAACTAAAAACCTTCTGCACAGCAAAGGAAACAACCATCCAAACAGAAAGGGAATCCACTATATGGGAGACTATAATTGCCAATGAGCATCAGTTGGGTTAATTTCCAAAATATATAGAATGCTCATACTACTCAACAAAAGGAAGACAACCCAATTAAAAAATGGACAGAGGACTTAAATAAACACCTCTCTAAAAAGGACATACAAATGGCCAAGAGACATATAAAGAAATGCTGAACATCACTAATCATCAGAGAGATGCAAATTAAACCAGCTATGAGCTGTGACCTCACACCTGTCAGAATGGCCACCATCAACAAATCATCAAACAACAAGTGTTGGCGAGGGTGTGGAGAAAAGGAGACTCTTGTACACTGCTGGTGGGAATGCAGAGTGGTGCAGCCACTAGGGAAAACACTATGGTGTTACCTAAAAAAGTTAAAATTTGAACTGCATTTGACCCAAAGTGAAGTGTATTCACTTTTGGGAATATACAGTAAATAATCTGAAACACCAATTAGAAAGAATATATGTACCCCTATGTTCATAGCAGCACCATTTATAATAGCTAAGATCTGGAAACAACCCAAGTGTCTATCAGTAGATGAGTGGATTACAAAGCTGTGGTACATGTACACAATGGAATACTATGCAGCTGTAAGAAAGAAAGATCTCTTATTTTTTGAGATGGCATTGAAGGACCTGGAGAATATTATGCTAAGCAAAACAAGCCAAGCAGAGAAAGACAAATATTACATAATCTCACTTATTTGTGGAATATAATGAACTAAACAAACTGCTGAACTAAATTAACTAAGAGACATAGAGGTGGGGTACAGACTGACAAGACTCAGAGGAGGGGGTGGGGGGAAGAAAAAAACCACAGAAGTTACATGCATGTATGCATGACCAATAAACATAGACAACAAGGCTGGGAATGGAGCAGGGGGGGGAGTGTAGAAGGGTGTCAATGGGGGGAAAATGAGAAACATCTGTAACAAAAAATGAATAAATTAAAAATTAAAAAATAAATAAAATCAATGAAGGAAACAAATTTTAGATAAATAATATATAAATCAAAAAGAAATTTAAGACTATTTTTTAAACAAGAAGAAATAATGGTCTGCATTCCAGCAACAAAACTTCTTGTAGAAAATCATCCAAATTTTGACCTAATTTTTATAGCAAGTCAGTGGTGTTCTAACTCAAAATAAGATACAGCTAATTGACATGTACTTGACTTCTGTTTTATTTCCCCTTAGAATGTGTTAGGATGTGCCTTGAAAATGGGAAACTTGTACTTTGGTGATTGTAATGCTTACTAGTGACTGTCAGAGAATTGGAAAATTAAATTATATTTCAGGCACTAGAATATACAAATTTATGCAAGCTATATTGTAGATGTGAGACTAATCCTCAAAAATTAGGAATACAAATTTTTTACTTTTAAATAACTAGTAAGGGTGACACAATATTGCATATAGTGAGAAATTTCTTTTTCTCATCTAAAATATATGCTTTCTCTAAATGTGATTTTTATCAGTGATCTGACTACTTGAATGTTTGTGTGTGGGGGGGGGGTTAGATTACTCTTGATGCACTGGCTGGTTTGCTTGTGGTAAATCATAATTTTTCATTTACCTAAGGCACCTATAAAATATCTCTTAAAGTCTCCCTCACAATTATATCATGTGTTTATAAAATGCTTGTAATTTTAACATCTGAATATTGCACCTGGTAAGTATATAGTCAGAAAAAGAGCAGTAACAAACCATGTAAGAAGGAAAAGTTTAGGAAAACATTTTTAGAGCTCATTCACCTCTATTAAGACTGGCGCATTGAAGCCGCAAATATATTTCATCTCCCCACTGACCACAACCTTTGCTGAATCACAGAAATATTTTCTTCCATTACTGAAATCTGTTTCCTCTTCAGTGAATTCTAGATGACACTTAAGCTCTTGAGCTATACTTCTGGTTCTTTCCATGACGCAAATGTTAAGTGTTAATTGAACAACTCTAATTTTGCCTGTGACTTTTGAAGACCTATCAAAATATGTCAAGGAAGAAAGACAAGCTGATAAGATTTAAGTAGGTCTCTATTGCATAAAGATGCTCAATGCTTATGTGATGATAGACTAGTTGGTATTTTTTGTATTATTTTTAAAGAGAGAAAATACGTAGGTCTTAGACCATATTGATTTCTTGACACATAAAAATGAAAGTAAATAATAGGTAGTTAAAATAAAACTACCTTTATATTTTATGAGAACAATGGACATGGACAACAAAGCTGGGGACAGGGTGGGGAGGGAAAGGGAGGGGGAAATCAGTGGGGGGGGGAACATCTGTAACAAAAATAAATTAATTAATTTTAAAAATAAAAAATATAAATAAAAGATAATTTTGAAGTATTATGTGATTTATGGTTCAGGAAAAATAAGGCCACATGACTTTCTTTAGCTGAATTTTTATAGGTCACAAGATTTTAAATTCAAGATAAAAGTCAGTCCTGGTATAAAAATAGTAACAATTATCATGTACAGAGTGTGTATTATATGCCAAGCACTATGAGGTGCTACATTTATTTTTCATAATAAACTCGAAAGATAGTTTTATTTAAATATGTTTTATATTTTTACAATTTTTCTTTATTGATTTGAGAGAGAGAGGGAGACATTGATGAGAGAGAACATTAATTGGCCACCTCCTGCATGCATGCCTCCCCATGGGGTCAGGTCCACAATCTGAGCATGTGCCCTGACCAGGAATTGAACAGGCAACCTCTTGGTGCATGATTCGATGCTCAACCACTGAACCACACTGGCTGGGCAAAAGATAGTTTTAGGATCATCCTAGTTATATAGTTGAGAGCCCTGCCCAGTGTTTCTCAATGCTTAGAGCACCAGCCCATGCACTGAAGGGTGGAGTGTTTGATTCCCAGTCAAGGGCATGTACCCAGGTTGCAGGTTCAATCTCCAACCTTGGTCATGAAAAATGTGAAAGGCAACCAATGTTGTTGTGAAGTTCAGCAGACCTCTTTCTCACTTAGATCTCTCTCTCTCTCTCTCTTTCTCACTTAGATCTCTCTCTCTCTCTCCTCCTCCCTCCCTCTCTCCTCCTTTCCACTCTCTGTAAAAATCAATGGAAACAATGTTCTTGGCTGAGGAGTAACAAAAAAAATTAATTAGCTACAGCAGTGATAAAGTTTGATGTGTAAAGATAAAACATTACATGCTCAAGGTCACACAAATTATTAAGTGGCAAAAAAAATGAAACTAGTAGTCTTCCGACATAAATTCTTATGCCCTTATCCTATACAGATTCACAGTAAAAATAAAACAACAAAAACAATTTTTAACAATCGATTTGTTAGAAAACAAATATATGAGCAATAAAAGAGTTAATAGTTCCTGTAATTATGGATGTTGAGAGAAGAGAAACAAATAGAAACTATCCTAATTACTCATTTATTTTTATTATTGAGAGTATTACAGATGTCCCCCATTTTTTTCTCCTTTGCCAACCTCCACCTGGCTCCTGTCCCCACCAGTCCTTCACTACACTACTGTCGATGCCCATGGGTTATGCATATGTGCAGATGAGTTCCCTGGTTAATCTCTTCCAACCACTCCTATTTCTCCTTCCCTCTGAGATCTGTCAGTCTGTTCCCTGCTTTCATGTCTCTGGACCTATTTTGTTTGTCAGTTTCTTTCAGCCCTCTCTGATTGTAGGTAATTTCTGACCAAGTGGACTGCTAAATCTCTATATTTATTTTATATTCCATTTATTTATGTTCTCTTTTTATTAGTCTTTTGTTAATTAATTTATTTTTATTACAGATGTTTCTCCCCCCCCCACATATTCCCATCCCCTCCCTTCCCACCCTGTCCCCAGCATTGTTGTCCATGTCCATTGTTCATGCACACATGCATATAAGTTCTGTGGTTTACCTCTCCCCCACCACTCACTCTTCTGGGGATTGTTGGTCTGTACCCCACTGCCATGGCACTGGGACTACCCCATTCCTCAGATTGTTATGTTCATTATATTCCACAAATAAGTGAGATCATATGATACTTGTCTTTCTCTGTTTGGTTGTTGTGCTTAGGGTAATACTTTCCAGGTCCCTCCATGTCATCTCAAAGGATAAGAGATCTTTCTTTCTTACAGCTGCATAGTACTCCATTGTGTATATGTACCACAGATTTTTTATCCATTCATCTACTGATGGACATTTGGCTGTTTCCAGATCTTAGCTATTGTAAATAGTGCTGCTACAAACATGGGGAAACATATATTCTTTCTGATTGGTATTTCAGGTGTCTGAGGGTATATTCCTAGTAGTGGGATCACTGAGTCAAATGGAAGTTCAATTTTTAATTTTTTGAGGTAACAGCATATTGTTTTCCATAGTGGCTGCACCAGTCTGCATTCCCACCAGCAGTGTACTAGAGTCCCCTTTTCTCCACACCCTCGTCAACACTTGTTGTTTGATGATTTCTGACAGGTGTGAGGTGATACCTCATTGTTGTTTTAATTTGCATCTCTCTGATGATTAGTGATGTTGAGCATTTCTTCATATGTTTCTTAGCCATTTGTATGTCCTGTTTGGAGAGGTGTCTATTTAGTTCCTCTGCCAATTTTTTAATTGGGTTCTTTGTCTTCTTTTGTTGAGTTGTATGAGCACTCTCTATATATTGGAAATTAACTCCTTATCTGATATATCATTGGCAATTATGCTCTCCCATACAGTGGGTTGCCTTTCCATTTTGAGGATTGTATCTTATGCTATGCAGAAGCTTTTGAGTTTGATGTAGTCCCATGTGTTCATTTTCTTCTTTGTTTCTGTTGCCTTAGGTGATGTATCCATGAAAATTCTGCTGCATATGATGTCAGAAATTTTGTTGCCTGTATTTTCTTCTAGGATTTTTATGGATTCATGAGTCTCATTTAAGTCTTTTATCTGTTTTGAGTTTATTCTTGTGTATGGTGTAAATTGGTGGTCTAGATTAATTTTTTTTTGCATGCAGTTGTTCAATTTTCCCAACATCATATATTGAGGAGGCTGTCTTTACTCCACTGTATGCTCTTGCCACCGTTGTCAAATATTAATTGAGCATATTGCCTTGGGTCTATTTCTGGGTTCTCTATTCTGTTCCATTGATATATATACCTGTTCTTGTGCCAGTACCTGGCGGTTTTGATTACAGTGGCTTTGTAGTATAACCTGAAATCTGGTAATGTGATCCCTCCAACTTTGTTTTTCTTTTTCAAGATTGCTGTGGCTATTAGATGTCTTTTTTGGATCCATATGAACTTTTGAAGTATTTGTTCTAGTTCTGTGAAGTATGTCGTTGGTATTTTGATGGGGATTGCATTGAATCTATAGATTGCTTTGGGTACTATGGACATTATAATGTTAATTCTTCCGATCCATGAACAAGGTATGTGCTTCCACTTTTTTATATCTTCATCTATTTCTTTTTTCAACGACCTGTAGTTTTCAGCAAATAGGTTCTTTATTTCTTTGGTTAAGTTTATTCTTAGGTATCTTAATTTTTTTGCTGTGATGGTAAATGAAATTGTTTTCTTAGTTTCTCTTTCTGTGACTTCATCATTGGTGTATAAGAATGCTGTCGATTTCCTGACATTAATTTTGTATCCTGCTAATTTGCAAATTTATGAAGTCTAGTAGACTTTTGATGGAGTCTTTGGGGTTTTCCACGTGTAGTATCATGTCATCTGCAAATAATGACAGTTTCACTTCTTCCTCTCCAATTTTTTCTTCCTGTCTGATTGCTGAGGCTAAGACTTCCAGTACTGTGTTAAATAAGACTGGTGAAAGTGGGCATCCTTGTCTTGTTCCTGTCCTTAAGGAAAATGCTTTCAGTTTCTGCCCATTGAGTATGATGTTAACTGTAGGTCTTTCATATATGGCCATTATTATGTAGAGACATGATCCCTCTATTCCCAGATTGCTGAGCGTTTTTATCAGAAATGGGTACTGGATTTTGTTGAATGCTTTTCAGCATCTATTGATATGATCATATAGTTTTTATCTTTCATTTTGTTTATGTGGTGAATCACATTTATTGATTTGAGGATATTGTACCATCCTTGCATCCCTGGGATGAATCCCACTTGGTCATGATGAATAATTTGTTTGATATATTGCTGGATTCGATTTGCTAGTATTTTGTTCAGGATTTTGGCATCTATGTTCATCAGGGATATTGGCCTATAGTTTTCTTTCTTTGTAGGTATTTTTCTGGTTTTGGAATTAGAATTATGCTGGCCTCATAAAATGAGTTTGGAATTCTTCCTTCTCGAATTTTTAAAAATAGTTTGAAAAGAATGGGTATGAGTTGTTCTTTGAATGTCCTCTAAAATTCCCCCATGAAGCCATTCAAGCCTGGGCTTTTGTTTGCTGGGAGAGTCTTAATTACATTTTCAATTTCTTTTGTTATTGTTCTGTTCAAGTTTTCTATCTCTTCATCATTGGGTTTTGGGAGACTATGTGTTTCTAGAAATTTGTTCATAATGCTTAGATTGTCAAATTTGTTGCCGTATAATTCTTCATAATATTTTATTATAATCCTTTTGCATTTCTTTGGTGTCAGTTATTATTTCTTCTCTTTCATTTCTGATTTTGTGTATTTGGGTTCTCTCTCTTTGTTTCTTGGTGAATCTAGCTAAGGGTTCATCAGCCTTTTTTATCTTTTCTAAGAACCACCTCTTTGTTTCATTGATCCCTTGAATTGTTTTTTGGTCTTCATGTCATTTATTTCTGCTCTGATCTTCACTATTTCCTTCCTTGTACTTGCTCTGGGGTTTTCTTTTTGTTTGCTTTCTAGTTCTTTAAGTTGTGAGGTTAGATAGTCTATTAGAAAATGTTCTTGTTTCTGAGGTAGGCCTGTATGCTATGAACTTCCCTCTCAGAACTGCTTTTGCTGCATCCCATAGATTTTGTGCTGTTGTGTGTTCATTTTCATTGGTGTTCATTTTCATTGGTTTCCAGGAAGTTTTTAATTTCTTCCTTGACCTCTATGGTAACCCATTCATTGTTCAATAACATGCTATTTAGCCTCCATGTTTTCAAATGTCTTTGCATGTTCTTGTTGCAATTGATTTCTAGTTTCATGCTATTGTGATCTGAGAAGATGCTTGATATGATTTCAATCTTCTTGAACTTGTAGAGACTTTGTTTGTGCTCTAATATGTGGTCTATCTTTGAGAATGTCCCTTGTGCACTTGAGAAGAATGTGAATTTTTCAGTTTTGGGGTGTAGTTCTCTGTAGATATCTATTAAATCCATTTGGTCTAGTACTTCATTTAGAGTCTGTGTTTCATTGCTAATTTTTTGTCTAGAGGATCTATCCAGTGATGTCAGCAGGGTGTTGAAGTGCCCTGCTATGATTGTATTGCTGTTGATTTCGCCTTTGAAGTCCTCCAGAATATTTTTAATATATGTTGGTGCTCCTATATTGGGTGCATATATGTTTACCAAGGTTATATCTTCCTGTTAGGTAGATCCTTTGAATATTATGTAGTGGCCTTCTTTGTCTCTAGTTATGGCCTTCATTTTGAAATCCACTCTATCAGATATGAGTATTGCTACCCCAGCTTTTTTTCCCTTTCTGTTTGCTTGAAAGATTTTTTTTCTATTCCTTCACTTTCAACCTATGTGAGTGTTTTGTTGTGAGGTGGGTCTCTTGTAAACAACATATATGTGAGTCATGCTTTCTTATCCAGTCAGCTACTCTGTGTCTTTTTATCAGAGCATTCAGTCCATTCACATTTAAGGTGATAATTGATATGTATTTATTTATTGCCATTTTTGTTTAGTGTGTTAATATTTTTTTTCTATTTCTTATACTAATTAGAGCAATTTTTTTTTTTTTTTTTTTGAGCATATCTTGCAGTGCTGTCTTAGTGTTACTATATTCCCTTGGCCGTTTTTGTTTTGTTTTGTTTTGTTTTTTTGTCTGGAAAGCTCTTTATTTGACCTTCTATTTTGAATGATAGCCTTGCTGGATAGAGTAGTCTTGGATTCAGATCCTTGTTTTTCATGACCTTGATTACTTCATGTCACTCTCTTCTGGCCTGTAGTGTTTCTGTTGAGAATTCAACTCAGAGCCTTATGGGGTTTTCTTTGTAGGTGACCTGTTGCTTATCTTTGGCTGCCTTTAGGATTCCCTCTTTGTCTTTAATTTTGGTATTTTAATTACTATGTGTCTTGGTGTGAGCCTGTTTGGGTTCTTCTTACTTTGGGCTCTCTGTGCTTCTTGAACTTGAATGCCTTCTTCCTTCACCAAGTTAGGAAAGTTTTCTGTCACTATTTCTTCAACTATATTCTATAACCCTTGCCCATTTTCTTCCTCTTCGGGGACTCCTATGATGTGAATGTTATTACATTTCCAGTAGCCCCACGGTTCTTTTAAACTATCTTCCTGTTCTTTGTTTTTTTTCCTGTGTTTTTCTTTTTCTTTTTTTTTCCTTATTGGCTGATTTTTTCTATCCTGTTTTCTAATTCACTGATCTGGTCCTCGGCTTCCTCTAGTCTTCTGGTTAGTCCTTTCAATGTGTTCTTAATTTCTACTATGTCATTCTTTATTTCCACTTGATTTGTTTTCAGTGTTTCTACATCTTTACTCACAGTGCTGATGTGTTTACTCATGGTGTTGATCTTCCTCAAGATCATGGCTCTGAACTCTACCTCTGATAATTTGCTTAACAGCATTTTATTTATCTCATCTTTGATAGAGTTCTCTTGTTCTTTCATTTGAAATTTGTTTCTGTGTTTCACCATTTTTGCTATCTCAGCCGGTTTTGGAGACTGCCAAATTTACCCTGTGTGTGTTGGTGTTCTGCTGTTTGTGGCTCCTTTTACTGGGTTTGGATGAGCCTGGACAGGCCCATGTTAAACACCACTGACAATTCTTACTTTCCTGTGTAGATTTTCAAGCCCAGGACTGGTTCAGTTATCCTCTAGCTTTTTCCTGGAGGCTAGTAGTCTCAGTTATTCAGTGCCTTGGAATGTAGCCCTGGTGTTCTTCATAAGAGGATTTTCAGAGGGTGGGATAGAGGCTGGTTGTTAATGAGCCTCAATTTGCATTTCAATACCTCACCTGGGAAAGGCTGAATCTCTGAGGGGGCAGGGCTGCTGCTTTTTCCCACAGCTCTAGGATGGAGCTCAGTGGCCACCATCGTTTGTGATCGCAACTCAGGAAAAACTCTGAGTGTCCTCCAAATCCCGGTTGTCCTCACAGGGTTCCAGCCCAGTCTTCCCTCCCTCTGCTGTAGCCCCCCAGTAAGTGGCTGTGGCTATTTTAGCACTCTGTCCCAGCTCTCTGCACTGTGGAGTGGGCTTGGTCTTTATTTTCCAAGTGCACTGCTTACAGCTAAGATTGCTGCTGTCTGAGGGCTCCCAGCCACCATTCTCTCATGCCTCCACAGATCCTACCAGTGTTTCTGGTTATATAATCCTGTCCTGTTTCTTTTCTGTAGGTTTTTTTCTGAGTATTTGTCTTTTTTTTTTTTTTGTAATTTCTCTTTGGTCCTGGGAGATCATCCGTGTAGCTTCTATTCATTCCGCCTCCATTTTCATATCCACAAATGGAGTTTTTTTATATTATGTATCATTTAACATAGATTAATAGTTATTTTAATGTTTTTGTGGTTTACATTTTATGCCAGAAATAAAAATGATTTAAATTTTTAATGAGCCTCAATGTGCATTTCTTTGCCTCACCTGGGAAAGACTGAATCTCCAAGGTGGGGGGCTGCTGCTTCTGCTTTTCTCCACAGCTCTGGGAAGGAGCACATGATCAACATTACAATTTTTGAGGATAGTACATTTGTCTATATATTTACCTTTACCAGAGAGCTTTATAATTTTTGTATGCTTGTGTGTTGCAGTCTAGTGTCTTCTCATCTTAACTTGAAAGATTCCCTTTAGCATTTCCTGTAGGGCATGTCTCTTGGTGATCAACTTCTTCAGTGTTTATCCAGAAAATTCTTAACTTATTTTAGTTTTGGTGAACCGTTTTGACAGACATGGTATTCATGTTTGGCATTTCCCCCCCTAATTTTGAATTTATCAGCTCACTCTTTCCTGGCCTACAAAATTTCTACTGAAAACCCACTGATAATCTGATAATCTAATAAGAGCCCCCTTGCATGTGCTGCTTTTCTCTTAATGCCTTCAAGATTCTTTCCTTGTCTGGGATTTTTGACAGTTTAATTACATTGTGTTTCTTTTAGGATTCAAAATAGACTCAGTCATAAAAGTAGGGTACAAGACTGACATTTCTCAGAAGGGAGGGGGGATAAACCCTGAACTTATATGCATGTATTCATAACCAATGGACATAAAATAGAAAGCTGGGGATGGGGTGGGAGGGGATAAAAAGGAGGGAGTCAATAGGGGGGAAAAGGAGAAATATCTGTAACAAAAAATAAATAGTAAAAAAATAAATAAAACATATTTTTTAAATGTTGTAGATAAAGTATACAACAGAATTGAAATGTTCACCAGTGGGATTCAGTAACCAACTTGATTGAGCAAAAGAAAAAAAAATCAGTGAACCTGAAAACTTGTCATTTGAAATTATGAGTCAGAGTAGTAAAAGAAAAAAGAATGAAAAAAATTGAAGTGAGCTTAGAGGACATCATTAGTGAATTAAAATGTGCATTATGGGAATCACAGAAGAGAAAGGGACAGAAAGTCTATTAAAAAAAATAACAGCCAACACTTTCTCAAATTTGAGAAAAGAAATGGACATACAGGTTCAAGAAGTAAAAGAATTCCACTTCGTAAAATATATTCTAAGAAGCCTGAAACACCAACCAGGAAGAATATATGCAACCCTATGTTCATAGCACCGCTATTTACAATAGCTGAGATCTGGAAACAGTCCAAGTGCCCATCAGTAGATGAATGGATAAAAAAGCTGTGGTATATATATACAATGAAATACTATGCAGCTGTAAGAAAGAGAGATCTCTTACCCTTTGAGATGACATGGAGCATCCTGGAAAGCATTATACTAAGCGAAATAAGCCAGTCAGAGAAAGACAAGTACCACATGATCTCACTTTCTTATGGAACATAATGAACAAAATAAGCTGTTGACTGAAATAGATCCAGAGTCATGAAAGTAGGGAACAGACTGACCAACCTCAGAGTGATGGGGGGTGTGAGGGGTGGAAAGAGATATACCAAAGAACTTATATGCATATATGCACAACCAATGAACACAGACATTAGGTTAGGAAGAGAAGGAAGAGGGTTGGGAGCAGGAAGGAGGGGGTCAATGGGAAAATAAAGGAGGGCATTTGTAATACTATCAGCAGTAAAAAAAAAAAGTGATAAACAACAGGAGGAACCACGTTGAGGCATCAACAAAGCACTTCTGTAAAACACCATTGTAGATATTATACAAAAAAATGTTCTTACTACAGAATGAAAGGCTTATACCTTATTGTTTGCTTTACTCTTGGGCAATCATTTGACACTTCAAACCCCTACTGGTGCACTCGCACTAGCTTCAAAACACCAGCTTTCTACTGTCTTAAGTGTACATTTCAAACCGGGAAGCAGAACTCTCCGAAGGCAGAGCTCTCCTCCTCTATTGGAAACAGGCAGGGTGCTGGAGTGGATTCTTTTAGGGATGGTGGGAGATCAGCTGCTGCCTCCTGTCGAGTTTCTAGATTAAACAAACTGCTCTGGGTTGGGTGGACACAACAACTTCTCCAAATCTTCCCCTTTTAAAAGAACGCCATTTATTGTATTAGGGCCTACTCTCATGACAGCATTTTAACTATATTACTTATGTAAGATTCTAACTCCATTTAAGGTCATGTAAGATTCTAGGATCCCATCAGCTACTATCTAATTCAGCCTAATTTAATCTTAAATCATGATCTTCACTCCCAAATCAGCCCCTTTTCCATCCATATGTAAGGTCGGGCACTCGGGGAGTCAGACTCTGAGTGAGAAATCAGACAAGAGGGAAAGTGTTTGGTTTATGTAGAAGGTTGAAATGTTCACAGGCTGGCCAGAGAAAGGCTCTTTGAGAAGGTAACATGGAGTAAAAACCTGAGGAAAGAGAAGGAAAGTGCATTCCTGGGCAGAGGGTACAGTGATGTAAATGGCTGGGGCAGGAAGTGTCTGGTATTTGAGGTCCAGCAAGGAGGCCAATGGGACTGGGACAGAGTAAGAAAGGGCAGAGAAGTGGGAGAAAAATTCAAGAGGTCAGGAGACCCAACCAAGGCTGTAAGCCTGGTGATCACAGTTCATGGTTCGGTTTTCACTCTGAGTGAAATGGAACATCACTGGCAGGCTTTGAGTGGAGGAGTGAGGTGGTCTAAATTCCTTGTTAACAGAATCCCTCACAACTTACAGAACTAGAAAGCAAACAAAGAGAAAACCCCGGAGCAAGAAGAAGAAATAAAATAGTAAAGATCAGAGCAGAAATAAATGACATTGAGATCAAAAAAACAATTCAAGGGATCTATGAAAAAAAGAGCTGGTTCTTTAAAAAGATAAACAAGATTGATGGACCTTTAACTAGACTCACCAAGAAACAAAGAGAGAGAACCCAAATATACAAAATCAGAAGTGAAAGAGGAGAAATAATAACTGACACCACAGAAATACAAAGGATTGTGAACAAATATTACGAACAATTATACAGCAACAAATTTGACAATGTAAGTGAAATGGACAAATTTCTAGAAACACATAGTCTCTCAAAACTGGACTGGGAAGAGATAGAAAAGTTGAACAGACCATTAACAACAAAAGAAATTGAAGATGTAATCAAGACTCTCCCAGCAAACAAAAGCCCAGACCCGGACGGCTTCACCCAGGGAAATTTTACTGAACAATCACAGAAGAACTAACACCCATTCTTTTCAAACTATTTCAAAAAATTCAAGAAGAAGAAAGACTTCCAAACTCGTTTTATGAGGCCAGCATAATTCTAATTCCAAAACCAGAAAAAGACACTACAAAGAAAGAAAACTACAGGCCAATATCCCTAATGAACATAGATGCCAAAATCCTGAACAAAATACTAGTAAATCGAATTCAGCAACACATCAAAAAAATTATTTATCATGACCCAGTGAAATTTATCCCAGGGATGCAAGGCTGGTACAATGTTCGCAAATCAATATATGTGATTCACTACGTAAACAAAATGAAAGATAAAAACTATATGATCATATCAATAGATGCTGAAAAAGCATTAGACAAAATCCAGTACTCATTTCTGATAAAAACGCTCAGCAATCTGGGAATAGAGGGATTATGTCCTGACATACTAAAGGCCACATATGAAAGATCTACAGCCAGCATCATAGTCAATGGGCAAAAATTAAAAGCATTTCCCTTAAGGACAGGAACAAGACAAGGATGCCCACTTTCACCAGTCTTATTTAACATTGTATTGAAAGTCTTAGCCACAGCAATCAGACAGGAAGAAAAAATAAAAGGGATCCAAATTGGAAAGGAGGTAGTAAAACTGTCATTATTCGCAGATGACATGACACTATATGAAGAAAACCCCAAAGACTCCATCATAAATCTACTAGACTTAATAAGTAAATTTGGCAAAGTAGCAGGATACAAAATTAATGTCAGGAAATCGACAGCATTCTTATACACCAATGATGAAGTCACAGAAAGAGAAACTAAAAACACAATCCCATTTGCCATCGCAGCAAAAAAATTAAGAAACCTAGGAATAAACTTAACCAAATAAATAAAGGACCTATTTGCAGAAAACTACAAGTCATTGACAAAAGAAATAGAGGATGATGTAAAAAAGTGGAAGCACATACCTTGTTCATGGATTAGAAGATTTAACATCATTAAAATGTCCAGAGTACCCAAAGCAATCTATAGATTCAATGCAATCCCCATCAAAATACCAGCGACATACTTCACAGAACTAGAACAAATACTTCAAAAGTTCATATGGAACCAAAAAAGACCTCCAATAGTACAGCAATCTTGAAAAAAACGAACAAAGTTGGAGGGATCACATTACCAGATTTCAGGTTATACTACAAAGCCAGTGTAATCAAAACTGCCTGGTACTGGAACAAGAATAGGTATATAGACCAGTGGAACAGAACAGAGAACCCAGAGATGGACCCAAGGCAATATGTTCAATTAATATTTGACAAAGGGTGTAAGTGCATACAGTGGAGTAAAGACAGCCTCTTTAATAAATGGTGCTGGGAAAATTGGACAGCTACATGCAAAAAAAGGAACTAGACCATCACCTTACACCATACACAAGAATAAACTCAAAATGGATAAAAGACTTAAATGTGACTCATGAATCCATAAAAATCCTAGAAAAAAATGTAGGCAACAAAATTTCAGACATCATATGCAGCAGAATTTTCACTGATACATTACCTAAGGCAACAGAAACAAAGGAGAAAATGAACGCATGGGACTACATCAGACTCAAAAGCTTCTGCACAGCATAAGATACAATCCTCAATATGGAAAGGCAACCCACTGTATGGGAGAGCATAATTGCCAATGATATATCAGATAAGGGGTTAATTTCCAAAATATATAGAGTGCTCATACAACTCAACAAAAGAAGACAAAGAACCCAGTTAAAAAATGGGCAGAGGAACTAAATAGGCACCTCTCCAAACAGGACATACAAATGGCTAAGAGACATATGAAGAAATGCTCGACATCACTAATCATCAGAGAGATGCAAATTAAAACAACAATGAGGTATCACCTCACACATGTCAGAATGGCTGCCATCAACAAATCATAAAACAACAAGTGTTGGCGATGGTGTGGAGAAAAGGGGACTCTTGTATACTGCTGGTGGGAATGCAGACTGGTGCAGTCACTATGGAAAACAATATGGTGTTACCTCAAAAAATTAAAAATTGAACTACCAGTGACTTAACCAGTGACCCAGTGACTTAACTTCTAGGAATATACCCTAAGTAGCCTGAAACACCAATCAGAAAGAATATATGTACCCCCATGTTCATAGCAGCATTATTTACAATAGTTAAGATCTGGAAACAGCCCAAATGTCCATCAGTAGACAAATGGATAAAAAAATCTGTGGTACATATACACAATGGAACACTATGCAGCTATATGAAAGAAAGATCTCTTATCCTTTGAGATGACATGGAGCGACATGGAAAGTATTATTCTAAGAGAAACAAGCAAAACAGAGAAAGACAAGTATCATATGATCTCACTTATCTGTGGAATATAATGAACATAACAGTCTGAGAAATGGGGTAGTCCCAGAGACCTGGAAGTGGGGTACAGACTGACAATCCCCAGAAGAGAAGGTGGTGAGGGAGAGATAAACCACAGAACTTATATGCATTTTTGCATGAACAATGAACATGGACAACAAAGCTGGGGACAGGGCAGGAGGGAGGGGAATGGGGTTATGAGTGGCGAAAAAAAGGAGGACCATCTGTAACAAAAATAAATAAATTAATTAAAAAAAATAAAAGTAGGCAATTAGCATTGTTCACATTGGCGAATATATTTTAGAATTTCTGGAAACATAGGCTCTTCCGTGGGAAACACACTAATAACTTTAAGAGAAATACCTAATAAAATATAAGGCATTTATTAATAGCTCCAATTTTATTTTTTAGCTTTTTTTGTAATAAAAAGCCAAAAGTAGATGAACTTATGACTTGTCTAGCAATCGATGTTTACCAGCTGAAATAAGTTAAATCAATCTACACCGATGGGAAACATTTTCTCCTCTAAATAGCATCACCTCTCATAAACTTGCAGTTTGGTACACTGCTGTTGGGAATGCAGACTGGTGCAGACAGTATGGAAAACAATATGGTGTTTCCTCAAAAAATTAAAAAATGAACTGCCATTTGACCCAGTATCCCACCTCTGGAAATATATCCTATGCAGCCTGAAACACCAATGTTCATAGCCACACTATTTACAATAGCTAAGATCTGGAAACAGCCCAAGCGTTCATCAATAGATGAGTGGATAAAACAGCTGTGGTACATATACACAATGAAATACTATGCAGCTGTAAGAAAGAAATATCTCTTTTCCTTTGAGATTACATGGAGGGACCTGGAGAGTATTATGCTAAACGACATAAGCCAGAGAAGAACAAATATCACATGATCTCACTTATGTGTGGGATATAATAAACAAAAACAGCTGATGAATAGCCCTGGCCAGTTTGGCTCAGCAGTTGGAGGGTCAGCCTGTGGACTAGAGAGTTCTGGGTTCGGTTCCCTCTAGGGGCACGTACCATAAAAAATTTAAAAAAAAAGCTGATGAACAAAATAGACCCAGAGACATAGAAGTAGGGTTCAGACTAACAAACCTTAGTGGAGGGGAGGGATAAACCAAAGAACTTATATGCATGTATGCGTAACCATGGATATAGACAACAATGCTGTCAGGTAGGGATGGGGATCAGGAGGAGGATGTCAATGGGGGAAACAGAGAAACATCTATAACAAAAATACATTAATTAATTAATTAATAAAAAATTAAAAATACAAGATGGCCCAGGTAAGACTTGGTGGGCTTTGAAGTGTTTTTGGAGCCAAACCTCTGGCTCTGTAAAGATTATTCGTAAAACAAGGACAGTTGTTTTTAATATCTCAAAACCTGGGTTGCCATCAAAATTTTGACAAAGAACTGACTAATTTATACACCCATTTTGTAATATTTCTTTCTTTTTCATCTGGTATATTTCAGGCTCTCAAGAAATTATAGAGATATGTAGGTTATAGTACATAGCTTAGGGTCATCCCTGAGAGCCATAGACACTTGTTGGGACCTCCGTCCATTTCCCTGGGACAGGCAAACAGTTCTAGCTACAAGTCGTACACAGGTCTGGGTTGTCCCTTAAGGCCAAAGGCTTGTGCATACGGGACTTCAGTCCATTTTTCCTGATGATGGCAGAAAAGATCTAGCTAGAGAATGGTGTTATAATTAAGGCTTCTATTCTTCAGCCAGGCCTCCTGCTTCCCCAGCTTGTATTTGGGGACATGCTATATTGCAGAAGAACACTAATCTCTTTTTCTTTAGGGTTTTGGGATCAATTTCGACCAGTTCTTGAGGATATATTCTAGGGGCAAGTCCTGAAGAATGGAGAGTTGGTTTCTCATCTGGAAGAGAACAGAGAGGAGTACGAGAGAAATAGGTGTCCCCGTTTACCCTCGCCTACAGTGGGCTCAAAGGAGAGCATCTCCTGCTTCATGCCCAGGATTCCAGACTCAGCTAGTCTAACTGTACAACTCGTCCTAAGTCTCATGGGAGAGACCACATCCCTACACTTACCAAGGGGATCTCCCTTCTCTCCAACCCCTTGTTGCTGGGGTTAAGATGCACATCCTAGTCTTGATGATCTGAGCTTGCCAGTGTATCTCTTGTTTTTTCCATATCCCCCAAGATTCATATGGAGGTCTGGCAGGGCAGCACCTGATGTCAGGGACAGGATCTGACTTATTGTTGTCCTTTCATTAATTTCTTAAATTCCCAGAAAAAGTGGTGGACCCACTGGAGATGACTCACAGTGTGTAGAAAGATTTGCCATCTTCTGCCCGGGGTCTCTCTTTTGTCCCATCATTTTTTTCTGATTTCCATAGCCCTTTTCAAAGTGACCTGGCTCTCTAAAATAAAAACACAGTTCTCCTCCAGTTGTTTCCTAGCAGACCTTATTTAGTAATTCTGTTGTTTTGCTCCCAGAAACGAGTAGATACATTAATTGGAATAGCTTAGAAAAGCCAGGACCATATTCTCTAACAGTTAAATTAAGTTCCTTTGCAAAACCCATCAGGGCCCTGGAGAAAATCAGGGAAATCTTTAGATTCCTTAATTCTTGTTTAAGTACAGGGAATGTATACAATCTCTGTTTCCTCTGTCCTTTGAGATTGTTCTTTCTGGTTCTTCTGTCCTGAGTGCAATTTACCTGTGCTTCTCCTAGAAGCCTCTAATTTCCAATCAAGATAAGCTTCCAATTTATGCAGTTTTCATTTTAGTGCTGGCTTTTTATTTTTTCTAATTTTGTATGCAAAAATTAATTTAGGCATCAAAAGAGCTAGATTTTGGGCATCTTAAATTGCTATCGCTTCTAGTTAATTCTTCCTACTTCTGTAAGTACTTATAAGTAAAGATTTTCTGTTAATTGCATAGCTACAATGGCTGGGGTCTGGGAGTTTCCAGCCTTGGAGGCACAATTTCCTGTGTTCTATTCAGTTTTGTTTTGAGATCTGTAGGGTCTGCACAAATTTCTAGGGATTCTAAGTAGTAAGTTGGAAGTGTGCCGTGTGTGAGTTGAGCTCCAAGGGGCTTTTATCTCCCGAGTCATCTCAGACCCTTTTACATGTCTCAGTTACTTTCCCTGGTCATTTAATACAGCTGTGAGGACTCGGACCATAGGTAAGAATCCTCTATGTGTGTGTTCCTGGACAAGTCAAATATTTAGTTACAGTTGAGTTGAGATTCCATATGGGCCTCCTGCGTGCCATGGGGGATGCCCCCTGGCACCTCCACAGAGATTTTAAGTCACCTAAGAATGCACAAGATTCAAGCTGGAGGGAGGGCTTGCCCTTTATCTTCATTCAGAGCCAAACAAGTTCACGCCCTCATTTATCCAGCAAAAGGTTTTGGTCAGACCCTCAGAAATCAATTCCAATTAAAAAGCCAAAGTTAAAAACCACACATCCATTTTTTCCCCCATCCTTAGTTGTCTTGACCCTTATCTATAGCCTAGGTTCTATTGAACACTCAACTTTTAGCTCCACCATCAGGATTAAAAAACAAAACACAAAACAACAACAACAACAAAAGCCTGAATTTAACTCCAGACATAAAGGAAGGAAGAAAAGAACATCCTTCTAGGCAAAAGGCAAGGACCTCTCTCTTTCTCCATTGCAACTAGTTACCTGACAGGGAGAGCTTTGGGGAATGACCTTGTGTGATTTTACAGTGTTCCTGGGTGGATGGACATTGTCTTGCAGTTGGCGGGGTGCTTACTACAAACTTCCCCATCCAGGACCAAGCAACCTTGTCACTGGAGTCTTCTAGCGGCAAGCACCTTAACAGCGTTTAAATGCTTGTCTCATGCCCACACAGCACAGCAGTCTGCTGAGAGAGAGAAAACCCCATGTCCAGATGAAAAAATGCAAAGAGGAAGGAAACACAGTTAGTCATGTCCTTCAAACCAAGGTGGCAAAGACAACCAGCTTACCAGTGACAAAACGATCTAAGTCATAGTAAGAACACCCATGTTATGGCACCAAATATGTTACCAGTGAGATGAGGAAACCTCGGTTCTTGTCTTCTTGAAGGAAAGATTTCAGTCCAGAGACAAAGTGCAGCAAAGCCAGTGAGAACTTATTGGCTGCAGCAAAAACACCCCTGGGACGGTGAGACAAGGGCTTAGCATACAAGCAACAGGAGAGCCCACGCTGGGCTGCTCTGGCTCACTGGGAAGTCAGGGTTCCAGGGGGTTAGGACGGGATGAGCTGCCACTGCCATTGTTCCCCTGGTTGCAGTCTAGTGGGGTGTCTTAGAGGGAAGAATTGGGGGGAAGGGAATGACAAAGGCATGCTTCCCTTGGTGAGAGTATGCACTGGGTCCTTCATGTTGAGGGTATTTATCTCCCTCCTGTGTTGCAGACCAACGAGACACACCAGACTCAGACTCCGAACTGTGTTCAAATTAAGAGAGCTTTATTAGTTGCTTGGGGACTGTCCCATCCTATGCAGAGGAGAGAGCAGCCCCGAGCTTAGGGGGTAGGTTGCTTATATAGTTGTCTTTGCCTGTGTTAAGGAATTTGGGCTAAGGGTTTGCGAGCAGGCAAGCATGTACAGAAGCAGATATTTGTGGTTAGCAGTTTCAGTGTACACAAAACAATGATTATCTATCTATACAATGCAGTGGTTATTAACTCTAGCAGCTAGTTCTTGCCATTCCCTTAAAATCCAAGGGATAAGGTCTGCCTAATGGAAAATTTTTCTGTACATTCACATAGCATGTGTTTGTCCTTCACACCTGCAGGTGGGAATCTTAGGGGAGGTCTCAGGGGAGGGTCTCAATAGAATATTTATCAGTTTTCCAGGTGTGCTTTTTCAGGGTTGTGGTCTTTGCCAATTGGTCAGAGCCAAAGGAAGGTCAATGCAGTTGGTCCTGAGGCAGCCATGGAGTCACCTGTCTGGTTTTGATGTTTTTCTGTACCTGGAGTTAAAATACAACCAAGACCTAGATGTTCTCCTTAGGGAGGAAAAGGTCAGGGGGTCCAAACTGCATGACCAGCCATATGCTAGGATACAAAAAATTAGCCTAGGTGTGAGGTCCTTGTTTTTTGTTTTGCCCCTTGCTAAGTACCTGGGGCTTTCTGTCCTGGTGAGCTTCTGCAGTTGGCCCACTGTCCTTGCTTTGCTCCTGTCTAACCACATATCACAACTACACATTGGACTCCTCCTCCTACAGGCTCCCTTCTTAGAGAAGGGCTCCCTTCCTAAAGGGGAGGGATCCCCGCCATAGAAAAAGGCACCCTCCCTCAGAGAGGGGACTCCATGCCTGGAGTGGGGATCCCCACCTAGAGGGGGAGTGAGGGTTTCCCTCCCCAGGGAGGGGCTGCGCTCCCTCCATAGTGCAGGGGCCTCTCTCTGTGGGGCGTGGGGTTCCTTCCTTACCACAGGGAGGGTACTCCTTCCAAGGTGAGGGGTTGGGGGGCCTCTGGAGCACAGGGTTCCCTCCTTAGCAAGGGGATCCCGCAGTAGTGAAGGGAGATCCCTCCCCGGAGATCCCTCCCCATCCCGATGGAGCGGTTCCCTCCTTAGAAAGGGGGAGGGAGTCTGTGTAGGGAGAGGATGGATCTCCTTTCCAGGGATGGAGCCCCGCTCTGGGTAGGGAGCCCGCCCCTAACTGTCAGGGATTCGGGTGCGCCTGCGCTCTGAGGGGCCAGCGCCCGCCCCTCACAATCTCGACGCCAGAGACCTGCGCCCCAGCGCGTGGGGCACGCAAGCCGGCCCCTCCCGACCGCGGCGCCTGCGCACTGCGGCGTGGCGCCGGCCCCGCCCCACCATGGCGCCGGCCAAAGCCGCAGCCTGCGCTTTGCAGGCTGCCCTTCCTTTTCGTGGCGGCGGGAGGGGCGGGGCGAGACGGGCCTGCGCCCCCGGGCAGCGATCATGTGACCGGGAAGATGGCGGCCTTCCCCTGGTAAGGGCTGTGCAGCAGTGGGGCTTGGGGACGGCTTGTCCTGGCGTGTCCTTGTCTCTGTCTCCGTCTCGGAGCGTGTGCTCAGTGTGTGTGAGCTCCTCCACTGGGTGCTGGGGAGCCTCCCGCCCCACGCCGGTTGTCCACCCGGGGAGCTCCGTGGGCCGGCCGGCGGGATCTTGGTTCTCTCCAGGGCCACGCTCCGGCGTCCGTTTCCCAGGAGAGCCGGTGCGGGTTCCGGGCGCTGGATGCCGAGGACGGACGCAGCTGAGCCCGGACAACGGGCGCCGGTTTGCTCCCCAGGCCCCTCAGTGCATCTAGAGGAGACGCTCTTCTCTTCTGGGCCGTGTGCCCTGCCCGAGCGTCCCGCCGGGCTCCGCTGCAGCGCTGCAGACTGCCCTTTGCCCTCGCGGGCTGGCGGTTTCCCGGGAAAGACGCACAGGGTAGAAGGCGCCCAGGGGAGGTTGCAGAAAGGCAGAGGCAAAAACGGTTTTGCAGGATGTGCGGGGGCGTGCACCTGCAGGGGCTGCCGGGCCCAGCGAGCTTCTGTGGCTGCAGTGGTTGGAGCCCCGAGCGGGCTCCCCGAGTATGTGGAGGACGCAGCCGGTTGTGATTATGATGATGGAGTTATTTGGGGATTGAGTTCATGCTTGTGTCTCAGAAAGGAAGATAATTTTCTGATTTTTCTTCCCAAATAATGTGAAATGGTTTACATGGAATGAGAGAGTAAATGCAAGAATATTCAGCCAATCAACGTAAGAAACATTCAAACCTGGGAAGAATTTTGTGAATTTATTTGAGCCAAACTGTTCACACACGCAGGGAAGCAAAACCTCAACGACGCGAGATAATCCAGAGAATGGCAGCGTTGCACCTTAATTTATACATTACCATCTAAAGAGAAGGCGGGACTGGGTTACCTGAAATCCACTGGCGATAGAGTAGGGAAGTAGGGGAAACTAAAGCAAGGAAATCTCTGGGGTTGGATGACAAGTAAAATGATAGACACAGACATCTTTTACACAGGTGGGCACAGGATAGTTAACAGCCAACAATTAACATGATAATAACAATGAGGGGATTTGTGGTTTCTGCCCTGATGCATAGGTTCTGCTCTGAGGGGTCTGGAAGAAAGGAAGTTACCCCACATTCCAAAGGTGTGTCATCTTAGATGCAAGAAAAAGAAAAGGCAGTAGGATCACTTAAGGTGAAAATCCACCTTTGTCAGGGAAGATGCCATGAACTGCTTTTAGTTAAAGTTTTAATTTCAGACCATCCTTTGTGGTTACTTTAAGTCTTTGAGTTTGCAAGGCTGTAACACAGGCCTTCCATGAGTTTGTCAGGTTAGCATGTGGCCCCTTTTTGTTCACAAGTCCCAGACCTTAGAAATAATCAGATACAGGCAGACCTTGGGGATTTTGTCGGTTGGGTTCCAGACCACTGCAGTAAAGTGAGTTGTAATCAAAGTTTGCTAGTGGAGTGTCGTACCTTCAGTTTGTTAAAAAAAAGGGGGGGGGGCAATATCTGTTAAGTACAATAAAGCCAAGTGCAATAAAACGAGGTCGGCCTGTACAACCTTCTGGGTTTCTGCTTGCTTCACAGCTGTCTTCCCTTCACCCAGCTACCTGTGTCTTCCTTCCAAAGCTTGCACACACTAAAACAGGATTGGGTGCCACTGAGGTCTTCCAACCCAGAGTTTTCTTTGACCTGGTCATATGAAGCGGCTTTTAGGGATTTATTAAGGCTTACGCACAAAAATGGGAGAAACACCTGGCCTCAGTTATCTGGAATGTTGTTATTAGAAAATTCAGGAAGATGCTGTTTTCATCTCTGCCTCTCAGTGTGTTTTACCCTTGCTGTTTTCACTTTAAAAATTACGAACGGAGAGAGGTGCATCTGAGGTCTCCAAAATTCTTAATCTGGCCATGCTCAAGACATTTTTCTGTGCGGTAGCACATGGTCATCATTCAGTTTCCCCACCTTTGTTGCTCCTTAGGTAAGAGACTGAGTTTTAACTATACCTGGATCCCCAGTGCCTGGCATGGAACTTAGCAGATAGTAGGTGCTCAGTAAAATTTTGGAATGCATGAAGAAACTGAGCCCCACAGAGGAGAAATGTGTTTCTGCCACTGTTTTTGACATATATCAAGCCTTTATGTTGTGCCACACACTGTGCTAAGTGTTTAACTTGCAGCATCTTATGTAATTCTTAACAGCTCTGCTTTTCTGATGAGGAAATTGAAGGAGAAGGATGAGGCAGTTAGTTCACTTAGTCCCGGAACCCACAGGAGTGCTGAGGTTTTCAGCCCAGAGCCTGGGACCTTACTCATTGTTGAGGTTTCTGGGTTTTGGTGCCCTACTGTGTTGTCCTGGGTCTTTCCAGAATTCCTTTTGTCACAAATGTTATCTCTGATATGTTTTGGGTTAGCCTAACATGTGATATGTCCAGTGCGTCCTGCATCACATTTCCTATTTGCTCCCCTGTAACTGCAGGAAATGCCAAGGAGCAAAAAGTAAATTTGAGAAAATAATAAAGTATAAAGAAGTGGTAGAAAAAAATAAAAATACAGCACTTTGACATGACTTCAGGAAGGGGAAACATTTCTCTTTTTTTAAAGGTTTTCCCAGAAGCTTTTATTTATTTTCCAAAGAACTCCCCTCAAACTTCAAAATAATAACAATAATAATAATAATAATAATATGAAAGCTCAGCCCTTAAAAAAAAAAGGCAGATAATTGCTTAATTTTTCAGGTTTTAAACACTAATGGATGGTCTATAGGAGGTTTGAATTGGAGTTGGGCTGCCTTGGTTTGAATCCTGCATGCTCCTGTCATGTCCCAACAGAGAGAGGAAAGTGGGCATACTAATAGCACCGTCACAGTAAGAAATGTCCAAATCTATGGAGAATGTTTATGAGTTTATTTGAAACAAACTTACAATAATACCTGGGAGGCAGTCTCAACAGAGAGTGCTCCAGAGAACGGCGCAGTTTATTTTGTAAATTAGAATCAAAGGAGGAGATGTAAGGAGGGGGTACATGAAATTCATGAGTGGTAGACTAATGGGGTAGGGGAAGCAAAGCAGGGAAGTCTCTGAGCTTGGATTAAGAATTAAACAGAGAGACATACTTTTGTTCAGTGGGTAGAGGATAGTTAACATTTACAGCACGAGGAGATGGTATACAGGGAACAAGATAACCATGAGGAGTTCTGTGGTTTCTTGTTCTGGGGAGAGGTGCCCTGAGGGGTCTGGAAAAAAACAGGATTACCCTGACAGTATTGGATGCAAACAGACAGGTAAAGATTGACCTTTGTCAAGGAAACTGCAGGCCTAAGATGTGAATTTTTTTGTTCAGACAATCTTGTGCTGTTTTGTATGTCTCTTGAGTTGGTAAGGCCACCATATGGGCCTCCCCTGAGCTTTAGTTTAGTATGTGGCCCTTTTTCCTTCCTCGGCACCTACCTCCTAGGGTTGATGAAATGAGGAACTTGGAGGTGAAAAGCTTGACCTGATACCTGGTATACAATAATCACCTAATAAATGAGAACTGTTATTATTTCACAGCAAGTCATATAGTGCTTTTGAGGTATTGCTTTTCCCAGCTGTTGATTGATTTGGTAGTTATTATAGAGATGAAAACATTTGCAGCTGAATTTCTGGTCAGGTGATATTTCTGTTCATTCTATTGATAAAGGTCTTGGTGATCTGAAAGAACAAGTGTAATTCAGTTTTTAAAACTTTATTATGGCTGCCTAGCCAGTGTGGCTGAGTGAATTGAGCATCATCCT
Source organism: Molossus molossus (assembly GCF_014108415.1). Taxonomy (NCBI): domain Eukaryota; kingdom Metazoa; phylum Chordata; class Mammalia; order Chiroptera; family Molossidae; genus Molossus; species Molossus molossus. The sequence goes on along the minus strand of NW_023425366.1, from coordinate 132,325,221 downwards.
ATGGACTGAGAGGTCCTGATTTGAGGATTCCCAGTCAGGGCACATAGCCGGGTTGTGGGCTCCATCCCCAATGTGGGGACGTACAGGTACAGGAGGCAGCTGATCGATGTATCACATCGATATTTCTATCTCTCTCTCCCTTCTTCTCTCTCTAAGAAGTCAAAAACATATATATACATATACACACACACACATATATATGCATAATATATGTATATATAAAAAACATTTATGGCTATTGTTCTAATTTATTCTTGGGGTTTTTCTTGTTTTATTTTTTATTCAATTTATTGGGGTGACATTGGTTAATAAAATTATTTAGATTTCAAGTGTACAATTCTATAATACATCATCTGTATATTTACTACCCAAAAGCCAAATCTCTTCTGTCACCACAGTTTGACTCCCTTTACCACTCCTACCAACGGGTGACTGTCATACTGTTGTCAGTGTCTATGAATGTTTATTTGTTTGTCTTGCGTATTTGTTGCTTTCAGTTTTATATTCCACATAAGAGTGAAATCATATGGTTCTTGACTTTTTCTGTCTGACTGATTTCATTTAGCATTGTATTCTCAAGGACCATCCACAAATGGCAGTATTTCATCTTTTCTTATGGCTGAGTAGTGTTCCAGAGTATAGATATACCGTATCTTCTTTATCCAGTCCTCTATTGAAGGACACTTTGGTTGTCTCCATGTCTTGGCCACTGTGAATATTGCTGCAATGAACATAGGGATGCATATATCTTTACAAATAAATGTTTTCAATTTTTGGGGTAGATGTCCAGAGAGGGGTTGCTGGGTCATGTGTTATCTCTGTTCTTATTTTATTTATTTATTTTTTGAGGAACCTCCGTATTGTTTTCCATAGTGGCTATTACCAGTTTATAGTCCCACCAGCAGTGAATGAGGGTTCCTTTTTCTCCACAGGTGTGAGGTGGTATCTCATTGTAGTTTTGATTTGCATTTCACTAATAGCTAGTGAAGTTGAGCATCTTTTCATGTTTCCATTGGTCATTTGTATGTCTTCTTGGGAGAATTATCTGTCCAGGTCCTCTGCACATTTTTTTAAATTGAATTGTTTGTTTTGTTGTTGAGTTGTGTTCTTAAGATATTTTGAATCTTAACTCCTTATTGGAGGTGTTGTTTGCAAACACCTTCTCCCATTCGGTTGGTTGCCATTTTGTTTTATTGACGTTTCTTTTGCTGTGTGTGCAGAAGCTTTTTAGTTTAATACAGTTACGTTAATTTATTTTTGCTTTTACTTCCCTTGCCTTTGAGGTCAAATTCATAAGGTTCTTTCTAAGACCAAGGTTCATAGGTTTAGTACCTATATTTTCTCCTATATAATTCATTGTTTTGGATTTTATATTTAGGTATTAGATCCATTTTGAGTTAATTTTGTGTATAGTGACAAATAGCAGCCTAGTTTCATTCTTTTTTGCATGTGGCTTTCCAATTTGCCCAGCACGTTTATTGAAGAGACTCTTTTCTCCATTGCACATTTTTGACTCCTTTGTCAAAAATCATTTGCCAGTGTACTTGTGGGAATATATCTGGTTCTTAACTGTGTTCCATTGGTCTGTGTGTCTTTTTTCCTGCTAATTCTGTGCTGTTTTGATTATTGTCACTTTTCAGTATAACTGGAAGTCAGGGAGTGTGATACCAGAGCTTTGTTCTTTATTCTCAGGATTGCTTTGGCTCTTCAAGGTCTTTTGTGTGGTTCCATACAGATCTGATGATTTTCTGTTTTATTTCTTTTAGAAATGCCATTGGGATTTTGATGGGGATTACATTAAATCTGTGTATTGCTTTGGATAATATGGCCATTTTAACTAGCTTGAGTCTTCTAGTCCATAAACATGGAATATCTTTCCATTCCTTTGTGTAGTTTTCAAGTTCTATTGTACTTTTCACACATCCTTTGTTAAATTCTTTTTTTGCAATTACAAAAGAATTTTTTTATAAATTTCTTTCTCGAGTCTTTCAGTTTTTCTCTAGGATTCATCTGCAAAAAGTGACACTTTTACCTCTTCATTTCCAATTTAGATGCATTTTATTTCTTTCTCTTACCTGATTGCTCTGGCTAGGACTTCCAGCACTATATTAAATAACAGTGGTGAGAGTGGATGTAGTATCTTGTCAAATGCTTTTTCTACATCTATTGATAGGATCATATAATTTTTACTCTTTGTTTTGTTAATTTGGTGTATCACATTGATCAACTGGCGTAAGTTGAACCATCCTTGCCTACCTTGAATGAACTCCACTTGATAGTGATGTATTATGCTTTAATGTATTGTTGTATTTGATTTACTAGTATTTTGTTTAGGTTTTTTACATCTGTATTCACCTGAGATATTGGTCTGTAGTTTTCTTTATTTGTGTTATCTTTGCCAGGGTTGGTAGCAGGGTAACATTGCCTCATAAACATGTTAGGAAGTATTACCTCTTTTCTAGAGTTTTGGAAGAAGAGTTTGAGAAGGGTAGGTGTTAGATCTTTTTTAATGTTTGGTAGAATTCACTAGTGAAGCCATCTGGTTTGGAACTTTTACATTTGGGGAAGGTTTTTTGTTTGTTTTTGTTTTTTATCCTCACCCAAGGATAAGTTTTGAGAGAGAGAGAGAGAGAGAGAGAGAGAGAGAGAGAGAGAGAGAGAGAAACATCGATCAGCTGCCTCCTGCATGCCTCCCTACCAGGGATTGAGCTTATGACCATTTAGTGCACGAGACGATGCTCAATCAGCTGAACCACACCAGTAGCCAGGACTCAGAGTATTCTTATATTTTTCTCTGTATTTCTGTGGTGAACATTGTAATTTGTCTTTCATTTTTGGTTTTGGATATTTGAGTCTTTTCTCCATTTTCCTTAGTAAGTCAAGGCAGTGGTTTGTCAGTTTTTTTAATCTTTTCAAAGAAGCAGGTCTTTTTTTGCATTAATTTTATGTATTGTCTTTTTGTTCTCTATTTTTTTTTTTAATTCTCTAATTTTTTTATTTCCTTCTTTCTGCTGACTTTGGGCTGCATTTGTTTTTTTCTAAGTTTTTTAAGATGTAGCGTTAGGTTGTTTATTTGAGAGAGTTCTTGTTTCTTGAGATAGGCTTGTAATGATATAAACTTTCCTCTTATTACCATTTTTACTGTATCCCAAAAGTTTTAATATGTCATATTGTCATTCTCATTTGTCTGTATGTATCTTTGATCTCTCCTTTTATTTCTTCTCTGCAGTCATTCTTCAGTAGCATGTTGTTTAATCTCCACACATATTTGTGATTTTTCCTGCGTGCTTTTTGCATTCAATTTTTAACTTCCAAGCATTATGTTCAGAGAATATGCTTGATATGAATTCAGTTTTTTAAAATTTGTAGAAGCTAGTTTTGTGTCCCAATATATGGTCTGTCGTTGAGAATGTTCCAAGTGCACTAGAGAAGAATGTATAATCTGATGTTCTGGATGAAAGGCTCTGTAAATGTCAGTTATATCCATTTGGTCTAGTGTGTCATTTAAGGCTGATATTTCTTACTGATTTTCCACTTGAATGATCTGTCTAGAGCTGTCAATGCAGTATTAAGGTCCCCAACTATGATTGTGTTTTTGTCAATTTCTTTCTTTAGTCTTGTTCATAGTTGCTTCCTGTGTTTTGGTGCTTCCTGGTTGGGTGCATATATATTTGTGTGTTATGTCTTCTTGATGTAGTGTTCCTTTTATCATTATAAAATGTCCATATTTGTCTCTTGTTACTGTTGTTAGCTTGAAATTTATTTTCTCAGATATAAGTACAGTTACACCTGCTTTCCTCTGGATGCCATTTGCTTGGAGAATCATTTTCCATCCTTTCACTTTGAGTCTGTATTTGTCCTTGAAGCTGAGATGTGTCTCTTGAAGGCAGCATACAATTGCTTTTTATTTTACTCTTTTTTTTTTTCCATCCAGTCTGCTACTCTGTCCCTTTTTATTGGTGAGTTCAGTCCATTTACATTTTGGGTATATGAGGATTTCCTGTAGTCATTTTATCTTTTGTTTTCTGGTAGCTCTGTGTGTCCATTGTTTCTTTTCCCTTGTGTTTCTGTCTATTGTTTTTATTTGATGGTATTCTATGATTTTTCCATTTTCTCTTTTTTTATATTGTGTCTCAGTTCTGGAATTTTTTTGTGTGTGGTTATCATTAGGTTTATGCAAAAGAAAGTGTCGTATATATAGTAGTCCTTCTGAATGCATCTTGTCTCCATCCCCTGTGCAGATCCTGACCTCCCCTTGATGTTTTTGTTGTCACAAATTATCCCCATGTATGTATGTTGAGTTCATTTCCAAATTGCAGTAGCTACTGTCTTCTCTTTTAAAAATGTTTTTGCCTTCTTTAAACTGTATGTTATATTTAACTGTATAATACTCTATTCTGAAAAAAGGTTGAAATTTCCTGCTTCTGTCTGTCTGTTAGTCATCTTATTCATAGTTTTGTATTCTTTTGTCTTTTAGTTTTGGATAGACTAACCCCCTTCAGTATTTCCTGTAATACAGGTCTTGTGGTAAATTCCCTCAGCTGCTGTATGTCTGGAAAAGTCTTTGTGGTTAAACCTAGGTGTGAGGGACTAATTTGGGTGGGGAGTGTTCATTAAAGCCCAAAGTCTGTTGTATAATAAAGTAGGTTTTCTGAATGCCTATGTTTAAAAAATTGACATATTAATTAGTTTACCTGTTTTTCCTTAAGTAGACACGATTGTGTAGTTAAAATTAAGTATGTGTGAAAAATTTAATTTCACAGAAAAGTTTTCTATATGTATTACTGTAACTTTAAATTTATACTGAATAGGTCTAGTAAATGCATGCATTCCCCAGTCACTGCGAGTAAACAAATGCACATGGCTGGGGCGAGGCTTAACCCACATGGGATCATTGGGTGGCACTCATTAAAACTGCTGCAGAAAGTCACGCCTCGCAACAGCAGAGCCAGTTACCATATGAGATGCATGTGATCATGTGCTTATCATTTGCCAAACACTGTTTGGGAACGGTGACTCTTGGATTTAAATATATAGACTATAGTTATAGATATGTAAAATTTGTTTATGTCAGCTAAATTACTACAGTGTTGCCCTGGCCGATTTGGCTCAATGGTTAGAGTGTCGGCCTGTGGACCAGAGAGACCTGGGTCTGTACACTAAGGGTATGTACCTCGGTTGCAGTTTGTCCCCAGCCCCATTTGGGGTTGTATGGGTGGCAACCACTGGATGTGTCTCTCTCACATCGATGTTTGATGTTTCTCTCTCTCTTTCTTCCTACCTCTCTTCCTCCCCCTATATCTGAAGATAAAATTCAAAAACGTCCTTGGGTGAGGATGAAAAAAAAATTACTACAGTATTTTTTCCAACATATGGCCTACTTGCTAAAATGTGTTAAAAATAACAGTGAGTTAATAACAAAAATAACCTGTTAATTTAATTACAAGCAAGTTTTGGTTAAAAGCATTTTAAAATTAACAGGGTGTTAATTTTCACATATGACATACTGACCGGAAATTTTGTCCATTGAATCCGAAGTTTGTTAAATCCAGGTCTGCAAAATCAAGGGTTTACTGTATTTCTCCTTCATATAAAAAGGATAACTTTGCTGATATATTATTCTTGGCTGGTCATTGGTCTTTTTCAATAGTTTGAATATTTGATTCTGCTGTCTCCTAACTTGTTAGAGTTTCTACTGAAAAACTTGACAATGAAAACCTTTATGATAATCTAATAGGATTTCTTTTATAGGTTACTATCTTCTTTTCCCTGGCTGCCTTGAGAATTCTTTTTTTGTCATTAATTTTTGACATTTTAAATACAAGGTGCCTTGGAGAAGGCCTTTCTGGATTGATGACATAGTTAAGTCGGCTCTATTTCCTTTGCTCACTAGTTCATTATGTCTTTTATTGAATTCTTCAGCTCCAGAATTTCAGTTTGGTTCTTTTTTAAAGTTGCAGTGTCTTTGGTGAAGTACTCCTTTTGTTCCTGGAGTTTATTTCTGAGTTCCTTAAGTTGCCTGCATTTCCTTGTATCTCGTTGAGTTTTATTAGAATTGCAATCTTGAATTCTCTGTCATTTAATCACTTATTTTTATATCTTTAAGTTTATTTTCTGGAGATTTTAAATTTTTTTCTGACCTACCCGGTTACCTTGGTTACTTAGGGTATTTGATGAATTCTTTCTCTTCCTAGAAATCTATGGAAATGAAGTCTGGTTTGTTTTTCTTTTAAAGAGGGGCACTTATCTATTTAGTAGGTTAGTGAGAAAAACTCTTGTTTTCCAGTATGTGGCGCTGAAGGGCAAGATTTTTAGTTTCTCTGCTCTGGCTTCTCAGATTGCTGCTGGTGGTGGAAAAGGTCCTGTGTTTCCTGGAGAGGTGGATATCACTTCTGTGACCAGGTTGCCTTAGTCTCAGGGCACTGACCTGTGGGGGAATGTGGTGGGAGATGGAGTTTGCACCTGTGAAGTTCCAGTGTTGTTCCTGCGGCCAGACTGGGTGGGGTTGGGGTGCGCAGGGAGAGGCCGGCTGGTGTGTTTGTGCCTTTGTTTCCCCCCCAGTAGTGGTGACTGCAGACCTCAGCGGGCTCACCTCTTTGTCTCCACCTCTGTCCTGGGATTAGCTGCAGTGTGCACCTGCCCTCAGGGAAAATGCATTTGCCTCTTCCATCTTCAGGGCCACAGATAATGTGCCCTGTAGCCCCATGCTTACTGCTGCGGCTTTTCTGGGGCCCTCTGCCAGCTCTGGAAGGGCGAGGGGGAAGTTAGGTCTGAGAGGGTGAGGGAGAAGGTCAGGCTCCCTGGCTTGGTTTTTCTGCATGGCATTGATGGCTACCAGACACCCGTGGCCACACCTCTGCGCTCAGTCTCTGCCCAGGTCACTGGGTTCAGCTATAGTATGGTCACTCACTATTTCTCTGCGCCTCCTGTCAGCCAGATGTGCAGTGGCAACCTGATTGCTCCCCTCTCCTGAGACACGCAGTGATCTCTGGATTGCATTAATGGCACCATCAGCTCTTGTCCCTTTCCTCCTCCCCCGTTTGCTCCCACTGGTCCACCTTCAGAGCTTCAGCGTGTGGATCTCTCAGACATATTTGAGTGTTGAGCAGGGAAACCTCTGTTGAATTACAGCTGTTTAAATTGTTGTAACTTCAAGGGGAGAGACCAGGGGAGTTTTGTATGCTGCCATTCCTCTTGGGATTTTGCAAGTTTTAAAAGCCAGGGATTGGCCTGGCCAGTGTGGCTCAGTGGCTGAGCGTTGATCCATGCACCAAGAGGTTGCTGGTTCGATTCCCAGTCAGGGCACATGTCCAGGTTGTGGGCCAAATCCCTAGTGGGGGTCATGCAGGAAGAGGCAGCCAGTTGAGGTTCTCTCTCATCCATGTTTCTATCTCTCTCTCCCTCTCCCTCCTTCTCTAAAATCAATACAGAAAAAAATATTAAAAGTCAGGGATTGGCCCTGGCCGGTTTGGCTCAGCAGTAGAGCATCGGCCTGTGGATCAGTGAGTCCTGGGTTCGATTCCAGGCAAGGGCACATACTGGGTTGCAGTTTGTCCCCAGCCCTGGTTGGGGTCGTGCTGGAAGCAGCCAGTCGATGTGTCCCTCTCAACGTCGAGGTTTCTCTCTCTCCCAGTCTCTCCCTGTTTCTACCTGAAAATAAATAGAAAAATATCCTTGGGTGAGGATTAAAATAAATAAATACATAAATAATAAATAAAAGTCAGGATTGGCTGATAGCATATTAAAGGAAGTTTGGAAGAATATTTCATATGTGACCACCAACTGTAATATTTTTGGAAGATGAAGACAGTGTATATTTTTTCAAACGTGACCTACAGGTCCTGGGCAGTATATTGTGGTTGGGGTTTGCCTTACAAAGCTAGAAACGAGAGCCTGGTTCTTCTTTCTCCTGCTGCATCCAAAGCCAAGGTTATTTAAAAAGGGTGGGAATGAACTTTGATGGGAGCTCAGTTCTTTCATGCTGGCTGAGTATCTGGGTTGTGGAGACAATGAGTAAAGCTGATGGATGGTACTGTTAAATTTGGGTGCTTGTATTTCATTAATGAGGTCATGAAGCTGTGATTGGGATGGGGTGGGAGAGTGGGTATGGAGGAGGAAGTCAGGGATTCGGAATCAAAGGAACAGTGACCAAGTTCCTGTGCTCTAGTTTTTCTTTCCCTGAGGGGTGGGTAGTGGTGGCAGGAATTGTCCCGTGTGCCCAGAAAAGTTGTTCTTCTGGAAGGTGATATTTTACAAATGGAAAGTGCCTTGTCTTTTGTGGGGTGGCCGAGGATTGGCGTGCTGGAATTCAGGGAGGGGACCTGGCGCTGGGGCCGGTGATGGGAGGCCGGTCTGACCCACATGTCTTCTTATCTCTGTCCACATGGATAGGCTGGGACTTTCCTGAACCTAAGTCTGGTTCCCTTTTGGTTCACTGTTTCGTTTTTAAGTCATTTCTCTCACATTGCACTGTGAACATGGAAGAGAAGCAAAGCTGCTGCTTCATTCTGCTGAGCATTTTCCTCAGCAGACAGCCAGTTTTGTTGCAGGTTCTAACTTCCACAAAACTCTGGGGCAGGAACAGTTCGGCCAAGCTCTTTGCTACTTTGTAACAAGGATTGCCTTTCATCCCTGTCCTGTAAGGAGCCCTGCTCTGTCTAAGGCCTCCCCAGAAGGCCCTCTGCGTTTCTGCCAGCATTCTGTCCTGGCTCTCCTTTCTGAGCCCACGCAGTGCCTTGGCCGTGCGTCCATGCTGACCGCCTAGCTGCACGTCCCCCAGACCGCTTCCAGCCTCCACCCGCATTCAGTCCAGAGCCGTGTCCACGGTTTTAGGTGTTTGTTGCAGCAGCACCCCGTTCCTGGTCCCAGTTTTTTGTTGTTGCTGTTGTCTTACTCTGTTCAGACTGCTATAACAATGCCAAGGACTGGGGGACTCGTGCGCAGCAGGCATTTGTTTCCCACGGTCTGGAAGCTTGGGGATCCAGGGTCATGGCATGAGCAGGTTTGGTGTCTGCAGGAGCCCACTTCCAGGTTATAGCTGATGTCTTCTTACTGTGTGCTCACAGGGTGGAAGGGCTGACGGAGCTTTCTGTTTCTGTTTTTGTTTTAATATGTATAAGGGTGCTAATCTCATTCATGGAACTCCTCGTGACCTAATCACCTCCCAGAGGCCCCACTTCCTAGTACTTTCACCTTTGGGGGTCAGGATTTCACCCTGTGAATCTGGGCGAACGACCATTTAGACTACATACCAGCATTTCTCCTGCCTTTTATGTTTTAGTTGTTATGCATTTTAATTCTGTATGTATTTTAACACTGTAAGTTATTTTTTTTGCAGGGGGAGAGGGAGAGGAAGGGAGAGAGAGAGAGAGAGAAAGAGAGAGAGAGAGAGAGAGAGAGAGAGAGAGAGAGAGAAACATCAATTGACTGCTTCCTGCATGCCCCCTACTGGGGATTGAGCCTGCAATTTGGGCATGTGCCCTGACCAAGAATGGAACTGGGAACTGTCAGTCCATGGGATGACACTTAATCCACTGAGCCACACCGGCTGGGCTGAATACATTTTATTGTATTGTCTTAAAGTTTGGTTCTGCTGCTGACACTGCTCTTGGTTTTTCTTTGACTGGAAACATTTCTTTTACCCTTGTATTTGAAGGATAGTTTCACGAGAATAGAATGCCTGGTTGGCAATTACTTTCTATTACTACTTTAAAGGTACCAGTTCATTTGTCATCTGGTTCCCATCTTTGTGCTAATATAATAATCTTGTCCTTTGGAAATAATGTATATTTTTCCTTTTAAGAAACTCTCTTTTACCATGAAGACCTTAAATATGGTTGTTTTGTTTTGTTTTTGAGGCTCACTAGGGGCACAGGTGTTTCTTGAATGTAGCTTGATGTCTTTCTTTAGTTTGAGACAAATTTTAGCCTCGTCTCTTTAAAAACTGCTTCTGCCCATTCTCTTTCACTCTTTGGTTTCCAGTTGTATGTGTGTTAGACCTACACTCGTTTGTGCTTTCCACCTTTGTTTCCTTCCTGTTTCGGTGTGGGTGCTGTCTCCTCTTTTACCACTCATCTCACTTGTTAAGCCCTCACCAGACCGATGAAAACTGTGCTCTTCATCTACTTTCTGCGTGGCTTCTTTCTGTTCTGTATAACTTACCTGGCAGATACTTTGTGGGGAAACCAGGCCTGGATTTCTCTCTTCTCTTCAGAAGCTCTTTCTTCAAGTCCTGGCTGTGTCCATAGCCCCAAACCCTAGTTTATCTCTCTAGTGCTGTTAAGTTTCCTTAAAGCCCTTTCCTTTCTGCTGCTGTGTGTCCTAGCAACTGCTCCAGCCTCTCATCCATGTCAAGAATAAACAAGTGCCCTGCGGACGCTGGCTTTACCTCAGTGAACTTCCCTTGCTTCTGGTGTCTGACCTCGCAGGTCTTGTATGTATTGGTAACTCCTTATAACTTCAAACTGATTTAAAAGTTTTTTAAATTTAGCATTTCTGGTTGGTCTTAGTAGAAATACTGTTCCTGTGCAAACTACCTCATCACTGAGAAAGTCTCAGCAAGTTCTCAGAATGGTAGGACTCTGCAGGGCCTGACGGCCCAGTTCTGCTGTGTTGCAGGCACTCCCGGAGCAGGAGCTACAAGGCGGAGCTTGCAGCGTGCCGGCTGCAGGCCGTGCCTCTGGAGTCGGGCGACTGCCACCCCCTGAAGCCCATCACTGTAAGTTTTGTCAAGGGCCTCCCTAAATGATGTTTCTGTTCCACAGAACTGTAGGCAGCCTTCCGGGGTCTTTTCCATTTTGCCAGCAGTAGCTTCTTCTACATGTTTAAATCCATCAGTTTGTTCCCTGCCCATTTTTTTGTGGTTGGCCTCACTCACCATCATTTTTATTCTTTACTTTCTCATGCCAATGAGGTTGTCATGAGTATGGGATTTGGAGGCGTAAGCAGAATATCTTGCTTTTTAATTTGCCTATTTGGAATATTAAGAATCACTAATTTCCAGTATAGGGCTCTATCCTGAGTAGCATCGTAGTCTATCTGTGAGTTTATTTAAAAAAACAAAACAAAACACAAAGCAGGCAAGAGACGTTGATGACCCCTCTTCTGAGTCATTGGCAAGTGATCAGGGCTGTGTGGTTGTCATCATGGCTGGAGACGGGGTTGACAGACATGGCAGTGGACACCAAGGACACACAGTTTCTTACAGTGGAGGACCTGAGAACACACAGAGACAATTGCATTAAGCAGGAAGTCACAAGATTGACCTTCAGTCTCCCAGGGCCCCTCATATCCCCATGGGCTTGAGCGGCTGACCCACCAGTGACTTGGTTCCATTCTCAGGAACTCTCCCCGCGTGGTGACAGAGTAGCTGTATCAGCTCCGGGCTTACATCTGGCTGGCTTAGCAACACAGCAGCAGGGGGAATCTCGTCTCCAGCAGTTTTTGTTTACCTGGTTAAGTTCCCTGTCCTTCTCTGAACCAATCCTGGTGACCACGGTATAGAATATGCTCATTGATTGGATTGGGTCTAGCACCCACCCTGGGAACCAGGAACAGAGTCCACCCCACCAAGCTTGTAGGAGCTGAGAGTTGAGTAGGGACGAGGGGGGCTCACTGTCCTAAAGAATTTGGACGATTGACCTGGGAGATGGAGGGCCAGATGCCAGGCAGACAGTGACAAGAGTGTGCCAGTGATAAGCACTTGCCCAGCACCCTGGTGGTGGCAGGCCCCAGGGTAAGGGCAATGTCTTCAGTGAGACTGCTGTGGCTCAGACACTAGCCACACGCTTGAGGGCCCCAGGTCACCTATACTTCTGACTGACTGGCTACAAACCCAAGTGTTTCCTGAGACCCCCTTTCAGGTTTGATAAGTTGTTAGAACAACTCACTGAACTCAGGAAAGTGCTACACTTACACACCTACGGTTTTATTACAAAGATGCAAATGAGGACCAGCCATGTTAAGAGCCAGACAGGGTGAGGTTTCAGGGGTTCCTGAACGCAGAGCTGCTATTTCCTCTGCCTCTGCCTTCACCTCAGCCCATCGTGTGTTCACCAACTAGGGAGCTCCCCCCAGTTTTGGTGTCCAAACGTTTTATTGGAGTTTCACTATGTACACCTGATTGATTCCTTGGCCAAGTGATTGAACTTGATCTCCGGCCCTCCCCTGCCCCCGAGGCCAAGCTGAGGTCACCTGGCTCAAGGCCCCAACCCTCTAAGTACAGTGGTTGGTTTTCCAGTGACCAGTCCCCATGCTCTGTCATCTCATTAGCATAAACAGAAGTGTGATGGGAGCTGGGTCTTGTGAATGACACACCCTCCAAGGACTGAGAGTCTCCTCTCCAGGAACCAAGGCAAAGGCCAGTCAGATTCTATATTATCCAGCACTCTGCCTTTACTCTGTTACCTGCTGTCCGTCTTGCTCTCTTGAAGATTGGTTTCCTCTGCTTCCCTGTGCATATGTGTCCAAGGTGCTCATCACTGCCCTCAGCCCCTGGCCTCTGGGTTTCATAGCTTCCTCAGTTAAAAAGGAATGGAGGCCCTGGCCCGTTTGGCTCGGCGGTTAGAGCGTCGGCCCATGAACTAGACAGTCCCCAGTTTGGTTCCCACTAAGGGCATGTACCTCGGCTACAGTTTGTCCCCGGCCCTGGTTGGGGTTGTGTGGGTGGCAACTATTCGGTGTGTCTCTCTCACATTGATGTTTCTCTCTCTCTCTTCGCCCCCTTTCCCTCCACTCTATCTGAAGATAAATGCAAAGATGTCCTCAGATGAGGGTAAAAAATGAAATAAAAATAAAAAGGAATGGAGCCTAAGTAGCCCTTCTGAATGTTGCTCTCTGTTTTCAGCAGAGACTCTGGTTGGATCCTCTTGGCTCAGAGGTTTACCCTGGTCCAGTCACCTGAAGCTGGGGTGGGATGGCTTCACACCTCACCACTCTTGGCCTCAGTACTTAAAGCCAGGCGTGGCCTTGGGAGTTCTCCAGAAAGGAAGGAGTTGGCATTCAGTACTTGGCTGTGATGAGATGGCGGTGCTGAGCCATTGACACTGTCCTCAGAGTACAATGACCCGGGAGCTTACGTGTCCTGGTTCATCACCCTACTTTGACCATTGCTGTGAGATGCAGATTCTGATGCAGTAGGTCTGGTGGGGCTTGAGATTCTGTATCTTTTTTAAATGTTTTTATTGACTTCTCAGAGAAGAAGGGAGAGAAAGATAGAAACATCAGTCGGCTGCCTCCTGCATGCCCCCTACTGGGGATTGAGCTTGCAACCCCAGCATGTGCCCTGATCTGGAATCGAACCGGGACTTCTCAGTCCATGGGAAGACACTCAATCCGCTGAGCCACATTGGCTGGGCTAGATTGTGCATTTTTTTTTTTTTTTTAATTCTCACCCGAGGATAGTTTTCTATTTATCTTTAGATAGAGTGGGAAGGAGGGAGGGAGAGAGAGAGAAACATCAACATGAGAGGAACGCATCGACTGGTTGCTTCCTGCTTGACCCTGACCAGGGCTGGGGACAGACTGCAACCAAGGTACGTGCCCTTGACTGGAATTGAACCCATGACTCATTGGTCTGCGGGCAGACACTCCAGTTGCTGAGCCAAACCGGCCAGGGTGATTCTGCATCTTTTATAAGCTTCCAGGGGATATGGCTACTGCTTGTCCAGGGACTACACTCTGACTGAAAAGGCCCTACAAGAGTGTATTACATCACCACCTAACCATAATGGCCCTGTCTCTTCTTTCCTGACCCTAATGACCCCCTTTCCTTTCTTGACCACTAGGATTATGAGTCATGTTCATTTGTCACAAAATAAGAGACCCTGTGGCAAAGAAGTAGTCCACTCTTCAGGTGTTTCACAGAGAAGAGTTGCAGGGGATTTTGATTTGACCTCCATGAATGTTCCCCACAGGTCACCGAGTCCAAGACGAAGAAAGTGAGCCGGAAAGGCAGCACCTCTTCCACGTCCTCCTCTGCCTCCAGCTCCGTGGTGGACCCGCTGAGTGGTGTATTGGATGGAGCTGACCCTCTGTCCATGTTTGCAGCCACTGCTGACCCCGTGGCCACAGCGGCTGTTACGGTAACACCTCCTGCTGGCGGTCATCCAGCTGGTGCTTGGTTCTGTGGTTACAGGGAAGGGGGTTTTCATTTAAAAAAAAAATTTTTTTTAATTCATTTTTGAATATGTTTTTATTGATTTCAGAGAGAGGAATGGAGAGAGAGATAGAGATAGAAACATCAATGAGAGAGAAACAATTGGCTGCCTTCTGCATGCCCCCTACTAAAAATCGAGCCCACAGCTCAGGCATGTGCCCTGACTGGGAATTGAACCTGTGATCTCCTGGTGCACAGAAAGAGGATCAGCCAACTGAGCCACACTAGCCAGGCATCATCTTTTTGTTTTTAAGTTGTGTGGGTGCTTTCACATAATCCCAGGGTGCAGCTCAGGGAAGGTGACCTGGTGGTAAGAGGCTGGTGCAGATCCTGGAAGATTTTTTCTTTTTAATCCTCACCAGAGGACATTTTTGCATTTATCTTCAGACAGAGCGGAAGTGAGAGAAGGAGGAAGAGAGAGAGAGAGAATATCAATGTGAGAGAGACACATTGAGTGGTTGCCATCCACACAACCCCAACCGGGGCCGGGGATAAACTGCAACAGGTACGTGCCCTTAGCGGGAACTGAGCCTTGGTCTCTCTGGACCACAGGCTGAAGCTCTAACCGCTGAGCAAACCCGGCCAGGGTTCTTTTTAAAATCATTTGAAAATGTATATTTAATTTTTATTTTACTGTTTTTATGGTTCTTTTTAAAAGTTTATTATGTAATTATGTAGGTAACTCAATTAATTTTTCATGTCAAAAGTCAAACACTACAAATGCAGTCCTGTTGACCAATTCCTCTCATCACCCTGGAGGTCATCAGTGTTAGCTGTGAAATGTGTGTTCTGTGACTTTTTCTTGTGTTTTCATAGGAAAGTATGACAGCAATTCTTGAGTAGTTGTGTACATCACACTCATGAATAGCACACTAGCATCGCTGTCCTGTGTGGCAGACTTCTCAGTGCACCAGGGTTAGCTCTCATCACCTGGTGAGAGAGGCGTTCTGGTCCTTGTTCAGAAAGGCCAGCACAGGGAGGGGGCGCTGAGCCCCATTCAGGCTGGAATTCCAGCTGTCCAGTCGCCTGCAGAACCCACACCCGCAGCCTCCTTCTGTGCGCGCGCTGCATGCATTTGTGTACTTTTCTTTTTTTTTTTTAACATAATTTGAACTACATTTATACTTCATTGTTAACATGACGATATGTCTTGGCGAACTTTCCGTGTTCTAGAACAACCTTATTTTATTGTATTCTAAAGAACGGGTACTGCACAGTTCAGTTCTTCATTCCCTTCTAATGCACACAGACTGCTCCTGGTGTTTCCTGTGCAGATGGCGGTGCCTTGGTCCCTGAACACATGTGCGTCTTGATACGTACGTGCAGGGCATTCTGCAGGATAGCTTCTAGAAGTTCACCGTTGACTTAAGGCAACATGCCGTTAAGGTTTGATGGCTGTTCCCAAATTGTTCCCCAGAAAGGCTTCCCCAGTGTGTACCCCATCAGCAGTATTTCAGAGTGTCTGTCTCTGCACCCTTCCATCCAGGATAATATTAGTCATGTTAACTCTGCCATTCTGATTGTTGAAAAACGATCTTGTCCAGTCTTCCTATTCTTCGTTCTTTTTTTTTTTTTAAATATGTTTTTGTTGATTTTTAAAATTTTATTATTTTTACGTTTTTAGAGGGGTGGGGGAGGGAGAGAGATAGATGCATCGATCTGAGAATCATGGATCAGAAACATGGATCAGCTGCCTCCTGCACATTCCACACTGGGATCAAGCCTGCAACCTGGGCATGTGCCCTGACCCTCAGTCGTCCGGGTAGTTTTTCTATTCTTGATTCCTAATAAGTTTTAGCATTGTTTGATGTGTTTATTGGCCATTTGTGGTGAATTGGCCTAAATTTTTTTTTTTATCACAACAAACCTTTTTTTTTAAATCCTTACCCGAGGACATTTTTCCATTTCTTGTTCAGATAAAGTGGGAGGAAGAGAGAGAGAGAAACATCGACGTGAAAGGGACACATCGAGTAGTTGCCACCTGCACAACCCAACCAGGGCTGGGGACAAACTGCAACCCCTTAGCGAGAAGCGAACCCGGGTCTCTCGGGATTGCAGGCCGACATTCTCACCGCTGAGCCAAACCGGCCAGGGCACAACAAACCTTTTGACAGATGTATTTTATTCTACAGTGAAGTACCAGCTGCCTCGTTCTTATACTTTAAAAAAAAAATCTTTTGCAGCCCTTTATTGATTTAGCTCAGTGGTTAGAGCATCTGCCTGTGGACCAGAGAGGCCCAAGTTCGGTTCCCGCTAACGGCACATACCTCAGTTGCAGTTTGTCCCTGGCCCTGGTTTGGATTGTGTGGGTGGCAACCACTCGATGTGTCTCTCTCATATTGATCTTTCTCTCTCTCTTTTCTTCCCTCTCTCCCTCCTGCTCTATTTGAAGATAAATGCAAAAATGTCCTCAGGTGAGGATAAAAAAAACAACCAACTTTATTGCAGTATATTTAAAGTGTACAGTGTGGCCCTGCCAGTGTGGCTCTGGATTGAGCATGGACTGAGAGATCCTAGTTTGATTCCTGGTCAGGACTGTGCTCAGGTTGTGGGCTCGATCCCCAGTAGGGGGCGTGCAGGAGGCAGCCGATCATTATTCTCTCTCACATCAATGTTCCTATCTCTCTCCCTTCCGATCTCTCTAAAAGATCAATAAAAACATGTATAAAACCCCTAAAGTGTGCAGTGTGAAGACCTGATACGTACACATTGTGAAAGTCCCCATCAGGGACTTAGCACAGCCATCTGTCACCTTACACATTTGCCCTTTTTTGGGAAAATATTTTTCTACTCTGTTAGCAAATTTCAGTTATGCAATACCATGTTTAGTCACTGTGTTTGATTATACATTATTTTTAAAATTGAAATGATATTGGCAATGAAGAGGTTGTTGTTCCTTTCCTTAGGACAGTTCCAGAAAGAAACGAGACAGAGGTGAAAACTCCGTAGTCGGATCAGACTTCGAGCCTTGGGCCAGCAAACGAGGAGAAATCCTTGCCCGGTATACTACCACAGAGAAGCTCTCCATTGTGAGTGCCGGTCCACTTTCCTGGAGCCTACCTCAGATTTAGTAGTATTTCTTTTTGTTACTATGATTCTGCACCCAATTCCAATGTTTGAGTTTTCCCCCACTCCAAACAATTCTGTGACACCAGTTAGGGGTCCTACAGCTCACCGAGCTCGACACTGTCTGCCCAAGGAGAAGATCAGACCCCACAGGGTAAGGGCTCGATGGCACCTCTGCTCCAGGTTGTCAGCAGGAGAGGGGAAGCGGGCTGTGTGCTCTCCTGTGGAGACTTCCCACAGCCCCTTGCCACACCTCGTTCATTTGTTGGGAAGGTAGCCTCGGGCCGTGTGCACATGCAAGGGACACTGGGAAATGTGACCGTGCACCCATCGAAGCCCAGCTGTGAGCGGGAGTAGAGAGGACTCAGTAGGCAGCCAGGATTGCTCTGCCACAATGCCTCTGCTCTTCTTCTCAGGGCACGTTCCCGCTATAAAAGATGTATTTTACTGATTTTAGAGAAAGAGGAAGGGAGAAGGGGGAGAGAGAGAAACATCGATGAGAGAGAACATTGATCAGCTGCCTCCTGCACGCCCCCCACTGGGGATCAAGCCCGCAACCTAGGCATGTGCCCTGACCAGGAATTGAACCGAGACCTCTTGGTGCAGGGTTGCTGGTCCACCACTGAGCCATACTAGCCGGGCTCAGGGCATAGGCTTGTTGAGCAGAATGGCAGGTAGAACTGTTGGACTGGTAAATTGTTTTTCTTATTTTCTGTATGTATTCATGTAATTTAGAGCATTGATTCACAACCAGGGGTAATTTTACACTCCAGGGGACATACTGCAGTGTCGGGAGACATTTTTGTTGTCATAACTATGAGGGTGCAACTGGCATCAAGTAGGTGGAGACCAGGGTGCTGCTGAACATCCTGCAGTGCCTGGGACACCCCACAGTGCCCCCAGGACGTCCCACAGTGCCCCCAGGACATCCCACAGTGCCCCCAGGACACCCCACAGTGCCTCCGAGATGTTCCACAGTGCCCCCAGCATGTCCCACAGTGCCTCCAGGATGTCCCACAGTGCCCCCAGGACGTCCCACAGTGCCCTCAGGACACCCCACAGTGCCCCCAGGACATCCCACAGTGCCCCCAGGACATCCCACAGTGCCCTCAGGACACCCCACAGTGCCCCCAGGACGTCCCACAGTGCCCCCAGGACATCCCACAGTGCCCTCAGGACACCCCACAGTGCCCCCAGGACGTCCCACAGTGCCCCCAGGACATCCCACAGTGCCCTCAGGACACCCCACAGTGCCCCCAGGACACCCCACAGTGCCCTCAGGACATCCCACAGTGCCCTCAGGACACCCCACAGTGCCCCCAGGACATCCCACAGTGCCCTCAGGACACCCCACAGTGCCTCCGAGATGTTCCACAGTGCCCCCAGGACACCCCACAGTGCCTCCAGGACGTCCCACCGTGCCCCCAGGACATCCCACAGTGCCCTCAGGACACCCCACAGTGCCCCCAGGACACCCCACAGTGCCCTCAGGACATCCCACAGTGCCCCCAGGACGTCCCACAGTGCCCCCAGGACACCCCACAGTGCCCCCAGGACACCCCACAGTGCCTCCGAGATGTTCCACAGTGCCCCCAGGACGTCCCACAGTGCCCCCAGGACATCCCACAGTGCCTCCGAGATGTTCCACAGTGCCCCCAGCATGTCCCACAGTGCCTCCAGGACGTCCCACAGTGCCCCCAGGACATCCCACAGTGCCCTCAGGACACCCCACAGTGCCCTCAGGACATCCCACAGTGCCCTCAGGACACCCCACAGTGCCCCCAGGACGTCCCACAGTGCCCCCAGGACGTCCCACAGTGCCTCCGAGATGTTCCACAGTGCCCCCAGGACGTCCCACAGTGCCCCCAGGACGTCCCACAGTGCCCCCAGGACGTCCCACAGTGCCCCCAGGACGTCCCACAGTGCCCTCAGGACACCCCACAGTGCCCCCAGGACGTCCCACAGTGCCTCCAAGATGTTCCACAGTTCCCCCAGGACGTCCCACAGTGCCCCCAGGACGTCCCACAGTGCCCCCAGGACGTCCCACAGGGCCCCCAGGACGTCCCACAGTGCCTCCGAGATGTTCCACAGTGCCCCCAGGACGTCCCACAGTGCCCCCAGGACACCCACAGTTCCCCCAGGACACCCACAGTGCCTCCGAGATGTTCCACAGTGCCCCCAGGACACCCACAGTGCCCTCAGGACACCCCACAGTGCCCCCAGGACGTCCCACAGTGCCCCCAGGACACCCACAGTTCCCCCAGGACATCCCACAGTGCCCCCAGGACACCCCACAGTGCCCCCAGGACATCCCACAGTACCCTCAGGATATCCCACAGTGCCCCCAGGACACCCTACAGAGCCCAGGATGTCCCACAATAAACTTTTCCAGCCCATAATGTCAGTAGTGCTGAGGTTTTGAAGCCCTGATCTAGGGTGCGCTGATTGCTGTCATGTGACTCCATTGCCCTCAAAACTTGGCTATTTGTTGGCTCCCTTTGAGAGACCTGAATTAAGTAGAAATAAGAGTCTCCAGTAGTTTCTACTTAGGTGTATTTTCATCCCTTGAATAAATATTTCTAATTTCCATTTGGATATGTAAATGACTTTGTTGGAAAATGATGGGTCTTACTGTCTTAGTGCTACTTGAATACTAATTTAAGTAGCTTACAAGTTCTTTTGGTCATGGAATTCAGTAATTTAAAAACATTATTAACATTTTCTTCTTTTTTATTTTTTTTACTTCTGCAGAATCTGTTTATGGGATCTGAAAAAGGTGAGTTTTTGTTGTTTTGTTGGGGAAGTCTCTCATTACCTTTCATATAATTTCACAAAGGAAAAAAACTGTGTTTCTTATCCAATTCTGATTATTAATTCAACTGAAGCTGTCCTAGGTTATATATAGACTTAGTAGAATGGAAATACATATTTAGATGATGAATGGAAAAAAAGACCAAAGAGTTACATGGAGTAAAACATAAGCCCACTGCTAGACTTTAGGGTTACAGAGTAGGGGTCCGTCCCTTGTAAAAATACAGATGTGCTGGGGAGGGGGTCCTGCACTCAGACTTACTGGCCGCTGGGGGGGTCCCGTACTCAGACTTATTGGCCACTGGTCTTCGAACACAGCACTTCTCTGTTCCGTCTGCTGAGACTCATGGTCAGAAGCTCTGAGCCAGGGCTTCGCAAACTGTCTGTATGACAGGGTCATCCAAGGACCTCTGCAAAAGTGCAGACCACTGCCCACTGCCCCTGCTGAGTTAATCCTGAGGATGGGCCCAGGAATTTCTTTGTTTGAAGCTTCCAGGTGATTCTGAAGCGACTGACAGATCATGTACCAGCGGGTCAGATGAGCTGGGCCATGGTTTTGTGTCAATGGCTAGTGTGGCAGCTGCAGCACTCCCCTTCTCTGCAGTTGGAGACAGCACATTGGAAACCCAGAGACTGCGGGCACCTTGGTCAGGGGCATAACTCTGCCCCCAAACCATAAAGAAGAAATCATAGCATTGCATATCCACCAATTTGGAAAAATAAAAAAGGTTGATGGTATCTCTTGTGACATGTACAGCAGCAGGAACTTTTATACATTACCCACTGTGTGAAGTATTTTTGTATTATCTATTAAAATGGAAGGTGGGCCACCTCCTTGGCCCAGAAATCCTACTACTAGGATGTGCCCTAAATCAGAAATCAGCAGACTGCGTCCTGCAGTCCAAGTGTTGCCCACTGTTTGGTCTGTAAATGGAGTTTCATGGAAACGGCTGCTGCGTGCGGTAATGGCAATGTCGAGTTTTCTGCAGAGGCTGCATGACACACCTAGGGTTCTGTGTCTGGCTCTCTACATAAAGTCTTTTTCTGCTCTGCCCACAGCTGTGTTTTGTTTGTTAAATCCTCACCTGAGGATATTTTTTTCATTGATTTTTAGAATGACTGGGGGGGGGGGGGGAAGGGAGGGAGGGAGAGCAAAAGAGAGAGAGAAAAAGAGAGAGAGAGAGACATCGATGTGAGAGAGACACATCCATTGGTTGCCTCCTGCACGTGTCCCCATTGGGGCTGGGAATCTAACCTACAACCCAGGTACATGCCCTTAACCACGAATCGAACCTGTGACTCTTGGGAAACACTGGCTAGGGCACATCTATGTTTTTTAAAGTGCAGTCTGAGGACCAACAGGTGACTGGGAGCTCATTAGAAATGCAGTTAGGCCCTGCCAGGCCTGAAAATCAGAATCTGCATGTTCATGCACTCTTCGGATTTTGACTCCTGTAAAAGTTGGAGAAGCACTGCCGGAGGAAATGCATGCATTGTGACCAGGAGGCGTCGCAGAGTGTCAGAACTGCCTTGTGCAGAGTGGCCCCGCACAGGAAGTAGACGCGCACTGAGAATTGAGCTGTGCTGTTCTCACACAGCGGACCAGACAGCAGCGGAAACAAGGGAACGCAGTGGTGGTCACAACAGTTTAGTAACATTAAAGTGTACATGTATGCACAATTCCATATATAGCATATTTTAGAAAGAAGGTAAAAGAAAAAGGTAAAAAAAAAATAGAATTATTTAGAAAGTTATTTAGTAGTAATTAATAAGACCATGCTCTCCAGACAAATCTGAGTTAACACCAGAGCTAAGAAACCAGTGTCTTAAAAGAATAAACTTGAGTTCCTGAAGTGTGTTTGGAAGGCAGGAACAAGGGAACCTTGGATCTGGAACCAGAGGCCCCCTTAAGAATGGGAAGGATTCTGAAATAGGAGCCTTGCCCTACAGCTGGCTCATGGCCTGGAGTTCTCTCCTTAATCTCTGTCCCCCATCTCTGCTGATGGAAAGAACTGCGCTGGGTGAAGGACGGAGACACAGCTAGTCCTGTTTGCTGGCAGACAGGGCTTTGAAGCCCCTGCGTTCCCATTTCCGGGCAGGCGGTGAGGTGTTTGGTCAGTGTGAGGGTACAACAATTCTGCACTGGGGACCAGCCCAAGAGGGCCTCTTGTTCGTGGAAAACAATTAAATGATGGATTTTTGGCATCTTTATCTGGACCGCCTTTCTTGAGGAATAAATAAAGGATGCAGTAAAAGTCTATAAGTATTGAACATAGTGAAACCTTTTTGAGGCTTGTCCTCAGAGCTCCCAGGGGCAGCTTCTGAGCAGAAATGTTTCTTTTTTTTTTTTTTATCCTCATCCGAGGACATTTTTCCATTTTTTTTTTTTTGTACAGATAGAGCGGGAGGGAGAGAGAGGAAGAGAGAGAGAGTAACATCGACGTGAAAGGGACACATCGAGTGGCTGCCACCCGCACAACCAACCAGGGCCGGGGACAAACTGCAACCGAGGTACGTGCCCTTAACGGGAACCGAACCCGGGTCTCTCCGGACCGCAGGCGGACGCTCTAACCGCTGAGCCAAACCGGCCAGGGCCAGAAATGTTTCTTATGGAAGGATGTTGCTTTCCAAATCTCAGATTGAAACTGTTCCCTGGCCTTTTTACTCATGCTGAAGTGTAAAGTCAAAGACACTTCCTGCGGGGGTACTGGGGACAGAGGAAAGACCCGTGTGACCTGAGCCCACTTTGTTTAGGCAGAGCCGGGCCTGCTGCATTCGCCGTGTCAGAGAAGGTTCGGACCAGGCTGGAAGAACTGGATGACTTTGAGGAGGTGAGCAGGTCATTGGCTGAGCACAGGGCCGTGGTGCTCTCATGTCTCCTGCCCAGTGAGCTCCATCTCCGAGGCTGCTCTTTGATTAATCTCAAGCTGTGCATTGTGCCTGGTCCTCCTGAGGCACCAGCTGATCCAGGAAAGATGCCAGTGGTGCATTGACTGAGCTCACAGGAGCCTGCCCCAGGCTCACACTGCTTTTCTGAAGGCATGTTTTCTCACTGTGATGCTTGAGCAAGCCCAGATCACCTGGGACGGTCTTGCTGTGCATGCCGGCTGGAGCTGTCTTCCTGGGATGCATAGGATCAAGTCCTTCCTTGCTGCAGACTACACAGCCACTTTGGTTGGGCACGGCCCATAGGACTCTTAATTGGCTTGCATGTGCTCTCAAAAAACATGACTCACCACCTCTTAAAAATTGGTGAATTGAACATAACTTCAGTTTCTGCTTCACTTGAATTCTGCCTGGTCATTGTGGGCCCACATTCTTGCATTTGACCAGGGCATGCACTGTCCAGGTTGCACAGTCCTTCCTGTGGTAAATCACTTATGAGCATTGCTAGCTTGGCCCCTAGAGTCAGGTGCATTTGCATCCTTTGAAATATGTAGGGAGGCAGCATGGCGTGGTGGGGAAGAGGACATTGGAACCGGACTACCTGGGCTTGAATCCCAGCTTTGCTGTTTGGCAATGCTGTTATTTTGGGCAAGGTGCTTAACAGCTCTGTGCCTCAGTTTATCTATAAAATGGGAATGCTACATAGTAGCTGCCTCTTAGGGTTGTTACAGGGATTAAATGAGTTAATGTATAGGAAGGGCTCAGACCAGCAATGTTAGCTGCTGTCACCGTCATTATCCTGAGTCTAGAGGCCTCAGCTCGACTGCTCTTTAACAGGGTGCCCTTGGCCATTCAGCTCTTCTCTGCCCACTTTCTCATCTGTAAAATGGGAATGAAGAAGCTAGTCATGTGAATTGATGAGGATGCTTTGAAATCCATGAAGGGCCATATCATGGTGGTTGCATTTCTCTGCCTTATGTCTTGCCTCTTGGTTCAAGGTCCTTCTAGCTCTGAGACTAGAGTTGTTGGTCCTCAGTGGAGTCTAATAATCCACTGTCATTCCCCAATTCAGGCAGGACACATTTTGAACTAGGTTGCTGGTGAGCCTGTCTGCATATCATCAGCCAACCTCAGCAGGTAGGAAGGGACGTGCTGAGGGTTTTAATCCAAGCTCTTTATCTGCGAGCCTCTGAAAGTCACTTGAGCTGGCTTACGTTGAAAATGGGGACTAGGTTGAAAGAGGAAAGGGCACTTTTCTGAACCTAAGGACACAGTGGCCTGGGTCCAGGGACTGTGGAACCACCAGGAACTCAGCAGCTCTCCTTGGGCTCTTGGTTCTTTGTAGCAGCCCCAACGCCCATCACTGATTCGATGTCTAGTTCTCCATTTTTTTTTTACTGCAGAGATGGCTGCCCATGGCTTCCAAGTTAACACTGTGTTCGCCAGGGTGAGGCTGGGTTACACTTCAGTAGCAGATGGACCCCCATACCTCCGGGCTTAGGTATAGGGTTACTTCTTCCTCTCATTACTCACCCAGTGCAGGTGACAGACACTCGTCTCCTGGGGCCGCCCTCTCGGCAGATGGCTGCCAGGGTTGTCATCGCCATGCTGACAGTCCGAAAGGGACACTTGCCTCTCCGCTCAACCCATTTGCCTAGACTCCTCACATGACTCCTCCTACTAGAAGGGCAGGGAGGGCCCTTTCTCACAGTTCAGATGACCAGCTGGGATCAGTCTGAGTTTCCTGAGCCTACTACTTTCTTTTACAGAGTTCTTCTCTCTGGTTTCCAGGGACAGTCACATAAACCATGTGGTTCCTGATGTCCTCCCGAGGGTTGGAACGACCCTGAGTCCTGTGAGCTCAGCTTCTCACAGTAGGCAAGGTGGCTGAGCGCAGAGTGGCTGGCTGTGGAAGTCTTCACACTTTGTCACTTCGTCCGTGGGTCGATCTTGCTCTCTTGTGCCACAAGTGTTGGCTGTGGTCCATCCTGTGTCCGGAATGCCCTCTCTCTGGTCTGCTTAACAGCCCCCGCAACCCAGTGCCTACTTGTATACCACTGAGAGTTTGTCTCCAGCGTCACTTCCTCCAGGAAGCCATTCTTGACCACCAGTCTAGAGTACATTCCTGTTATCATATTTCTCATTCTAAGAGGAGCCTTTTCTGTGACATTTGAATGTCCCTGAAATTGGGCCATGTCACTCAGCTGGTACATGTCAGTTATCAGTAGGTGTTTTCCTTGGTGATACATGGAGCAGTTGTACTTCTTACAGTGGCTCCTCAGGTTCAGCGAACTATTTTTTCCTTCCACGAATTTATGTCAGTTTGCACTAACCTCCGTCTTGTGCTGTGTGCCTTAAGTATGGTTAGTGCAAAAATAATGTCTCTGCTTGCTTTTGTATCTCAGCTAACTGGCGTACCTGTCTGTGCATGGTGGGTGTGGTGACTATTGGTTACCCTGTTGTCTGACCACAGGTGAGGCTCCGGTAGGAAAGCAGCTCCCCCAGAATCATGTGGTGGGCGGGGGCGGAGCTGGGCGTTAGCTAGGTCCGACCAGCCTCCAAAGCTAGTCTTTCTGTCACTGCCCTCCGCTCAACTTTGCAGAAAACTTAAGGACCTCCTGCACAAGACAGGACTGTTGATCCTGGTGAGCTTGTGCGCAAGACTTCGAGAACGAGGCTCAGTACTGTTCATGGGGTTGGAAGTCAGGAGATGTTTTCCCTTTTTGCTTACACTGTCCTGCTTTCTTCCCACAGGGATCTCAAAAGGAACTGCTGAATTTGACGCAACAGGATTATGTGAATCGAATAGAGGAACTTAACCAGTCGCTGAAGGACGCCTGGGCTTCGGACCAGAAAGTAAAGGCACTAAAAATAGTCATCCAGGTCAGGTCTAGTGATTTTTTTCCTCTTTCTTCGGAATTCCTTATGTGAAACTCCTTTGTGGAGAATTAGGGTTTTCCAAGGCCTGCCTTCAGGGTCTACCTTTTTCTTCTGTTCCATTTTCGTGTGCTTACCGTGGACCTGTTTTCATGGGATGGCTAGTCCCGGACCGCTGTGTGCAGCCACACTGATCATGTGCAGTTCAGGAAGTTCACCCTCGATGCAGCACCAGTGATGCTCTCTGCGTGGCCCAGTACAGCCCCTGACGTATTTGTGACTTGTACACACTAAAGATTGACCAGCTGTATTTTGGGTTTCCTTGACCAGGTTTTCTTTGTGTCTTTGGGACTAATGGTTGTGTGTCCCAGATAGGTACATTTTTGGGTCATACTCTGCATAATTAATGTGACAAAGAAAATGTACTTATGGTGTTAGGAGAGTTACATTTGTTGAATTGGTTTTGTTGATGAATGTGTTGCTCTGTGACAACTCTTGGGTTACGAGAGCAAATTCTGTAAGGAAAACAGCTTACTCTGTTTCTTGACCCTTCAGAGCATCCTGTGCTGGCAGACTGTGCTCAGACACACTGTAAAACATAATCGCTGCATTATCTCAGAGCAAAGTGAACGAGGAATTGGAACAGCCACTTTACTTCAGAAGGATAGATCCCAGTTTTGTTCAGTGTCATGGCCATGTGACGTTGGCTTTCCCACCTGTTGCTCTGAGGGCAGGGTCAGGAGAGCCTGGGAGTCTGCACCGGGTGCTTGACTCAGATAAGGTGGCACTGGGTATGGCAGGTGCTATTTTTAGGTGTTCATGACAAAGACAACCCAGGCCCACTTCCGTTCCATCACTGTTGTTAGTTTTTAATGTAAATACCCATGAAGAAGGGTCCTGTCATCTGGACGCACATGCCAGGGACTGCTTGCTGCAGGGCTCAAGTGAGAAAATATCTAAATTAGCAAGTGCTTCTTCAACATGTTCTTAGTGGCCACGTCTGTGCATAGAGCACTATGGCGTAGGACTGTGACTTAGAAATTTTACATGTGGAGAGTGGATTTGTGTCTTCTCAGAGAAAATAACTGAACGTGTTTAATTACCTCCACTCCAGTTAATTGTGACTGCTTTACTTTCGATACTCTAAGTCCTGTCCTGCCTTCTTTATTTAATAAAGATAGTGAAGCTGCAGAGTGCAGAGAAATGAGAGCAGTTTACCTTATTGGCTCTGCAATAAAGGTTTTTTTTTTTTGTAGCTTTGTTGAGGTATATTTTACATATCCTAAAATCCACCACTGTAAGTGTGCAGTTCAGTGATTTTCAGTGAGTTCAGAGTTGTGCAGCTATTACACAATCCCGTGTTAGAATGTTGTTGTCACCGTCCCTGGGAATGTTGTTGTCACCCTCCCTGAGTGTTTTTCGGACCCTCTGAGTGTTTGCAGCGAACTCCCCTGCCACCTCCAGCCCCGGGAGGCTGGTGCTCTTCGAGGCTGTGGGCTTCAACTCCGGACGCTTCCTGTGCGGTCACTCAGTACGGAATCGTTCAGTCTGCTTCTATCCTTAGCACATGTTTTTTGGAGGTTCCTCATGTGGTAGTGCCAGCACCTCTTTACTGCTGACTGGTATTCTGTTCTATGAATAACCACCTTTTACTTATTTGTTAGTAAATTGATGGATATTTAGACTGTTCCCATTCTGGCTCTTACGAGTAAGGCTGCTGTGAACATTGACATACAAGTCTGTGCGGACACGTTTTCATTTCTTGGGTAGGTTCCTAGGAGTGGAACTGCTGAGTCATATGCCACATTTATGTTTAACTTTTTGAGAAATGGCCAACCTGCTCTGCACAATGGCTGCCACACTTGCATCCCCGCCAGTGTCTGGGTGTTCCACTCTTCTGCGTCTTTCCAGCAGCTTTCCAGTCGTCTGTGGATGACAGTCGTGCTTGTGGGCTTGCAGGCACTGCATCACGGTTTTAGCTTGCGTGTCCATACTCGCTAATGATGTTGATATCTTTCATGTGCTGTGGGCCATTTCTGTATCTTTGTTAGTGAAACGTCTGTTCAAGGCTTGCCCATTTATAAAGTCAGGTTGTTTATCTTCTTACTGAGTAGTAATAGTTCTTTATATATCTTTGATACACATTCTTCATCAAATTTATGATCTAGAAGTATTTTTTTTTTATCCTCACCTGACGACATTCTTCCATTTTCTGTTCAGATAGAGCGGGAGGGAGGGAGGGATGGAGGGAGGGAAAAAGAGAGAGAAAAGGAGAAACATCGACATGAAAGGGACACATCGAGTGGCTGCCACCTACATGACCCAACCAGGGCCGGGGACAAACTGCAACTGAGGCACGTGCCCTTAGCGGGAACCGAACCCGGGTGTCTCTGGACCACAGGCCGACACTCCAGCTGCTGAACCAAACAGGCCAGGGCTAGAAGTATTTTTGTCTAGCATATGGCTTGTCCTCTGATTTTCTTAATGATGTCCTTTGAAGTGTATACATTTTTTATTTTAATTAAGTTCAATTAATCAATTGTCTCTTTTTTTGGTGTATGCTTTTAGATTTGTATCTAAGAATGCTTTGCTTAACCCCAGATCATGAGAATTTTTTTCTGTGTTTTCTTCTAGAAGTTTTATAGTTTTAGCTCTTATGTCTAGATCTGTGTTCTATTTTGAATTTATTTTTGAATATGATGTAAGAATCTAAGTTTATTTTTCTTACATATGGAGATCCAATTGCCTCAATAGCATTTGTTAGAAAGACATTCTTTCCCTATTGAATTGTCTTGACACCTTTATCCAAAGTCAACTGACCATAAATGTAAGGGTTTGTTTCTGGACTCTCAGGTGTATTCCACAGATCTCTAAGTCTGTCATCATGCCTGCACCACACTGTCTTGATTACTGTAGCTTTGTGGTAGGCTTTGAAACTGGGTAGTGTAAGTCTTTTAACTTGTTCTTCTTTTTCAAAGTTGTTTTGGCTATTCTGGGTCCTTTGCATTTCCATGTGATTTTTTAGATCAATTATGAGTTTATTCCCCCCTCCCCAAACAAACAAACAAACCAACCTTCTGGGATTTTAATAGGGATTGTGTTGTTCCTATAGGTTGATCGGAGGGTTTTGCCATCCTAACAATAGTTAGTTGACTGAAGAATAAATTATTATTATTCATTTTGTTAATGGGTATCTGGTTCTTCCCTCTTTTTTTGTTACTGTGAACAGTGTTACTGTGACCACTCTTGGACGTGTCTGCTGGCCTTTCTAGGTGCAGGCCCACACCTCAGTGGAGCTGCGTGTGCAGGGTGTGGCCAGCACCTGGTTATTCTGCGCAGCAGCTGTGACGCTCGCAGTGGCGGTGGGGTGTGAGCGTCTGTGCTGCCCGGCGTCCTCCAAGCATTTGGTGTGAGCAGACCTTCTGTCTTCTTTCCCATTTAGGAGGTGATAAAGTCCTCTTTTATTGTGGTTTTAACTTGTGATTCCCCAATTATTTTAAGATTGATCATCTTTTCACGTTTACTGGCCATGAGGTTTCCTTTTCTGTGAAATGCTTTGTGTCGATTCCTTTGCTAGTTTTCCATTGTTATTTGTGTTATTTTAATTGATTTTTAGGATTTTTTTTTCACATATTCTGGGTAGTAATTGTCCTCTGGTCAATTAGTCCGCTTCCTCCCTTCCTTCCATCCATGCATTCATTCTTTGTTGGCACTCAGTCACAGGTCATCTTTTAGTTTATCCATTTGCTTCGGTTATTCAATTCTTTAAAAATTCTGACTTAATTAGAAACTGCTGGTGTTCTTCCAGACTACTGCTAATTGGAAACACATAAAAAACACCCTTTTAATATTTTTCTAGCAATGTTAAAACATTCGATAGCAGGTGTTCCAGGCAGAGTAATTTATCAGTCAGCCCTTCAGAAAATGTTTATGGACAGTAGATTTCATCCTCAGTGGGGTGTTAGAATCACGGGGGGCTGTAAAAGGCTTGGGTCCACACTGCGCCCAGACCAGCTCTACCGGGATCTCTGGGAGTGGCATCGTTCTCTTCTCGGACACTCGGGCCGTGTGCACTGCTCGCTCTGTGCCCAGGGGGCAAGGTGCTGCTTACTGAGAACGTGGCCTGGCTCCGAGGCGTAGAGGTCCGGGCTACACCCAGATGGATGAGCTGCAGCAGAGCCGCGGGCCCCGGGGCCTGGTCCTGCTCGACTTCCTGTGCAACCAGTTCGGGTATCAGGAGAACACCAAGAATGAAGAGATCCCGATTTCCCTCAAGTGTGTCAGATCTGGTGGCAGGTTGGAGCCCAGCTTCATGCTCTTGGAGAAGTACAAGGAGCACTGCACAGCTCTTCGCCTTTCTTTGGGAGGCTCTGCCCACTCCTGGTGAAAATGCCACTGCCAACCCCAACCAGGGCATCCCCTGGTCTCTGGTATGCTGCAGTGACACCGCCTGCAACTTGGGAAGTTCCTGGTGGGCCTGGACGGTGTCCAGTGTCAGCAAAAATACATAAATAAATTTAAAGCTCCCCAGATGATTCTGAACACTGTTGGTGGAATGCTTAGTCCACTCTGAGTCTGCCGCCCGTCGTGGGCGTGCTGACCCGGCTTGTGTGAATGGAGCAGTTACCAAGAGCCCTTGTTACACACTGAGTTCTTCCTGCCTCCCTGAAGGATTGGAAAAGTAGGTTTGGCACAGAACAGAGAGTCAGTATTTTTAATACACACCCTGGGGTGCCTGACTCTGAAACTGAACCATAGCTTTAAAAACCTATGGAATCTTCAAAATTCTGATTTAAATGGTAACTTTATAACATTGTTATGACTTTAACTTTGGATTAAAAAAACTCTGCTTCCTGTTTTCCTTTATAAAATATATGTTCTCTGACACTGGCTTAGGGGGAACATCAATGCCCAGATGTTGGGAAGCCCCAGCTGTGTTTAATTTGATACTGTTTGCGTTCTGCCTCTCCTCCCCAGTGGGCAGCGGTCCACGTGGGAGGGCTCTGTATCGGAGCTTGGGAGATGAGGTCTCCCTAGGAACCGAGAGCTGTGTCTTGTAAACAGTCTCCAAGGCTCGGAGTTGTTTGTTTTCTCCACGCCCTGGACCTCACGGCCGTGGTTTGAGTTGGCGCACTCATGAAGGGCATGTGAGAAGCAGCAAGATGGCCGGAAGCAGCCTGCACGCAGCCAAACACACTCTCGGTGTCAACACCACTGTTCTGACAGCTCGCGTTTCCCACACTCCGTTCCCTTCGCCAAACAACATTTGGGCTGTAAGAGGATGTTCTGCAAATTAGACAGTTGTTTACTTTTAGGCATGTAATGCTAAGGAGAAACTTGGTGACTAACAATTTGGATACTGGGTAACAAAGTGAGAACAGATGACAACCTACTTCTTGATAGAATGAGGTCATAACTATTCTCTGCAGGTTGGATATGCATGTTAAATGGCCAAATATTTTTTAAGTGACGTTTTTCTATCAAGGTTTTTTAGTTCCTTATGGAGCATTAACTTTACTGCTTCAAGGTAGAAGGTGATTTTTTTGTTTCTGATTATAAACTGACTTTATCTAGGGTATTCAAGGCCAGGTTGTGTGGCTCCAGTTTTCTGTCAGGTAGCTCTCTGGCCTGAGTGACAGTGTGGGCACCAAGCGAGTCCCTGCAGAGCCAAGGTGCTCAGCGCTGGAGATCAGAGTTCCAGAGAGACACGTGCTCTCTGGAGCTTCTCACGCTTCCTTCAGAGGGAGATGTGGGAGTGAGTGCAAATGGTGGGTCTCGTTTGAAGGCGCCCTGGAGCTTTACTCATGCAGTCGTTTCACAGAAAGTGTTCAGGAACTGAAGCCATCCTGGAATAAACCAGGGAGCCATGCTGGGCAGCAGTTGGCATGGAGATGGGAGTCCCGTGCAGACACTCTTGAGAGCAGGCACTGGTTGACTCCCTTGACCAGGAGTGCTGGCCCTAGTTGAGTGGATGAGCAGACCCTCTGGATGAGATTCCGTGTCTGGGGTTTTCTAGAGGAAGGTGGTGGTGTCTTTCCTTCAGAGGCTCGGCGTGAGCAGTCTCATGCCCGTCGTCAGGAGCACACTGGTTCTGCTCATCACTGTGTTTCCAGGGTCCAACAGGCTTGGCAGGTGGTGAGCACCAGCACTGGTGTGCAGAAGGTGTTGATTTTCCAGGCCAAGTGTTCCAGCCCAGTCAGACACGCAGAGTGAGTTTCCTCTCCTCTTGTTCTCTAGTGCTCGAAGCTCCTCTCGGACACCAGTGTCATTCAGTTCTACCCGAGCAAGTTCGTCCTCATCACGGACATACTCGACACGTTCGGTAAGTGCCAGTCACATTCTTCTCTAGGTCTAGGAAACATGTTTGTTTAAGTTTTTGTTTTTGCTTTTCCAGAATTTGGATAATAGTGTTGCTTCAAATTTAACAAGGGTGCTATTTTGAAAGAATCTTACATTATGTGTTTTCTAACCTTCTGATAAGGGAAGTGAGGGGAGCAGGGCGAGCGCACGTCCTGTCTGAGCCCACCCAGGCCATCGCCGTCCCATGCGTCTGGGGCTCACTTGTCAGGGCTGAGCTCAGCATCTCTTCTCAGCCCTTGCCCTGCCCTCCTGGGTTTCTATCTGGGGAGTGACGGTCCCATGTACCTTGTCACCCAAGCTGAAAATCTGAGTGTCTTCTCTCCTGTGCCCCAGATCCAGTCCTCAGTTCTTCATTTCACCTTCCTAAGTCTCCCCAGTATCTCCATTTTCTTTGTCCTCAGAGGAAACCTGGCCGTAGTCCTCTCCCACCTGGGTGACGGCTACAGCTCGTAGGAGGTTTTCCTGCATCATTGTGTTGTTCCTTGTCCCGCGTGCCACCCTTTGGGCAGAATGACCTGCGGGGATCCAGGAGAGAGATCTGGACTAAAGAGAATGACCTGAACCCCTCTGGAGAATCAGGAGGCCCCTGGGCTGCTTGGCAGTGGTCAGTGGCCAGAGTGTCATGCTGACAGCAGTTTGCTCAAACTGTGTGGTCCTTGAGGCTGTACGTGATGTTGAGCAGTGCAGTGCCCCATAAGAACCAGTGAACAGAGGGGCCTCAGAGCTGAGCATGCAGGCAGTCAGAACAGAGGCATGACTGTTACCAAGCAAGGACCGGGGGCTTCCAGCCCCACAAGGCTTGTTCATTTCAATTCATCAAAAGATCTAATGTGTCGGAAAATAAATCTGAACCAGACCCATTTAGTTCTGCATAGGAGACCAGGGACCTTAATGTATTAGCCTGAACAGGTGATATAGAAAACCTCACTCATACTGTTCTTGGCAGAGGGGGTATTTATTTATTCAATAACTATGTTATTTCTTGAAAAGTCTAGGCGTAGTTTTTGGTGTCAGGTACAGGGGACCCAGGAACTCGAACATGGTCTTCAGGTCCCTGCCTTTCCAGTACTTGTCCTTGGGTTGGCTTCATTCCCCAGCTCCGCAATGTGGCCCCAGTGTCTGTCAGCTGCTGGCCAGCAGTCCCAGGACAAGGAAGGGACTTGTTGCTCAGCATTCCATAAAAGTCCAAGAATTCTTTTATTTTTTTAATCCTCAGCCGAGAATATTTTCTATTGATTTTGTTGTTGTTGTTGTTAGATAGAATGGGAGGGAGGGAGGAGGGAACCTGAGAGAGTGAAACATCGATGTGAGAGAGACATATCGTTTGGTTACCTCCCGCATGACCCTGACGGGCCAGGGATCGAACCTGCAACTGAGCTACATGCCCTTGACGGGGAGTCGAACCAGTGACTCTTCAGTCTGAATAACCACTGAGCCGAGCAAGCCAGGGTAGTCCCAGAATGCCATCTCATTGGCCTGGCCTGGGTCACATTTCAGTCCCTGGCCATTTGTGGTATCTGGGGAATGAAGTGTGCAGATCACCCAGACCTGGGGAAGCTGTTTCCTGAAGAAGGGAAATGGAAACTGACTGGGCTAAAAGAAGTACCGTTCCGCCCTGGCCAGGTGGCGCAGTGGTTGGAGCGGAGTGTCTTGTGTGCCGTAGGTTACGGTTCAATTCCTGGTCAGGGCACATACCTAAGTTTCGGGTTCCATCCCCAGTCGGGGTGTATGTGGGAGGCAACCGATCGATGTCACTCTCTCACATCGATGTTTCTTTCTCTCTCCTTTCCCTTTCTCTCAAAATCAACGCATCCTCAAGTGAGAATAAGAAAATAGATAAAAGGAAGATATGCCCCACCTAAGAGATAGGTCTCCCAGGTTCAGATGACGCAGAGGGTGCACTGCTAGGTGCTGAGGATGTGTCAGCAAACAAGAGACAAAGATGCCTGTGCTGTGGGTCGGCGGGTGCCAGTGGAAGAGGGCTCGCAGACAAGTACGTGACCCAGTGTATGGCAGATGGCGCCCACTGGGGAGGAACACGGAGGGGGTGAGGGGACCTGGCGGGATGGCCAGCGGTGGGGAGGCCACACTTTGAACAGGGTGGTCAGAGGAGGCTTCACAGAGAAGTAGATAATGTGGATAAGTAGTTGTTCTGCTGGGCTGGGAGTGCAGAGACCTTGGGTGGGGTGCACGGCCAGCAGGTTTGGAGAACAGAGAGGCCAGGGTGGCTGGTGTCAGGTGAGCAACAGGGAGGGCAGGAGCTGACGTAGCCAGACATCCTGGTGGCTGGCCTTGGAGGACATTGGAAGGACTTGGCTTTGAACCTGAGGACATGAGGGCCACAGGGGTGTTGAGCAGAGCAGGGATGCAGCCCGGTCTGAGTTCTGATGAGCTCCCTCTGGTCGCTGTGTTGAGACTGTTGCAGAGCAAGGGTGGGTGGGGAGCTCAGGGAGGAAACCACTGTAGAGCTTCAGGTGAAGAATTGAGGGTGCTGTGGACCCAGGAGGGTGGTGGAGCTGGGGGAATGATCTAGAATGGA
Organism: Molossus molossus; assembly: GCF_014108415.1. Classification (NCBI taxonomy): domain Eukaryota; kingdom Metazoa; phylum Chordata; class Mammalia; order Chiroptera; family Molossidae; genus Molossus; species Molossus molossus. The sequence goes on along the minus strand of NW_023425366.1, from coordinate 132,290,527 downwards.
TGGCTGCATTAGGCTCCCCCAGTAGATATCAGCTCATGCACTCCTGGGTCTCCACTTCTCCTGTGTGCAGCTTGTCTTCAGGGAGGGAGGACATCAGTCAGAGACAGCTCAGTGGTGGTGTTTGGTCCTCCTGACAGTGCTGTTTCTCATGGTGAATTAACACAGTAGCCTCTGGTTCCCCTCACTGGCCTCCTGCAAGTGTCAGCATCCCTGGTGAGAGAAACTCAGGATTCCAGTGAGATCCAGTTTCTAACCTGCAAGCCGAGCCCGGTCCAGACTTTAACCTTGTGAAAATTCGGCTTCCATCGTGCTAACCTGTGCGGGTGGCGCTCCAGTCCGAGACCTCAGCAGGCCAGGTGCAGAGCAGGTGCCTGCTGGCCTTGCTGGGCTGGGGTTGGCAGTGATGGTGGTGAACCCTCAACAGACAGTAGCCTTGGGCCTGACTCTTGTAGATGCTTTAGGAATGCTAAGTCACATTGTCTTCATAACAGCCCTGGGGGTAGGTCTAGAATTATTCCCACCTTACAGATGAGGAAGCTGAGGCTTGCAGAAGTTAAGCAGCCCAAGATCACATAGGTAGTGGTTCTCTCCGCAGTCAGAGCACCTGTTTTACTTACCTTATACGTGGCTCGAGGAGATTTTGCTCTGTGAAAACTGCAAATGCATATGCCTTTGACCCAGCAGTTCCACCTCTGGGCCTCATCCTGTGTGTAGCAGCAGAAGAGCGGAAAGGACCCAGGGGCCCATAGGGGATGTCTGGACTTGGAGAAGCAGGAGGCCTCTAAGCACCAGGGTCTGCTCTGTACTGTCAGATGGAGAGGTCTCCAGCCTGCGCTGTCATGTGGAAAGTCTAGATGCAGAACAGGGATGGAGCATGTTCTGTCTTTGTGCATATTCATTTGTAATTGCTTAAAGAAATATTGGGGGGACACCCAAGAAAGGAATCAAATTGGGGCCCCTCAAAGGGTGGTGAGCAGCAAGGTGATGGGACAGGCTGAGAGAGCAACTGGTCAGCACCTTCTTCTGCCTTTGGGCACTTTGACCTTGGGGTCACTCTTCCTGTTTGGAATCCCACATGCAGAGTGCCTGACCTTAGTGCTTCCTCCCTCCCCGGCTCCCCACGGAGTACTCCGCAGTGCCCATGTCTGATCTGTTGGGAATGGCATTTCTGAGGGCAGGGCCAAGCCTGCACCTGCTCAAGAAGACTCAGTTATGCTTTGGGGCTGCTGAGCTGCTTTCCGCCTTTTACTAAAGGAGTGGCCTCTGCCTTGTTTGAGGGAACTTGCAATGCGCAGTTCCAGCTCCCGCGTCTGCTCCACAGGGGTGCTGGCAGTCGGGGGGCAGGCTCCCTGTGCTGGGCACAGGACTGACTGAGGGCTGGAGCATCATGCTGGGCAGGGTGTGGGCGCCTGCAGGCGTGAGCTGAGCTCTCACTGACGTTTCAGAGGCCCGGAGCACAGAGCTGGGCTCCGGAGTCAGCTTGCATGCCTTGCCTCATCTCCACGGTTGTGTGACCTCGAGCCTTTGTTTCTTCACCTGTAAAATGGGCATGATGGACCCTGACTCGGGGGTTTCTGGAGAGAAGTAAATGAGAGAATATGTAGGAAGCATATGTGTTTCCTCTGATAGTTGCTCTCTGGCAGGGTCAGTGTAGACAACTCTGACCAGTGCCTGGCATAGAGTGCTCAGATGTCAGCTGTTGTCATTGTTTAGGTATTTAGTGCCCTTGATGTATTAGAAAGTGGATCAAGAAAAATAAATCTAGGACCAGGTATTATTTCTCAAAAGTAGTTGTCCACTGGCTTAAAGGAAACAAATATTCACCAAACTTGTTTGGCCAGAAATGATTGTGCTGTTAAAGGCCCTTTAGAATGTGAAGGTGAAATATAGAAATGGTTTGCGCTTTTAGAGGTGGCAGGCTTTTTGTGGAGGAAGTCAAGATATTCCGTGCCTTTAAGGTTGACCTCTGTGCCGCGGGAGGGAGAAGTCAGGCAGAGGGCAGTGTGTCCCGAGGTAAAGGCGTGCACACCAGTGCTGTTTGTGTGGTGGCCACAGAGGCAGTCTCTCACGGCACCAGGTGAGGCTGCCACGTGGAGCCCAGTGGCCGGGTAACAAACACTTCCTGCTAGGAGGACAAAGGCAGGCGGTTTTGAGAAAGGGAGTGTGTTCTCTAAGGCTTCCAGGAGCTTCTGAATTAAAAGTGGTTTGGAGCAGTTGTTCTCATCCTTGGCTGCATACCTGGGGAGCCTTATAGAAACACTCCCAGTGGTCAGGCTGCACCACAGACCATTTACGTCAGATCCTCTGAGGGTGGACAGAGGCCTCAGCATGTGTTCAAGTGCCCTAGGTACTCAGTGTTCAGCCAAGGTGAGAACCACCGGTTCAGAGAGAAGAGGAAGGTCTGTTGCTGTGTTTAGAGATTAGTATACCCAAGGCAAGTTTTAAAATTAAAAATGGCTCCGGCCTGAATCAGTGGTTCTCATACTTGATTGTGTATACAATTTCCTACCAAGCTAATTCAAAATTCATAGTCCTAGTCTTCACTTGCGAAAATACTCCTTTTCACATGCTCTGAGCTGGGCCCAGGAGTGTGCATTTTCAGCAAGTGTCTAGGTGACTGTGGTGTAAGTTGTCCACCCTGTAGGAGGCTTCTCGATGACTCACTTTAGCTTGGCAGGCTTCTTGCCAGTACTCCTTGCATTGTGTCATTGCTTGATGATGTCATGTGGTCTCATGTTGTTTGACCAGAAATGGTTCTCATAACTTTCTTGACTCTTTCTATATGTAGACAATGTATGTGGTTATTTACTGCCTTGAATGATGGACTTATGGAGGAAAAAAGAAACACATGAGCACAGGGAATACTTTTGACATTGAAGGTTATTTGGAAGGGTCCAGAAAATGAATAGAACTATAATTTTTTCCCTTGAATATTGATAGCATTTTCTAAAAACCACGCATGGAATAAACAAAGCTTTTTGTGCTAGGTTAGGGGTGGACCTGTAGACTAAGTCCAGACTGCCCACTTGTTTTTGTAAATAAAGATCTATTGGAATACAAGCACATCCATTTGTTTGCATATTGTCTGTGCTGCTTTTCAGCTACAACAGCAGAGTCGAGCATTTGCGACTGTGTGCCAAGCACCAGTCTCGTGCTGGGATGTGTTAGTGTACAGAACAGACAGATCTCTACCCTTGGAGAACTTCTAGTTGAATCTCAATCCCTGGGCACCAGACACTTCCCATAAATGAGTGAAGCAGGCTGGTGATAAGAGACAGGAGGACGTGGTGGGAACTGGCCAAACAAAATAGATCATGGGTGCATTCAGCCTGTGGCTGCCGTTTCCCGCCCCTTGTCTAGAACCGCTGTGGACCATTCTCTGTGGAGGGAATGGAGGTATCTGAGGCGGCTTTGACCATGTGTTCAGTTAAGACTCGAAGAGGAGAGGGATCCCTTACCTGCCTCACAGAAAAGTAAAAGTCCCTTCTTTAATTAAAAACAAAACAAAGAAATGTGGCTTAAAATTTGCCATAGGCGGCAGCATCCTGTCACAAGTCTGGGAGATGTCCGGGTCCTGGTTCACAGAGGGTGTTCAGTGTTTATTCTGAAGAGCTAATGGTGTCTTTCCCTCCCCAGGCAGTCTGGTGTACGAGCGCATCTTGTCCATGTGTGTGGGCGATCGCAGCGTTTCACCAGGTAACGTCAAGCTGTCCCATGGGTGTCCTTCTGCCCTGGCATCAGGATTTATTGAGACCTGACATGAACTGTTTTACTTTTGGTGTGTTGAACATATAAGAACCCAGTTGGTGTGGCTCAGTAGGTGAGCTGGTCGACCCATGCACTAAGAAGTCGCTGGTTCGATTCCCGGTCAGGGCACATGCCCAGGTTGTGGGCCCGATCCCCAGTGGGGGGGCGTGCAGGAGGTGGCCAGTTGATGTTCTCTCTCATCGATGCTTCTTTCTTTCTCTCCCTTCTTCTCTCTCTCAAATCAGTAAAGAAAAAAATTTTTTTAAAAAAAATATAAGAAACATCTTTACATTTCTAATGGTCTATCTTCCAATAACATCAGAAAATTTTCAAATAGCCCAGCTAGGAATTTGAGCAATTTGAATATGTGAGAATGGAAAGGTGTTACATTTAGATTTCTCAGAACTTTCAAATCAATTTAAATTCCTCTGCTGCTTGACATTTTAATATTTTTTCTACATATAAAAAACCAACTTTGTATATATTAAAGAACAATGTCAAATAAATCAGTAACAGATTTCTCAGAAAGAGACAGAACCCTGCAGACCTTTAGGGCTAGAAGAGCTCTTAGGAATCGTCTTGTCTCATCGTAGACAGGCATTCCCAGTGCGGAGTAGTCAGGGGTTTGCCCACAGCCTTGCTGCCAGAGGTGCTGGGCTCGCACCGTCCGGCCTGGCCAATGCTGTGAATATTTAGAAATACATATTTCTAAATATGTATTTGGCTCAGCAGTTAGAGCGTCGTCCCGTGGACCAGAGAGGCCCGGGTTCGGTTCCTGCTAAGGGCACGTACCTTGGCTGCAGTTTGTCCCCGGCCCCAGTTGCTGTTGTGTGGGTGACAACTAGTCAGTGCGTCTCTCTCACTTCAGTGTTTTTCTCTCTCTTTTCCTTCCTCCTTCCCTCTCGGTCTGTCTGAAGATAAATGCAAAAATGTCCTCGGGTGAGGATAAAAAATAAGTAAAATAAAAATACAGTGGATTTCTGAGACTTAATACAAATAAAAGGGCTTAAAGTGTCTCAGTAATCATTTTTAAAAATATGGGTTATATGTTGAAAGGGTTATATGGGTTATATGTTTTGGAAGAATTGGATTCATCAGGCACACATTCCGCCTGTTCTGACTCACCCCTGTGGATGTGCTCACTGCGCCACGCCATCTCTGTGATGTTTGCAGTGCCCCCGCGTCTGGGTGTCTCAGGACTGCAGGTTCAGCCTGGGAGCTAGGCAGAGGCCACCTGAATGGAGAGGCCTTCTCTGCCAGCTCAAAGATTTGGTCAGTCCAGGGCCTTTGTTTTATACCAGCAGCAGGACACTCCCAGCCTGCAGGCAGAATTAAACCCAAGTAGGTGTTTTCCTTGGCTACAACAGTATTTAAAAAAAAATTTTTTTTTTTTTATACAGATACTACTACTTCCTATTGTTATATATCTAACTACTTCAAAATATTTATATTAATATTTTATATTAATAAGTACACACACCGCCAGATTTATCTGCCTGGCCCCCAGAGGCTTTTGATTTTGCATTTACTGAAATAATTTTTTTTCTCCCAATTTTTACAACTGTACAGTACAGGCATTTTAAAGACAAGTAAGAAAATATTACTAATAATTTACTCCCTACCTAAACTATAAAAGTTCAAGACAAAAGGGGATTTTCATATGCACTTCCAGTCCTTGTCTGAAGTTATTAATTAGCACTTTTATCACTAGAATTCTTCCTTCCTGAAAGACCGATTCTTTTTATCTTCAGCGGTGCAACTCAGGCTCTTGTTTTCTTGAACATAATTTCTTCATTTTTTGCCCTCTTAGTTAAAATCTTCATCTGCATGTATTTCCTGGTTCCAAGAACTTGAAAGGGAAAGGAATACACCTTTCTCAAAATGTTAGTGATCTCTGGGATGTGACTCTTAACGATAACTGTGAAGAAAACTTTTTAAATGTGTGCAGAATTCTACCTAAAGAAACGAAGTGTGGAGATAAATCTGGTGGCATGTGTACTTATTTTTCCCGTTTGAATCAAGTTCTGACTGGTGATTTAATTTCGGAGCCTTTCCATTCAGGAGGTTTAACTGAGGCACAGCTCTCTTGAGTTTAGAAAGACACCAGTGTCCTTTGGGTTCATGAAAGGATCACGCTAGTAGATGTAATAATTTTTTTCCCAATATCTCTTAATCCAGCCTATGTGTGAAGAGACCATCTACTCTGCGATAGAGTTTTATTTTTATCTTGGGAGTAATAATTGAGGTTTATGGTGGTTGTCATCGTCAGCCGTGGGCATTCATTTCCATCTTCCATCCCTGTGGCTGACCTGGGCCACATCTGGATCAGCAAGGCCCTAATGACCGGCCTTCTGGCCCCACAAAGGTGACATTGCATTCCCAAGCTCTGTGATATAAAGAGACCTCTCACTGCTACTGCAGCGATTTGGCAAGTGATAGAGAACTAGACTCATTGGTCTCCTTCTTCCCCCTAAAATAGCCACAGAAGGTCAGGGTTAGAAAAAGAAACACCATAAGAAAAATAATTGGGAACTTGAAGGAAAAAGCTCTGCTATCAGTTACATTGAAGTCTTTTCTGAATTAAATATCAAATTCTGAATTCATTCCCAAATGCTAAAGTATAAATCTGGGCATGTCATCCACCTGCTCAGAACTCTTGCGGGAGCTTTCGCAGCATGCAGAGAAACTCTCAAACTGCCCACCAGGGCTGCCACCTGTGGGACCTGGCTTGGGATGCCTGCGTCTTCCTTGCTTGCCACATTGGCTTGATTCCTGTTCTTTGACCATGTCAGAGGTCGTTGCTACCTCGGAGCCTTTGCACGTGCTGTTTCTTCTTCCTGCAAACACATTTTCTCCACATCTAAGCATGTTTGGCTCTTTGTCGTCATTCAGGCTCAGTTCAAATGATAGCTCTGGAGAAGCCTTTTCCGACCACCCTATCTAATGACCCCGCAGTCCCAGTCCCCCTCCCAACTGAAGGCACTCTCTAGTCCGGTACCTAGTTTTATGCTTTCATCATGTTGGCTGCTACTGGATAGTATCTTATTTGTTTACTTGCTTTTTATTTTTCCTGTTTACTGTGTTTCTTCCCTCACTGGAATGTAAGTTTCATGAGGACAGGGTCTGGTTTATGTACTGTTGTCTCTCCAGAGCCTAGAGCACTACCTTTAGTTGGTTCTTAACATTTGCCTTGAGCAGTAAAGTAAAGGAATGTAATATTTAATTTGCTCTAGTATTTTAAAATTTTGTATAACATAAAACTTTTCTTAACAATATTTTTGAACTGGTAATGCAGATTATTATATAGTTTATAATTGATATGTATACCATACATATACCATTCAGAGGTTTGCTGAACCTCTGTTCCCACAACTGGAAAGAGAAGATTTTTAAAAATATATGTTTTTCTTGATTTCAGGGAGAGGAAGGGGGAGGGAGATAGAAACAGAAACATTGATGAGAAACATCTATCAACTGCCTCTCGCACGCCCCAACCAGGGATCGAGCCTGCAGCCTGGGCATGTGCCCTGACCCAGAACTGAACTGGTGACCTCTTGGTGCATAGGATGATGCTCAACCACTGAGCCACACTGCCGGGCACAAGTGAGGGATTTTATTAGAAGATCTCAGAGACTTACTTTTGCTTTAGGGTTTCAAGTCATATGATTCAGTCATAGGAAGGGGAATAAGCCCACCCCTCCATTTTCCACAAGGCAACATTGACAAAAATTTCAAAATAATCCTCATAGTTTTTTGTCTGGATCTATTGGAACTTGAAAAAATGTTAAGTGCACAGGTTCAAGCCAGGGGGAAAATGGTAATTTTCTTTCCCTTTGTAAATGGAAAAATAATTTGGGAATGAAGCAGGGGAGCATATCTAAAAATAGGTTAATACTTGAGATTGCAGTTCTAAAACTTGGGCAGCTGAGTCAGTGACTGTTCCCTGCTCGTGAAGCACCAAGAGGGCCATCTCTGCTGATTCCATAGGCACTTCGGTCATCTCAGTTGCAGCAGAACGCGGGGCAAACACTGACTCGCTGCACACGCTGGGAGCCCAGAAGCCAACACTCTTCTGCTCTGTTCTGAAGTAATTAGCTTCTCCCTTTTGATAGACTCCTGAAAACAGAGCACGTCCGGGGAAGAAGTCAGGCTCCAACCTGACAAATCACTTAGGGAAGTCATTTCCAGGTGGAGTGCAACAAAATGGCCCCGGTGTTGATGGGGTGTTTTTCTTTTCCATTCCTTATTGAGATGTACATAGCATTAGGCTTGGGTGTCAGTGCCAGAAAGCTTAAAGTAACAACTGACAAGGTCAGGGCTGGTGGGGCTAGCCTTTGGTGCCAGGGCTTCTGACTTCTCTCTGTTGCTCTCGTGGTTGAGGTGGTTGTGGAGGTTCCAGCCACCGCACCCGCATTCCAGCCAACAGGAGGGAAGGAGCAGTGGAGAAGGTCAAGCCCCTCCTTGTAAAGCTCTTTCCCAGAAGTTGTATTTCTGTTGATGTCCTGGGTCCAGAACTTGGTCACATGGCCACACGTAGCTGTAAGGGTGGCCATTTGCCCAGCAGAAAAGTGAGATTTCCGTCATTGAAGAGGAAGAGAACAAGATGACTCAAGTCTGAGAGCCGGCATCCAGCCGGCAGCCTGCCTCGGGCTGCTTTCTCACCTGAGCGTCGTGAAGTACCTTTAGGTCTGGCCCATGTGCTATTTAGGGCAAAGGCTTCAGTCACATTTCAGATTACAGTTGTAGGCTCCTAAAACATCTGGAATTGTCCACAGTATAACTTTAGTTACTGGTGGGTACACCAAGAATTACACAAGAGCAGTGGCTAAGAATGTGGGCCGTGGGGCCAGCCCGCCTGAGTGCAATTACAGCTCTTAGATTTGCTTGCTCTGTCTGTGGGCAAGCTGCTAATCTGTGCCTTGCAGAAGGTCACACTGAAAGCACATGCTTTGGCAGCTGTTGTGGGGTGAGAGCTGACTGAAGCACTGTGAATGGGCCTGCACTTAAAAAGCTCTCATTGTCATCAGTTGTGTCCTGACAAATAGTATTCGGGAGGAAGAGGATAGAAGAACTAGGCAGCCACCCCTTCTGCTCACTGGAACATCTCCCTCGCCCAGCATGTGCAGCGGCTGTGACAGATCCTGAGCACGGGAGGGCTGACGTGCGACTTCTCTATTACAGACCACTTCTCTCCGGAGAGTGCCAACGACACAGCCAAGGAAACGTGCTTGAATTGGTTCTTCAAGATTGCTTCGATCAGGGAACTCGTTCCGAGATTGTATCCTTTCTCGTCTGGTGATTGTAGAGGCAGAAAGAGTTACCCTGTCACTAGAAGGCATGTGGTGGGTGCCCCGAAGCTCCTGGGGAAACGCTGGTCCTGTTGCAGCTGCCAGCCTGGAGAGCAGGCCCCTGGAGAGCCCTCGCCCTCTGCCTGCTTCTGGCGGCTTTCTGTTTACTAGGACCATGTCGTGCACCGGGCTTTTGTTTGCAGTGAGTAACATTCCCACATTCATTCTTTCCATTTAAATGGTTTGTCTTCATGTGTTTTCTCTGCATCTAGGAATTTGAAAGGAACAGGGTCAAGCATCTCTGCACAAATGCCAGTATGAAGAACGGAGAATCAGGCTTATACACAGACTGAATCTTAGTTATCAGAAGTTCAAGTTTTCTCTGTTCAAAGTCTTGATTGGAAATGCTTAAAACCCAGTTTTAATTTCAACATGCAACCATGTGATTCATGGAAAATTTTTCAAATTTTATTTTAAATGGGTATGAAACCTTGAAAGCCAGATATAGAAACCATAAGCTACTGGCTGGCTTGATTCTCGGGGTTGCTGAGAGCCCCTGTGGCTGTCTCCTGAAGACACACCAGTCTGTTTCCGAGCAGCCAGTTTCTCCCCGTGGGGCACACTGTCTGGAAGATGTCTTTCTTAACAGAGTGTCTTGGTAGCTACGTGGAAGCGTCCATCCTGAAGTGTAACAAGTTCCTCTCCAGCACGTAAGGCTCTCTTAAATGTCCAGAACCATAACAGTTCTGAAGGCCGGATTCTCCCTCACTCCCCCACGCACACGAGTGGCAGTGTGGTAGTATCTGTCATTGTTTAGGAACTTCGTGGCAGGTCTTCTGTGCATTTTCTTATTTAATCCAAGTGAGATACCATTGTCCTTATTTTACTGTTGAATAAACTCAAGTTAGGAGAGGTGGTTGAGTAGCTCATGGACACAGTTCAGCTCATCTGAGTCCTGGATCTGCTGCTGTTGTCCACATGGTCTTGAGCAAGTCGTTCCACGGCTCTGAGCCTCAGCTGCCTCCTGTGAACAGGATCCTAGCACAGGTCTGTGAGTCCACTGGGCTGCACACACCACACTAAGAGCAGCACATGGCAGGCAGTGGCCTGACTCTGCGCCACTGCTGTCCAAAGTGGGTGATGAAGATGGCAATGTCAGAAGCCACTGCCTTTGCTCTTGGGTGTCAGGCCGTTCTGGGTCGCCACACACATTGTTTTGGGAGTAGTTTACAGAGTCTGGGGAAACCAGGTCATCTTTCTGTGGAGCCAGGAAGCCCTGAGTCCTGCTGGGTAGCATGTAGGTAACGGACTCTTCAGTGCCATGGCTGACTCCGAGTGCTCCAGAGAGTGGTTTGATTGCGTTTAGAATCAGGTATGCCAAACCTGTTTGACTGGGATCTAGGGGTGCCTGGGGTTGTTTTGGGGGCAACGCCAGTATGGAAGAAACAGTTATTTTGCCTCACCAGGTGGGGTAAGATAATGCCCCAAGCAGAGGGAGTCAGTCCCATGTTGCAGGATAAGTGAGTACAGCACAGTTCCCATTGGGGGCTGCTGTTCCAGTGGGGTGAGTGTCAGGTGCTGGGCAGGAGCGGGCGCAGGACAGCCAGTGCCAAAGGGGCACACAGCAGTGCGAAAGCAGGCTTGCAGCTGTGAGCGCAGAGCAGAGCAGTCCTCGTGTTATACTGTGTGTGGGATTTTGTGCACTTATTTTTATTACAACTGTAGACCTTCTTTGCCCACCCCTGTAGATAATGGCAAGACTATCGAGATCAGGGGTACCCATCCACAGAAAATAATTGGGGAACAACACTGCTAAATTCATACGAGTATGACCTCGGCAGGAACAGAGTGAAGGGGAGACCCCAGCACTGGCATAGAGAAACCATTCAGTGGGAACTGAACGAGAGAAAGGCTGTCCTTACAGAGCCTTAGAAACTGAATTTGACTTGGGTTTGTTCCACAGACCTGATCCCCCACCCCACCCCTAATTTAGAACTTGTGGCTTTGTCTTTATTTGGGAAACGAAAGCACAGGGAGCTGCATTGAGTGTAACGCTGCCTCTCTTGTTTCTGACAGGGGCATCTCGGAATGTCTGCCCCGCCTGACGTGTATGATTCGGGGGATTGGAGACCCGCTGGTGTCAGTGTACGCCAGGGCCTATCTGTGCCGGGTAGGCCGCCTCACTTGCTGTGCTCACAAATGTGGCAGTGTCCTATCTCCTTGAGTATTGACATGGGCTTCTTTTCTGTTTTTTTACTTTGAATATGATGCCATGTACCTGGCCTTAGAGCATTGTGAAAAGTCACCCATCTTGTCATCACTCAGCTCTGCTTTCCTTTGGGTCGACTGCTCTGAGGCTTCTCTTCCCATGTGCTGGCCCGTAGCAGCCCCAGGCTCCCATCCTCTCAACGTAGGACCTCAGTATTTCCAGTCAGTCTTCTGCTGCTTTGCAGTGAACCGTTTGGGTCACTTGTCCAATGTGGACCAGTCACTGTGGCATGAGGTGGAATATGCTTGCAGACCCAGCCTGGGTCACATGCCCACCCCTGGAACTCAGGGTGGGCTGGATCCAGCTGTGCCACAGACCTGATCCGAGAGAAAAGTTTGATTCCCCACAGGCAGAAACAGTGAGAATGAGTGCCAGGCAGACAGGAGCGGCAGGTGGGAGTCAGGAGCAGCCACCCACCCTTGCTCCTCTGGGCAGAAATCTCTTAGATCCAGCCAGGTCTCCATGCTGCTCGCTGGGCTGGATGGGAAGGGATGAACCAGGAGAAAGGCTGTGAGGGAGCCATGCCTGAGAGAGCTCAGCTTGTAAGGAAAGTTCGATGTCCTCCTCTTCCGTGTCAGGGCCTTTCAGTTCATCTCTGCTGTCTGTCCACTGGCCTTTGTTTTATCACCCAACAGGTAGTGTTTTGCTAAGAAATAATTAATTGGAAGGAAAGACAATAGAATAAAAACATAGTAGAACTGGATCCTCAGCAGCCTTACAGCTGCTCTTAGAATGTAACACCCCGTGCATCTTGCATAGTCCTTCTCAAAGGAGTTCTTCCAGGGTAGGGAGGAATGGCAGGAATCTGCCCCTGTTGGAAACAGGTCCCAGAAAAGCAGCTTTCCTTACAAAGTTGTTTCTGCCCTAAAGCCTGTGAGCATTTGAGGTATATCTGAGGAACTTAGTTCAAGGACGTGAGATGCTGTGTTTTGTTTTAAACACAGGGGCTTTCCTCCATAACTCAGACTTCACATTTCCATCTAGCCCAGGCCTCTTGCCACTGCCTTCTGATTAGCAGATTCTTTCAGCTGGAAATGTTAGTCTTTTTTTTTTAACAATGCATGCAGGAATCAATGGATTTTAACATTGTTACACTTCATGCTTGTCTTATATAATACTTCTTAAAATGTCTCTGCTTCCATGATTGCCCAGCAAAGAATGAACCTACGCACTTTAACACTGCCACAGTGAACTCCCTGCGACTCTTTTACACCCCACAGAGCATGTGTATGCATCACTTTTCAGAAAAGATAAAGCTGTGCACACAACCTTGAGAGGACATTCCTCCTTGGTGCTTTATGTCCCTGTGGTCATCTGTTCAGAAATACATTCAGTACATTTGGGAGATTGTAGAGATGATTGCTGCAAATGTTGTTCCTTATGTACTAAAGATAGCTTCTGTGGTGGTTTGTTTTTTTTTTTGGTACGCGCCCTTAGTGGGAACCGAACCCGGGACTCTCTGGTCTGCAGGCCGACGCTCCAACTGCTGAGCCAAACCGGCCAGGGCGTTTCTGTGGTTTTTTAAAGAAAATAATAACGTGCATATTGAATAAGAAAATATGTATACAAAAAAGAATAAAAATGAACTTTCTGGACTTCTCTATGCCTGTGTATTCTGTGTGTATGTTTTTAATTTACAAAAATGACCCCATACTGTATACGTTATTACACCCTGTTTCTCCACGGTCAAGGTCCTTTCATTCTGTTTGGCTGTAGGTGGGAATGGAAGTGGCTCCACATCTCAAAGAAAGCCTGAACAAGAACTTTTTTGACTTCCTCCTGACGTTCAAACAGGTAGGAGAGCACTGTCAGAATAGCTAATCGATACAACAGTTCCATGATCCCGGATTCACAAAACCCAATATTTTCCAAGTTGAGATTGCCTTGAAGCTCTGTAAATGTGTAAACCCTAGAAAATGACACCAGTGCTTGTTACAGACAACCATTAAAATGTGTTGATTGTACTGAACAAGCAGAGAAAATTCATATGCATGTGTTGACGAAACATTGCTAGTTGATAAAGACTTTCTTTTTAACATCTACTGGCTCCATTTTTATCATTTTTATTTTACTTCTTTGCACAGCACACATTCCCAGAACAGGTCAGCTTGGTGACATGGAAAACTTGGCTTGTTTTTCTAGTTTAATAAAACACGTGAGAAACCAGGCTTTCTGTCAGGGTTATCCACATGCTCACAAGTATGTACAGTCTGTATGTCACACGCGCTCTGTTTCTCATGTGACTTTCCTTCTTGTCTGCATGTTTATTTGGTCTCCTGCAGATTCATGGGGACACAGTGCAGAACCACCTGGTGGTCCAAGGAGTGGAGCTTTCGTCTTACCTCCCCCTGTACTCGCCTGCCATGGACTGGATCTTCCAGTGCATTTCCTATCGTGCCCCGGAGGTAACTCAGGTGGCTTCTGTGTGAGGCTCACCACGGAGGAGTGCTGGGGTCTTCTCTCCTCTGCTGAGGTGTAATGGCCTCCACACCAGTGTGCCTTGTAAGGCACATAGGGCCTTTGTCCTTCCGTAGCTGCTACAGCAACTCCGTGCTACCAGCCCTTACAGAGGGTTCACACTGTGCCTGTCCAGTACTCAGCCTTTTCCTAACTGTCTGGTTTGGCAGCTCTGGGAGGGATGTGTGGAAGCTCAGAGAGGCCAAGTACTTATGTCTCCTCTCACAGCTCAAAAGTGGTGTGACTGGACGTAAACCCTGGGGTCTGGCTCCAGGGCCAGCGGGCTTCATTGCTGCTTCACGTGCCCTCATGCATGAAGTCTGTGGAGCAGGCAGTGTTTCCCCACTTCACAGAAGTGGGCTCAGATTCCTGTACTTGCTTTGACCAGATTTTTATTTTTATTTTTGGTCTAATTGAAGCATCATCAGGAATTGACAGAATTATAGCAGGAATAACGTTTTTCTTCTCCAAATCTGAGAAGCATTTCCAATAGCATACTAGTTCAGATTGTCATAATAATTGTGAATGATGAAGCTTTTTTGTTTTCTCATTGATGGTTGAAAATTTATTTTGTGGGAAAGAGGAAAAGGGGCCCTTCTACAAAATAAGGTTACATAATGCAAAGCAAAATTCAAGTATATCTGCCTTTTCCCAGAAGCTACAAACACATATTAGCAGCCCTAAAGGAAAAGAAAACAGGGCATAACTTTGACTAGGCAATCCCACTTCTAAGAATGTCGCATAGAAATAATTGGACACCTGCACAAACCACACACGTACATACATATGTGTAGGTTTGGTCATGTCAGTGCTACATTGCAGACACCACACGGATTGGTTAAATCACGGTATATGTGTTCTTGGAGAAGAATGTGTCTCATCTCCCCTCCTTGTTGCTGAGGTGGAGTCCTTGCGATACCCTGAGAGGGAATTTTCTGAGACTTGCATGGGAGGATGTGATACAGGAGAAAGCTTTATTTTCATGGAGTGATACCCCCTAGGTTTCCATAGTCCCATTTTCCTTAGTCTCGTCATAGAAGAAGTGTAGGTGGGGTTGTAGTAGAGCTAGAATCAGAGCCATTCCATGTTGGAGCCAGTTCCAATCCAGCATTAGGCTAGCTGCAGTTCATCAGTCCATTGTGTGGGGGCCACAGGGGAGAATGCAGGAAACAAAGCATGAACCATAGCCAGGCATTTCAAGAGAAACCAAGAGAGTGAACTTCTTTGTTCAGGGGATTAAGTATTCAAATCTTAATGTGCTTGTGGTGGCCACGCCCATTCTAGCCAATGAACTGTTTCCAGGTGTGACTGACAGGCAGGTACCCTCCATATGTCATCCCAACTTTATTGACACGTGTCTGTCTTTTCATTGTTGGATCCCTTCCCTAGTGTTTTGTAGGGAACATGTCTATAATGTCTGGCCTTTTCTTTGCTGCTTTTCTGTTATTAATAACTAATTATAATAATATCATTTCCTCCTTAGAATAAGCCTCTTTGTAATTGTACAAAGGATAAATGCACTAAGGCCTTCATCTTTTTTGTAATTGCTTCCTGTTAAGGGGTATAGTTCTGCCTGTCCAGGTATTCTCCCTATCTGACAGGAAGGAGGAGCAAAAGGGAAGGAGAGTCTTCAGGCAGGGAAGAGGGATTTTTCAGTCAAGATAAATCTGGTGTCCCTGGGAGGTGACGTAGCCGCTGTCCAAGAGGATGGTGTGTTGTACAAACTGGCATTCTTGTTGTATTTCAGAAATGACAAAACTTGGCAAGAAGGTTAAAAGGCACAATTCAAAAGTGAGGAAACTTATAGCAACTGAAAGTCTAATGAGCAGTAAAACTCGTGATGAAAGGAAAGACTAATTTTTCAGTGGCCCAGGTTAGGTTGGGGGAGTGGCTTCCCTGGGGCAGGTGTATCACACCTGTCTGAAGCCCTTTTGTTTACCATACTTAAATTAAGCTAAGGGAAGTAGTCTAAGATTCCCCTCATGAGAAATGGGGGCCCTTTTCTGTTTGAACCATTGGGGCAGAAAAGGGAAAGCAGTCAAGTGAAGCCAATAGATTGTCCATATTTTATTGACTCAGTCGTAAGTCCAAATAGTTGAGTGTCATATTTCAGGAGACAGTGATGCAAATGGCTTCCATAGTGAGGCCTGTATTGTGTGAGCAAGGAATTAGGTGGACAAGGACATAGTTGTACATCTATGAAAACAGATAGAAACAAATACAAAGGTTAATGTACACAGCAGATCCTAAAGCAGTTGAGATGACTTTTGGACGCAAGGCTCCTGTTGGAATGAAAGTGCAGTGACGTGTATTCCGTGGAACACTATGGGGCATTTAAAACGACGGGGACTGATGCTGAAGACCTGCGTTTACTGACATAAAGGTGCTCACGGTATAGTGCTGAGTGTGTCTTGAGTTGTAGTGGGGCCTAGTGTTGAAGTGTGGGCTCTGGAGCCGGGATGCCTGGGTCTGAATCTCTGTTGTGTTGTTAACAACCATCAGGATAAAGCAGAAGTCAAGTTGCTTTTCTCTAACCACTCTGAGCCTTTTTTTCTCCTGTAACATGGGAGGAACAGTAGTTTCTGTCTTTTAGTCAATTGCATGGTTTCAACAAGATATTCCATTTGCAGTGCTTAGAGAAGTGCCCAATGCATAGTGCTTGAGCATTTGTAGTGTTGTCAGAATTGCCAACATGTTTGTTTTTTTTTTAAATGTTTTTATTGATTTTCTTAGAGAGAAAGGAGGGAGACAGAGATAGAAACATCGATGTGAGAGAAACATGGATCGGCTGCCTCCTGCACGCCCCCTACTGGGGATCAAGCCCACAACCAGGCATGTGCCCTGATTGGGAATCGAACCAGGACCTCTCAGTCCATGGGAAGATGCCCAATCCACTGAGCCACACCGGCCAGGTGCAAACATGATTTTTATATTCGCATGAAGGAACTGGAAAGGAGCTATGTCAAAATATCACTGGAGGGTGAGAGTTTAGATCATCTTAACTCATTTTTTTGGCCTGTGTTTTCTAACTTTTCAGCAAGTATAATGCATTTTTATATTTTTATTTTTACAAATTCTGAAGTAGGAGAAAATAGGGACATCTTATATGTCAGGTGAGTTTTTCTTTGTTTTTTTTTTTTACAATTAAGTAAATTGATGTTTAATCAAGCCAGTGTAAACAGAAGATTGTTTGAAATATGCTGGCCATTCTCTGTGATCTTAAGCAGCGTCTCAGTAACCAAAGGCTGGCCCAGGCTCCTGGGAAGAGGCACCTGGAACTTGACTGTAGGCAGCAACATCCTGCCTTTCAGCTAAATGATTGCAACCCATGAAGAGACGGACATGTTCGATATTGAGAACACTTATTTCTCCCCCTTTATTTTAATGGAAGGAAAATCAGATTTAAAATAATAGGCTCATGTTATAAGGCATTCTTCCTTTTATTTTAAGCACCAATAATCTCAAAGGATGGCCAAAGCTGGGAAGAAACGTCCTGGGGAGTAAAACTCTCGGAAGTCATTACTGCACTGCAAAAAGTGATTTAAAAATTAGGTCGCCTGAATAATAATACACTTTGATTCTTGGGACACCTAAATAAGAAACGTGAGGTATCTTATTAAAAAATTAATCATTTTCAGAATGCAGAAGAGTGGATGCCAGTGTGGAGGATGGTGTGAAGATGTGTGTGACAGGATGATGCCCACAAGCTCTTTGACAGGGGCAGGTTGTGTCAGCTGGGAGTTAGAGCTGTGTGTCTTTTAACAGGTCATGTTCCAAAATGGGGGATTGCCAAGTTTGGTGGCAGTATTTGGTAACATTCAGGACAGACAAGGGAAGTATAGGGAAAGAACAATCTAGCTGAGAGGAAGGATAAGTGCCTTCAGCTACAAGTATCTGACATACCAAATTTCAAATCAAGATGGAAATCCAGAATACCACCCCCCCACACACACACCAAAAAAAAACCCCAAAACAAAAACATGGGGAGTGATTCAAAAAGGCTTTATTGACAGGTTTCCTCCCCCTATTCAATTAAAATAAAATTGTAGTAAATAAAAAACAAATTATGTTCCCTATTTTAGGCACGTTCTACACATGTTGAATAAGAGTGGTGAAAGTGGACATCCTTGTCTTGTTCCTGATCTTAAGAAAAATGTTTTTAGCTTTTGACTCTTGAGTATGATGATGGCTGTTTATTTGTTATATATGGCCTTTATTATGTTGAGGTATGATCCCTTTCTTCCCACTTTGCTGAGCGTTTTTATAATAAATAGATGCTGGATTTTGTCAAATGCTTTTTCTGCATCTAATATCCTTCATTTTGTTTATGACATGTATCACATTTATGATTTGTGGATATTGAGCCAACCTTGTATCCCAGGAATAAATCCCACTTGGGGTCATGGTGCATGATCTTTTTAATACACTGTTGAAATTTGGTTTGCTAATATTTTGTTGAGGATTTTTTCATCTGTGTTCATCAGGGATATTAGCCTATGATTTTCTTTTGTTTTGGTAATGTCTTTAGCTAGTTTGGTATCAGGGTGATGATGGCCTCGTAAAATGAGTTTGGGAACTTCCCTTCTTTTTAAATTTTTGGAATAGTTTGAGAATAATCAGTATTCCTTGAATGTCTGGCTAATTCACCTGTGAAACCATCAGGTATAGAACTTTTCTTTGTTGGGAGATTTTTAATTACTGCTTCAATTTTCTTAGTAATCATCTGTTCATATATTTTGTTTCTTCCTGATTCATTCTTGGAAGATTGTATGTTCCTAGTAATTAATTTATCTATTACTTCCTGGTTGTCCAATTGGTTGGCATATGTTTGTACTGGTTCCAGGTATTCCTTTATATTTCCTGATGTCATTTGTCACTTCTCTTTTATTTCTGATTTTATTTATATGGGTCCTCTTTTTTTCTTGATGAGTCTGGCTAAAGATTTGTCAATCTTGTTTATTTTTTCAAAGAACCAGCTCTTGGTTTCATTGATCTTTTCTATTATTATTATTTTTAAACTCCACATCATTGATTTCCATTCTGATCTTTATTTTCCTTCTTCTACTCTCTTTGGGCTTTGTTCTTCTTTTTCTGGATCCTTTACGTGTAAGTTTAGTTTACTTGAGATTTTTCTGGTTCCTTGAGGTAGGCTTGTATCACTATGAATTTTCCTCCTAGAATTGCTTTGTCTGTGTCCCATCGATTTCGGTCTGTGTGTTTTCGTTTTTATTTTTCTTAAGGTCTCTCCTCCTTGATCTTGTCCTTAACCTATTCATTGTTTCATAACATCTTATTTAACCTCCATGAGTTTGTGTATTTTTTTAGTTTTCTTTTTGTAATTGATTTTTAATTTCATAACATGATTGAAGAAGATGCTTGAAATTTTTTTCAGTCTTATTAAATTAACTGATACTTGTTTTGTGACCTGACATTGTCCTGGAAAATATTTCTTGTGCACTTGAAAAAAATGTATATTCTGCTACTTTGGGATAAAATGTTCTGTCATTATCAATTTAGTTCATCTGTTCTAATGTGTCATTTAAGGCCACTGCTTCCTTGTTCATTTCCTGTCTGGATTGTCTATTCATTGATGTCAGTAGAGTGTTAAAATACCTTTTTGTGACTGTATTAGTTGATCTCTCCCTTTATATCTGTTAATAATTTGCTTTATATATTTAGGTGCTCCTATGTTGGGTGTGTAGATGTTTATAATAGTTATATCTTCCTACTGGATTGATCCCTTTATCATTGTGAAATGCCCTTCTTTGTTTCTTGTTACAGCATTTATTTTAAGCCTAGTTTGTCAGATAAAAGTATTGCTACCCCAGCTTTTTAAAAAAAATTATTTCAGTGAAATATCTTTTCCATCCATTTACTTTCAGTCTGTTTTTCAACATGAAGTGGGCCTCTTATACTCAGCATATCATGGGTGTCGTGTTTTTTTAATCCATTCAGCCACCCTGTGTCTTTTGATTGGACCCTTTAACCCAATTAAAGTAACTGTTGATAGGTATTTTATTGTTTTTGTAGTTCTTTTCTGTTTCTTTCCTATTCTCTTGTATGATGATGACTTTCTGTAGTGTCATCTTTGTATTACTTTCTTTTTATTTTTTATTTTATTTTTGTGCATTTATTTTAGATAGAGCAGGAGGGAGAGAGGAAGAGAGAGAGAGAGAAACATCGACATGAGAGAGACACATTGAGTGGCTGCCACCCACACAACCCCAACCAGGGCTGGGGACAGACTGCCACCAAGGTATGTGCCCTTAGCGGGAACTGAACCCGGGCCTCTCTGGTCCGCAGGATGACGCTCTAATCGCTGAGCCAAACCGGCCAGGGCTCTTTTTATTTCTTGTATGTCTCTTGTAGGTTTGTGATTTGTGGTAACCATGGGCTTCAAATATACCAAGCTATTTTTTTGTTGTTGTTAATCCTCTCCTGAGGGCTTTTTTTTTTCACTGATTTTTATAGAGAGAGTGTGGAAGGAGTGGGGTGGGGGGGAGAGAGAGAGAGAAACATCAGTGTGAGAGAGACACATCTGTTGGTTGCCACCTGCACGAGCCCCAACCAGGGTTGGGGATTGAACTTGCAACCAGGTACGTGCCCTTGACTGGGAATCAAACCTGCAACCCTTCAGTGCCCAGGCTGATGCTCTAACCACTGAGCAAGGCCGGCCAGGGCAATATACTAAGGTATTTTTTTTTTTTTATCCTCACCTGAGGACATTTTTCCATTTTTGTTCAGGTAGAGTGAGAGGAAGAGAGAGAGAGAAACATCAATGTGAAAGGGACACATCGAGTGGCTGCCTCCTGCACGACCCCAACCGGGGCAGGGGACAAACTGCAACCGAGGTACGTGCCCTTAGCAGGAACCGAATCCAGGTCTCTCTGTACTGCAAGCCAAAGCTCTAATCACTGAGCCAAACCAGCCAGGGCTGCTAAGGTATTTTTAATGCCAGTCTATTTTAAGTTAATGGTTCGAACACATTTTAAAATCACTACCATTTTAACTCACCCTCTCCATGTTTATGTTTTTGTCATTTTTTTACTTCTTTAGTGTGTGTTTGTGTGTATCCCCTAATTTATTGTTCTGATTACACATGATCTGCATTTGTATTTTAGCCTTATACTAGCTTTATAGTTGATTGGTCCACTGCTTTTACTAAGTGTTTGCCTTTGTCAATGAGAATTGTTTTTTTCATTCATATTTTTTATCTGTTCTTATCTACTTAAAGAAATTCCTTTAATGTATCTTGTAATACTGGATTAGTGGTGATGATCTCCTTTAGTTTGTCTGAGAAACTCTGTCTCTCCTTCGATTCTAAATGATAGCCTTGCTGGGTTAGAGTAATCATGGTTATAGGTCTTTCCTTTTTATCACTTTGAATATGTATTGCCAGTCTCTTCTGGCCTGCAAAGTTTCTGTTGACAAATCAGTTGATAGTTTTATGGGAGCTCCCTTGTAGGTAACTAACAGATTTTCTCTTGCTGCTTTTAACATTCTTTGTCCTTAATCTTTGGCATTTAAATTATGATTTATGTTGGTCTGGGCCTCTTTGGGTTCATCTTTGGGACTCTCTATGCTTCCTGGATGTGTATGTCTGTTTCCTTTGCCAAATTTAGGAAAGTATTTAGTCATTATTTCTTCAAATAGGTTTTCAATTCCTTCTCATTCTCTCTTTTCTTTCTGGTACCCCTATGTTACAAATGTTCATGTGCTTGATGTTGTCTAAGAGGTCCCTTAAACTATCCTCGGTTTTTTAAGTATTTATTTATTTATTTTTTCTGTTCTGATGTTTTGTCTTTTAGGTCAATGACTTGATCTTCTGCTTCATCTAATTTGTTATTGATTCCCTCTTGTGTATTCGTTATTCGGTTACTGTCATCTTCATTTTTGACTGGTTCTTTGTTATGGTTTCTATTTCCTTTTTCTATGGTTTCTATCTCTGTGAAATTCTCACTGAGTTCATCTGTTCTTCTTCTAAATTCATTAGCATCCCTGTAAGAAGTGTTTTTAAGTCTGAATGTGGTAGATGGCTAATTTCTATTATGTTTAGTTCTTTTTCTGGAGTTTTGTTCTGTTCTTTCATTTGGGATATATTTCTTTGTCTCTTCATTTTGGCTGCCTCCTTGTATGTGTTTGTGTGTGTTAGATGGGGCTTTTATGTCTCCCGGTCTTGGTAGAATGGCTTCATGTGGAAGATATCCTGTGGGTCCAGTGGCAGTCTCCCTGGCCACCTGAGCCGGGTGCATCTGGGATGTCACCTCTGGGTTGTGTGCACCCTCCTGTTGTACTTGGGCCTCAGTTGCTGTGGACATGTCTGGGAGGGCTGCCCTCACGTGACTGGCTGTGAGGGGTGGCTGGGAGTGTAGCAGAGGAGCTGTTATGTGGAGTCCAGATGAGCTAGTTGGATGGGGTTGAGTGTCAGAGAATCACCAGGTTAATGAGAGCACAGAGTTGGCTCCTGCCTGTGACAGCTGGCTCAGTGGAAGGACAACTGGACCAAGGGACAGTGGCCCTGCAGTGCTGCCATCCTCAGGGAGAGTTGCTCAGACTTCTGCTCCTCTCCTCCTCCCACCCTGAAGTGAGTCAGTTTAGCTCTTCTCTGTATGTCCCATGTGTGTTTGAGCTGGTGTTCATGTCTGGAGCTCAGAGTCAGTGAGTGTGTGGGCCCTATAAGAGTGCATGTCTCCATCGCCCACGACCCTTGTTTTCCTCATAGTCTCAACTGGTTTCCACAGCCATCATCGTGAGGACTCTGCTTTCTGGCACCGGTGCTTTGGGCTGGGGACTTTGGTGTGGGAATGGAACCCCTTGTTCTTCAAGGGAGACCTCCTTACTCTTAAACATCTCACCGTGGGTGTGGGACCTACTCTTTCCCCAGTCTCAGTGTGGCTTCTTTATACCCGTAGTGATGGGAGCTCTCTCATCTGTCTTCATCCCGTAGCGATGGGAGCTCTGCTCTGCCGTCTTCATCCCGTAGCGATGGGAGCTCTGCTCTGCCGTCTTCATCCCGTAGCGATGGGAGCTCTGCTCTGCCGTCTTCATCCCGTAGCGATGGGAGCTCTGCTCTGCCGTCTTCATCCCGTAGCGATGGGAGCTCTGCTCTGCCGTCTTCATCCCGTAGCGATGGGAGCTCTGCTCTGCCGTCTTCATCCCGCAGCGATGGGAGTTCTGCTCTGCCATCTTCATCTTGTAGTGATGGGAGCTCTGCTCTGCCGTCTTCATCTTGTAGTGATGGGAGCTCTGCTCTGCTGTCTTCATACCTGTGGTTATGGGAGCACTGCTCAGCTAGTCTTCTGGTGCTTCTCAGTGGCGGTTGTTGGATCGTTCAGTTGTCACTGTGGTGTGATGTGGAAGATCTGAGCACAGCGTTTCCTGCATAGCCATCCTGACTGGATGTCCCAAAAGTGTGTTATTTTCATCCTTTCAAATTAGGAAGAAATCCCCAAAGAGAATAGGATGAAAAATTAAAAATGTCCCCTTTTAATGTCTGGGGTATATAATTTCATTTTATTCACATTGTAGTATTTATTTATTTTTTTGAGACTTTAGCTATATTAACTCTGAATCAGGAGAAGGGGTATTAGCTGTCAAGATTAGTTCATGACTTCCCTCGTTACACCTCTGCTTCAGTCAGAAAATAAACAACAAGCTAACATGCACGTGACTCAGTTCTGTTCTATGAGGCGGATTGATACGTGGTGATGGGGAGGTTACTTAGTAACAGGTGATGTGCATGAGACTCAGTTTTGTTTCATGAGGCGGATTAATATGTACTGGTGGGGAGGTTGCTTAGTAAAAGGTGAGGTGCGTGTGACTCAGTTCTCTGTTTCATTAAGTGGTATTTATAAATGTTGGTTGGGAGGTTACTTAGTAAAAGCAGAAGTATAAACTGGTAAGCAGTCTGGGCTGCATGTGAATTGATTTGGTTTAGGAAGTAGAAGTGCAGTTCTGCTCTAACTTACTTTTTCTTCACCTCTGCTTTTGAGGTGTGTATATAGCCCTCATCTGGAGATAATCCTTAAAAATGTTTTAAAGTCTGCCCTGGCTGGTGTGGCACAGTGGTTAGAGTGTTGGCTCACAAACCAATGGGTTGCAGGGTCGATTCCTGGTCAAGGGCATGTACCTGGGTTGCAGGTTCGATCCATAGCCCTGGACGGGGTGGTATGGGAGGCAAACATTCAGTGTCTCTCACTTAATATCAACATTTCTCTTTCTCTATCTCCTTCCTTCCTTTTTCTTTCACTCTCTCTAAAAATCAGTACCCCCCCCCCAAAAAATACCCTTGGGTGAGGATTAATAAAAATAATATTTTAAAGTCCTTAATATGGTGGTTCTCCAAATCATGTGAATGAAATGTCACAAAGACAAAGCGGTTTCTCCCATGATAATGAGTGCATGTAAACCCTGGTGAAATGGTGTGGTTAATTTGTTATAGCAATGTCAGTTTCCTGGCTTGAATAGTACACTATATTCATGAACGATGTCATCTTTGAGGGAAGCTGGATAATGAGTCCACAGCACCTCTGCTATTTTGGCAATTTCTTATGAGTCTATAAATGGTTCAAAGTAAGAAAAAAAAAACAAACTAATAAAACCCGTTCGAGGGAGATTCCAAAATGGCGGTGGAGTGAATGGAAGATACACAGACAATCTCCCAGGACCAAACTGGAATTACAACTATAATAAAGACAAATTGATGGAAAAAAGCAACAAAATAGCAGCTTGTGAAGATCATATAAAGCGAGAGACACTGACTCGATCCTGATAGGATTGCGGAGGTGCAAGAGGAGGGCTGGGAGCCCACAGACAGCAGCGGCCTTGGCTATGAGCAGTGCCCTGGGGTTAAACTCTCAAGCGGCTTCACAGCGCAGAGCTGGGACAGACACTAAAATAGCCACAACCACTCACCTTGGGCTCTGGCAGAGGGAGGGCGGACTGGACTGGAACTGTGTGGGGACACTTGGGATTTGGAGGGTGCTCAGAGCTTTTACTAACTTGCAGCCACGCAGGACAGTGGCCATCTTACTCTTTCCCAGGGATCTGGGGAGAGGCAGCGAACCCTCCCTCAGATATTCAACCCTGCTGAGGTGGCCCATTAAATGCAGATTGAGGCTCACTAACAACCACATCTGCCCCACCCTCAGGAAATCTCCTAACTGCTGAGCATCTGAGGGAGTTTTTCATTCAACTGAGAACCCAAGGCTCTTCAAATACCTGCTACTGATAGCCTCCAGGCAAAAAGCTAGAGGACAACTGTACAATTCCTGAGCTAGCAACTCTAACCAGGAAAGTAAGACTTGACAGTGGTGTTTAACGTGGTTCCTCCCTCGCTAATCCAAACCCAGGAAAGGGAGCCACAAACAGCAGAACACCAACACTCACACAGAAAATTTGGCAGGCTACAAAGCACACTGTGATAGGCAAAAGGGTGAACCAAAAGCCAAATCAAAGAACAAGAGACCTCTACTGAAGCTGAGATAAATGTGGAGCAGTTAAGCAAGTTAACAGAGCTAGAATTCAGAGCCATGATCTTGAGGAAGCTCAACAGCATGAATAAGGACAGAGATGGTGAAAATCAACCAATTGGAAATTAAAAACCACCAAGAAGAAATCAAGAATTACATATTAGAAATAAAGCACACATTGGAAGGGCTAAATAGCAGAGTAGAGGAAGCTGAGGACCAGATCAGTGAATTAGAAGACAGGGTAGAAAAATTCAACCAATCAGAAAAACAAAAGGAAAAAAAAAATTAAAACACAGGAAGGCAGCTTAAGAGAACTGTGGGACAACTGGAAACATAATAATATTCGCATCATAGGAGTCCCTGAAGAAGAAGAAAATGAGCAAGGGTTAGAGAATATATTTGAAGAAATAGTGACAGAAAACTTACCTAATTTGGTGAAGGAAGAAGGTATTCAAGTTCAAGAAGCACAGAGAGCCCCAAGTAAGAACAACCCAAAAAGGCCCACACCAAGACACATAGTAATTAAAATGCCAAAAATTAAAGGGAAAGAGAGAATCCTAAAGGCAGCAAGAGATAAGCAACAGGTTACCACAAAGGAAACCCCCATAAGGATCTTGGCTAACTTCTCAACAGAAACACTACAGGCCAGAAGGGAATGGCATGAGGTAATCAAGGTAATGAAAAACAAGGATCTGAATCCAAGACGACTCTACCCAGCAAGGCTGTCATTCAAAATAAAAGGTCAAATAAAAAGCTTCCCAGACGAAAAAAGGCTAAGGGAATACATTAGCACGAAACCAGCACTGCAAGAAATGTTAAAAGGACTGCTTTAATTAGTAGAAGAAATAGGAAGAAATATATAACAAAAATGGCAATAAATAAGTAAATATCAATAATGACCTTAAATGTAAATGGATTGAATGCTCTGATAAAAAGACACAGAGTACTGTACCTGATTGGATAAGAAAGCATGACTCATCTACATGTTGTTTACAAGACACCCACCTCACAACAAAACACTCACATAAGTTGAAAGTGAAGGGATGGAAAAAAATCTTCAAAGCAAACAGAAAGGAAAAAAAAGCTGGGGTAGCAATACTCATATCTGATAGAACAGATTACAAAATGAAGGCCATAACTAGAGACAAAAATGGCCACTACATAATATTGAAAGGATCTATCCAACAGGAAGATATAAACTTGATAAACATATATGTATCCAATATTGGAGCACTAAAATATATTAAAAATCTGCAGGACTTCATAGGAGAAACTGACAGCAATACAGTCATAGCAGGGGACTTCAACACCCCGCTGGATAGATCCTCTAGAATAAAAATTAGCAAGGAAACAGAGTCTAAATGAAGCACTAGATTAAATGATTTTTATAGCTATCTACAGAGAACTACACCCCAAAACTACAGAATTCACATTCTCTCAAGTGCACATGGGACATTCTCAAAGATAGAGCACATGATAGGACACAAACTAAATCTCTACAAGTTCAAGATTGAAATCATATCAAGCATCTTCTCAGATCACAATAGCATGAAACTAGAAATCAATTGCAACAAAAACATGCAAAGACATTTGAACACATGAGGCTAAATAGCATGTTATTAAACAATGAATAGGTTACCGAGGAGATCAAGGAAGAAATTAAACACTTCCTGGAAACCAATGAAAATGAACACACAGCAACACAAAATATATGGGATGCAGTGAAAATAGTGTTGAGAGGGAAGTTCATAGCACTACAGGCCTACCTCAAAAAACAAAATTTTCAAATAGACTGTCTAACATGACAACTTAAAGAACCTAGAAAGCAAACAAAAAGAAAACCCCAAAGCAAGTAGAAGGAAGGAAATAGTAAAGAGCAGAGCAGAAATTAATGACATAGAGACCAAAAAAAAAACCAAAAAACACTTTAAAGGATCAATGAAACAAAGAGCTGTTTTTTTCGAAAAGATAAACAAGATTGATGGACCCTTAGCTAGACTCACCAAGAAACAAAGAGAAAAAACCCAAACACACAAAATCAGACATGAAAGAGAAGTAACAACTGGCACCACAGAAATACAAAACATCGTTAACAACTAGTATGAACAATTATATGGCAACAAATTGAACAATCTAAGTGAAATGGACAAATTTCTAGAATCACACAATCTCCCAAAACTGGGCCAGAAAAAAATAGAAAACTTGAACAGACCCATAACAACTAAGGAAATTGAAGAGGTAATCAAGACTCTCCCAGCAAACAAAAGCCCAGTCTCGGATGGCTTCATGGGGGAGTTTTACTGAACATTCAAAAAAGAACTAACACCCATTCTCCTCAAACTATTTCAAAAAATTTAAGAAGACTTCCAAACTCGTCTTATGAGGCCAGCACAATTCTAATTCCAAAACCAGAAAAAGATACTACAAAGAAGGAAAATTACAGGCCCATATCCCTGATGAACATAGATGCGAAAATCCTGAACAAAATACTAGCAAATTGGATCCAGCAATACATCAAAAAAATTATTCACCATGACCAAGTGGGATTCCTCCCAGGGATGGAAGGCTGGTACAATATTCGCAAATCAACAAATGTGATACGCCACAGAAATAAAATGAAGAATAAAAACCACATGATCATATCAATAGATGCTGAAAAAGCATTCGACAAAGTGCAGCATCCATTTCTGATAAAAACACTCAGCAATGTGGGTCTAGAGGGGTCATATCTCGATGAATAAAGGCCATATATGAAAGACCTACAGCCTACATCATACTCAATGGGCAGAAACTAAAAGCATTTCCCTTAAGAACAGGAACAAGACAGGGATGTCCACTTTCGCCACTCTTATTTAACATAATACTGGAAGTCTTAGCGACAGCAATCAGACATGAAGAAAAAATAAAAGGGATCCAAATTGGAATTGTCATTATTTGCAGATGATATGATATTATATATAGAAAACCTAAAGACTCCATCAAAAATTTACTAGACTTAATAAACGAGTTTGGCCAAGTAGCAGGATACAAAATTAACATCAAGAAATCGAAGGCATTCTTTTTTTTGGCGGGGGGGGGGGATTCTTTTTTTTTTTAATTTTTAAAAAAATTCTTTAATTTTATTTTTGTTACAGATGTTTCTCCCTTTTTACCCCCTTGGCACCCTCCTCCCCATCACCCCTGCCCCATCCCCAGCTTTGATGTCTATTGGTTATGTATACATGCTTATAAGTTCTATGGTTTATCTCTTCCCACCCCCACAATCCCCTCTTCTGAGGGTTGTCAGTCTGTACTCCCTTGTTTCTGGGTCTACCGTATTCCTCAGACTGTTATGTTCATTGTAGTCTCGACGACATTCTTATACACCAATGATGAACTCACAGAAAGAGAAATGGAAAAACCAATTTTATTTACCATCGTGGCAAAAATTTAAAATACCTAGGAACAAACTTAACCAAAGAAGTAAAGGACCTATTTTCAGAAAACTACAGGACATTGAAAAAAGAAACAGAGGAAGATATAAAAAAGTGGAAGCACATACCTTGTTCATGGATTGGAAGAATTAACACCATTAAAATGTCCATATTACCCAAAGCAATCTATAGAGTCAATGCAATCTGCATCAAAATACCAACGACATATTTCACAGAACTAGAACAAATACTTCAAAAGTTCATACGGAACAAAAATACCCCAAATAGCCACGGCAATCTTGGAAAAGGAAGGACAAAGTAGGTGGGATCACAATACCAGATATCAGGTTATACTACAAAGCGACTGTAATCAGAACAGCCTAGTACTGGCACAAGACAGGCATATAGACCAGTGGAACAGAATAGAGAACCCAGAAATGGATCCAATACATTATACTCAGTTAATATTTGACAAAGGAGGCAAGAGCATACAATGGAATAAAGACAGCCTCTTTAATAAATGGTGTTGGAAAAATTGGACAGCTACATAAAAATGAAATAGACCATCAACTTATACCATACACAAAAATAAACTCAAAATGGGTTAAATGTGATCTGTGAATCCATAAAAATTTTAGAAGAAAATGTAGGCAACAAAATTTTGGACATCATATGCAGCAGAATTTTCACTGATACATCACCTAAGGCAACAGAAACAAAGGAGAAAATGAACACATGGGACTACATCAAACTATAAAGCTTTTGCACAGCGAAAGAAACCACCACCAAAATAGAAAGGCAACCCACTGTATGGGAGAGCATCATTGCCAATGATATATCAGATAAGGGGTTAATTTCCAATATATAGAAAGTACTCATACAACTCAACAAAAGGAAGACAAAGAATCCAATTAAAAAATGGGCAGAGGAACTAAATAGACACCTCTCCAAACACAACATACAAATGGCCAAGAGACATATGAAGAAATGCTCAACTTCACTAATCATCAGAGAGATGCAAATTAAAACAAACAATGAGGTATCACCTCACACCTGTCAGAATGGCTGCCATCAACAAATCAGCAAACAAGTGTTGGCAAGGGTGTGAAGAAAAGGGGATTCGAGTACACTGCTGGTGGGAATGCAGACTGCTGCTTCCACTATGAAAAACAATATGGTGTTACCTCAAAAAATTAAAAATTGAACTGCCATTTGACCCAGTGATTTCACTTCTAGGAATATACCCTAAGTAGCCTGAAACACCAATCAGAAAGAATATGTGTACCCCCATGTTCATAGCAGCACTATTTACAATAGCTAAGATCTGGATACAGCCCAAGTGTCCATCAATAGACGAACGGATGAAAAAGCTGTGGTACATATACACAATGGAATACTATGCTGCTGTAAGAAAGAAAGATCTCTTATTTTTTGAGACGATATGGAGGGACCTGGAAAGTTTTATCCTAAGTGCAAGAAGCCATGCAGAAAAAGACAAATATCACATGATCTCACTTATTTGTGGAATATAATGAACATAACAGTCTGAGAAACGGGGTAGTCCCAGAGACATGGAAGTAGGGTATAGACTGACAACCCTCAGAAGAGGGGGTGGTGGGGGAGGGAAGAGATAAACCACAGAACTTATGTGCATGTACACATAACCAGTAGACAGGGATGACAAAGCTGGGGAGATGGTGGCGGAATGGGGAGGATGGTGTCAATGGGGTAAATCTGTAACCAAAATAAAATTAAAAATAAAAAATTTGTTCAGTAGGGGCAACTCGAACAGCAATGTTATATTTACGTATGGATTCTTTGGCCATTAAATATAATGAGGTAGATTTGTGTGTCCTAATGGGGGTGAGCAAGGGCCATGCTATATTGTTGAGTAAGAAAGGCAAGTTGCAGTTTAATATTTGTAAGATTTTCTATATTTATAAAACAACAACAGTGTAAAACTTCACACTTTTCCAGCAAAAGCTCTATTTTTACAGGGCACAGACAAGGGTTTAGGGAGAAACACCATAGTGTTGACACTGGCAACCCCTAGGAAGTAGGAGTTGGGCGGGAAGACATTCCCTTTTTACTTGATGCACGACAATGTTGTTCGAACTTCTGACCAAAAGCATTTCTCATTTTTATAATTTTTGTAATTAAAATATAAGTAAAGGAAATGTAGGGGCCTGATGACTCTCCCAGCCCTACTGTGTCTGCGTACTGATGTGCCGATTTGCACCTTTGTCCTTGGTTCACTAAGCCAGCAGGCTCGTTTCCATCTCAGTCTGGTTTGAACTGTTTCTCATCTCAATCTTGCCAAAGAAAATTAATCCTGTTGCTTCTCAGAAAAAAATTAGTAACCTCTAACAGATCTGCCTGAGATCCATAACATTTGGCTCCCTGGACACTTAATATTCCTGTATGACAACAGAGCCTTTGTTTTTTTAAAGTTATATTCTTGGATTCACTTTTAACATGCTTACTTCCTGTAAAAAGAAAACATTTTAAACATTTGTTTTGTCTTAATGGCCAGAGTATTTTGTTCATGTGTTGGCATTTGCCCTAGTTCACCTTTGCAGAAGTGGTGGGCCAAGACACTAATTTGTTTATGCATGTTTTGTGTGTTGTGCACACTTACGCACACATACATGCATGTGTATGAGAGAGGAAGCTACATGAGGCCATGGGTTTCTGTCTGATTTCCTCACTGCCCTGTCCCCAGTGCCTAGAATAGTGACTGATACATAAAATTGCTCAGTGAGTGATTATTTGTGTGTGCTGGGGAGTATCAGTGTGATAATTATACACGATATCTCTTTCTCAGCCTATCACAGGAACCACTTTGATACTGATCTCTGAGAAGGACCTTTAAGATAGAAATGCTCCATGAGTGGGTTAGGGAAGTCATTTGTGACATCAGCAATTTTATCATAAGCTGAAGTGCTTCTGGCTGCAAGGAACAACCCTAACAGGCCTTACTTACAAAATAATCCATGGTGCTCTCTGGAATAACGGGCCGGCTTGGGGCAGCCGGTTCTGTCCATGTCTGCTGTGCCGTCTCCAGAGAGCAACAAAGTGGCTGCAGTCCTTCCAGAGGTAGAAACATGGGAGTCTCCAGTTCCTTGCGTTTATGTTTAAGAACAGGAAATCTTTCCTCGAAGCCCCTGTCTCAGCAGCTAGAAATGGTCCTGGGTCTGTGTCTAAACCTACCACTGGTGGGGAGTGGGCCACTGTGATCGTTTTGGACCTGCATTAGTCTGCCTGGTGTGTTCAGGCTGCAGTCACAAGCTGCCACAACCTGGGTGGCTTATAAACAACACACATTTATTTTCCACAGTTCTGGAGGCTGGGACATCCAAGGTGAAGATGCTTTCAGTGTCTGATGAGGGTCCACACCCTGGGTCATAGATGGCTATCTTTTTCCTGTGTCACCACATGGCAGAAGAGGCAGAGGAGCGTTCCTGGGTTGCTTTTATAAGGGCCCTAATTCTATTCATGAGAGCTTCACCCTCATGACCTAATCTCCTCTCAAAGCTTCCAACTCCTAAAACCATCACTGCTGGTTAGGTGACCATTCAGACCACAGCAGGCTGCCATGATAGACTGGTGACTTAAACAACAGAAACATTTTCTCATGGTTCTGGAGGCTGAAAGTCTGTCATCAAGGTGCTAGCAGGGCTGGTTTCTGGTGAGGCTTTTCTCCTTCACCTGCAGACCTCCGTCTTCTCACTGTGTCCTCACGTCGTCTGTCTGTTCTGCATGCATCTGCCTTCCTGGGCTCTCCTTAAAAGCCTTGTCTCCAAACACAGTCACCTTTGAGGTTAGAGCTTCAACATAGAAATGGAGGTGGGGAGGGTGTTGCATAATTTAGTCCATAATAGGACCCAGCCTGATTTTTGTTGGACATAAATATGAATAAAATCAGAGTTTTGGGGGTGGTGGTGCCAACAATACCTCCGAAGTCAGCTATCACCTTAATTATTCAGGCAACATAGTGGGATGCCATTGGAAAGGGTGTATTGCACTCACGAAGACTGGTTTTACTTTTTGACTTTGGGGCTAGATTTAAATATACATCTCATTTTCACCACTTACTAGGAAGTGGCTGAACCTGTCTGAGCCCGGGCTCCCTGTGCTGTAAAGGTGGGGACCATTTACACAGCCTATGAGACTGTCATGAAGACTAAGTAAGAAAGTGTGGGAAGTGCACCTATGCATGACGAGGTGACCTTGTCTGTGACATTCAAGATCTCCCCAAACCACCGCTGTAAACAATAAATCTTCCATTGATTTTGTTTTTTTAATTTTTTTTTTAATCTTCACCCAAGGACATTTTTTCATTTTTTGTTCAGATAGAGCAGGAGGGAGAGAGAGGAAGAGAGAGAGAGGGAGAGAAACATTGACATGAAAGGGAGACATCGAGTGGCTGCCATCCGCACGACCCAACCAGGGCCGGAGACAAACTGCAACTGAGGTACGTGCTCTTAGCAGGAACCAAACCTGGGTCTCTCTGGACCACAGGCCGACGCTCTAATCACTGAGCCAAACCGGCCAGGGCTCTTCCATTGATTTAAAAGAACAAACAAACAGGAGCTCTTTAAAGATTTGTAATTGTCTTAAGATAGCTCTAAAGCCGTTAACACTACTCCAACAAGTAAAACATTAACTTTCTTTTGGGACAGAAAGTATGCTTCAGAAGTTGTGGAGAGGAACTGTGGTGAAGGGTATAGAGGCTGAGGTCACACCCAGCCCCAGCAGCTGGCTGTGTCCCCTTGGTCAAAGTACATCAGTGTTTTGGTACTCAGTGTTTCATGTGTGAAATGGGAGGCTTGTCTTCTGGGTGGTCATGAGCGGTGAGAGCACAGCACAGAGGACTCCTCACTGTGATGGGCGGCACCAGATGCAGGCCAAGTGTTGGTGTTTGAGAATTCCATCAGCACCTGGTGCGATGGGGAGGGAGTGGGGAGTCCTAGGAGAGATGGGTAGTACTTTCCATTCTCATCAGTACCTCTCTCATCATCCTGTAGTTACCCTGCAGGCAGGATGGTACCACCACCTGTGTCATCTGCCAACTGAAGCCCAGGCTTAATTAAGTCAGATGACTGACCCGAAGTCTTCCTGTTGGCAGTTGGTGAGACGGTATTTGAACCCAAGTGTGCCTGATGCCAGGGCCCACCTCTTAGCCATTGTATGAAATGCCACAGGAGTCCACTTTTGTCTCTGCCACGCTCCCCATCCCTTCCAGGCAGTAAGGATTGTGGAAGTGGACATGAAACTACATTTATTTTAGATTATTTCTTTGGAAATCTCTTGGTGAGAGGTGTTGCTTTAGGTTCTCCAACCTGTTGATTTTTATTATTTTTTAAAATTTGTTAGATTCTGCTAACTGAGATGATGGAGCGATGCAAGAAACTAGGAAACAAGTAAGTATTTTAAAATTAATAAGGCATGAGTTGGAAATGGAGGCGGTTGCTGTTTTTGAGCTTGGCATTGTGGGCAAGAGGGCCAGCGGGCAGGAGTGC
The DNA here is from genome assembly GCF_014108415.1 of Molossus molossus. NCBI lineage: Eukaryota > Metazoa > Chordata > Mammalia > Chiroptera > Molossidae > Molossus > Molossus molossus. Next base: position 132,256,360 of record NW_023425366.1, on the reverse strand, counting down.
TTGGGGATCAGGAAGCTGGAAACCAGATGCCTGACTCTCCTCTCTCTCAGTTTTGTGAACTTCGGTCATTTGCTTGACCTCTCTGTGACCCCGTCTCCTTATCTGTAAACTGTAAAATGGGTTTAATAATAGTCCTTTCCTCATGGTGCTGTGATAATTGGTAGGGTCAGAATAAACTCATCTTCTCGTCTCTCCTTTTGGTGGTAGATATCTCTAAGTCTCTGGGTCCCTGTGTCCCAGAACAGTGATTTTCATAAGAGACATGAATGGATATATATTTGCAGTTTGGATCAATATGGTTACTTAATGTTTAGTTTTATTAGTGTACCAGCCTACTGAAGGTTGAATTTACTTCTGTTTAAATGGAGTTGACTGCTTGTTTATTTACCTGTCCCTCCATCCACCCACCCACCCATCCATCCAATCCATCCATCCATCCATCCATCCATCCATCCATCCATCCATTCATTTAGTCAATTTAACATTTATTAAGTTTCTATTAAGCACCAGACACCATGTTAGTCTCTAGAGGTTGCCTTTTTACTCTAGTTTTTTTTTTAAACCTTATAGGGCAGTCAGTAATCCTTCTGGGCAATGTATGTCCTACAATTACAGCAACTTGTCTTGGGAGAGGCTCTGCCTGTGTGTGGGGAAAGTGCGGGGGGCTGTGTGTGGAAGGGCTCTGCTAATCTCCAGGCCTTGGGCGGGGCTCTGCCTACATGGGCCATGGGTGGGGCTCTGCCAACGTGGGCGTGTGTGTCTTGCAGTGCCTTGCTTTTGAATTCTGTGATGTCTGCCTTCCGGGCCGAGTTCATCGCCACCAGGTCCGTAGATTTCATTGGCATGATTAAAGAGTGCAATGAGGCCGGCTTCCCCAAGGTAGGCTCTTGACCTAATGCTTAGCAGGAGGACACGTAGGCAGTATTCACTCAATATCTCTTCAGAGAGGAAGTGTGTGTCAGGGCAGCTGGGTCCCACAGGAGAGCAAGGGAGGGCTGTCTGTCTGACGAACAGGATGGAAGATGAGTCTGAGGCTGGGGTTGTTGGACATGTGTAATTGCTGCCTGTCAGGGCTCTCCTGTGAGCCCTGAGTCCATACAGTTCACTCACTGTGAAGTATTTAGAAAAGACTTTGCTCTTACATCTCCAAAAATATATCTTTACTCCTTATTTATGCAAAGCTTTGTCCAGCAAGATATTAGGGCCCACAGTTAGCCTCATACAAGGAGCCAGCTCTGCCCTTGGCCCTTCTCTGTCTACCTTGTGATGGTCTGCAGTAGAATTTCATAAAGAGTTATTGGAAGATTAGCCCTTGGGCGAGCTCAGTGGGACAGCTTTAGCCTGAAATTGTTCTTATTTAAAATGTCTGGTATCTTAATGGTTTTGCTTTTTTTAGCATCTTCTTTTTCGCTCACTGGGGTTAAACCTGGCCTTAGCTGATCCTCCGGAGGGTGATCGACTTCAGATTCTCAATGAAGCTTGGAAAGTTATTACTAAATTGAAGAATCCACAGGTGGGTGACCATTCTAACCTTAGATCAACTAGTTTTTTCCCCCAAGTTATGCAGTGTACTCTTTCTTTTAAAAACAATTATATTTTAGGTAATCGTACCTCATTTGTTTAAGAAATTGACTTATTCTAATTGTATTATTTGTTAATCTATAATGGAGAACTTACAACTTTAAAGATGTATTTGTTGCCCAGCCAGTGTGACTCAGTGGTTGAGTGTCGACCCATGTACCAAGAGGTTCCTGGTCAGGGCACATGCCCAGGTTGCGGGCTCAATCCCCAGTGCGGAGCATGAAGGAGGTGGCCAATTGATGTTCCTTTCTCTCTCTCCCTCCCTCTCTCTCTAAAATTAATAAAGAAAAAAAAGATGCGTTTGTCTTATATTTGTATTCCAATTTTGTCTCACTCTTAAAACCTCAAGATGCATTGAAAGAGCAAAATTATAAATATTTGAAACTTTTAAAGACCTGTGACTGCACACAGCATCCAAAATGCAGCAGTCTCTAGTGTTTGGATTTGAATATACCAACCTGGTAGGATATTGTGAAATTGAATATTAATGATCAAGCCAGTAATTAGCAAAAGGGAATTCAGTTCTCTCTCCCTTGAATGGAGACAGCTGAAGCCTTTTTATCCCCATTCTTTAGGCACAGGAAATCTTGAGAAGATGGACCGACTGATGTCAGGGCTGCAGTGCATGCAGGGATGGCCATCAGGCTTGGGTTTCATGCCTTACTGTTTTTGTAGGCAACATGCCAGCAATTTAGATGGTTCCCGGTAAGGAAAGGTGGTATTGCCTGTCTTTGTGGTTATGTGACCAGTTGGATGAAACTTCACATACCTGTACTGTTACTCTCCTGTTAATAGCTGTGTCTATTCAGGTTTCTATAACAGAACATGATATACCCTGGTGGCTTATAAACAACAGAAATTTTCTCTCAGTACTGGAAAGTGGAAGTCTGTTACCATCACAGTGGGATTCTGGTGAGGACTCTCTTTTGGATTGCAGACTGGCAGCTGCTCTCCCTCACATGGCAGAAGGGAGTGAGGAGTACTCTGGGGTCCTCAGGGCACTAACTGTATTCTTGAGGATTCCACCCACATGACCTCATCCACTCCCAAAGGTTCTACCTCCTAATACCATGACATAGTGGGCTAAGATTTCAGCATATACATTTTGGCGGGAGGAGGTCACAAATTCTCAATCCATAACATAGCAGATAGCTGAATATAAATATGTAGCATGTGGTACAATCATTTATCAAGAGGGAAATATTAAAATGAATTCAATTATAAACCCCTTGCTAATCATGACATTTATAATAGTGCACTGAGCATAGTAGTATAATTTAGAAAAATTAAGAATAATTACAAAATCGTATATCTAGGTTAGGTCAGGTTAGGTTTACCAAAATCCTCCATCTGGTTAGAAACTTTTATTTACCCTCAGTGGTTGGCTAACTAAAACAGTGTATTTAGGCTATTTAAATAAAAACCCTCTGGACTTATGGTGCCTGTACCTCAGGGCTTCACAGCAGCCTCTCCTCAGCAGCTCATATTCACAGACTCCTCAGTCTTGAATTGCATGCTCACCTCATCGAGTTTGCCTTCTTAGCATTTCAGTTAGAATGCTCCTGGCTTCTTGTGTGAATGAGAGAACTGTTTCTTCCCTCCCCATTTCATCTTTCTTTGTTTTGAGTGTCAGAATAGACAATGTATACCTGCACACTGTATTTTTTTTTTTTTTTTTGGCTATTTTTTTCCCCATTTTGAGTGTTTCTAAGCAGGCTTTGTATTATAGTTGGTATTCGGTGTTGTAATCCCTCCAACTTTGTTCTTTTTCTCAAGATTGCTGAGGGTATTCGTAGTCTTTTTTTGGTTCCATATACATTTTTGAAATATTTGTTCTAGATCTGTGAAATAATGCCATTGGTACTTTAATAGGGACTGGGGTGAATCTGTAGATTGCTTTGGGTAGTGTGGACATCTTAATGCTGTTGATTTCTCCAATCCATGAACATAGTATATGCTTCCACTTTTTTGTGTCTTCTAATTTCCTTTTTTAATGTCCTATAGTTTTCCAGCTATGGGTCTTTTATCTCTTTGGTTAAGTTTATTCCCAAGTAAGTATCTTATTTTTTGTTATTGTAATGGTAAATAGGTTGATTTTTTTTTTGTTTGTTTGTATTAATACAGTTCATTATTGGTGTATAAAAATGCCATTGACTTCTGGATGTTAATTTTGTATCCTGCTGCTTTGCCGAATTCATTTATTAAATCCAGCAGTTTTAGGATGGAATCCTTTGGGGTTTTCTATGTACAGTATTATTTCATCTGTGAACAACGACAGTTTTATTTCCTCCTTTCCAATTTGGATACCTTTTATTTATTTAATTTTTACTTGTCTGATTGCTGTGGCTAGGATTTCCAGTAGTATGTTGAATAAGAATGGTGAAGGTAGACATCCCTGTCTTGTTCCTGTTCTTAAGGCAAACACTTAGTTTTTGCCCATTGAGTATGATGTTTGGTGTAGGTTTGTCATATATGGCCTTTATTATGTTCGTATGATTCCTCTGTTCCCACTTTGCTGAGAGTTTTATCATAAATTGGTGTTGGATTTTGTCAAATGCTTTTTCTGTGTTTATTAAATGATCATGTGATTTTTATCCTTCATTTTGTTTGTGATAGATCATGTTTATTGATTTGCAAATATTGTACTAGCCTTGCATCCCCAGGATAAATCCCACTTGGTCATAGTGTATGATCTTTTTTAGTGTACTGCTTGATCCAATTTGTAATGTTTTCTTGAGAATTTTAGCATCTATGTTCATCAGAAGTTTTCTTTATAGTGTGTTTAGGGATTAGGATAATGCTGGCTTTGCAAAAAGAGCTTGGAAGTCCTCCCTCCTCTTGGGTTTTCTGAAATTGTTTGAGGAGGATAGGTGTTTGTTCTCCTTTGAATGTTTGATAGAACTTGCCTTTGAAGCCATCTGGTCCAGGACTTTTGTTTGCTCGGAGTTTTTTGATTACTGCTTTAATTTCATTAGCTGTTATTGGCCTATTCAAGTTTTCTGATTCTTCCTGATTGACTTTGGGAAGATTGTATGTTTTTAGGAATTTATCCATTTTGCCAGTGTTCTCCAGTTTGTGGGCATATAGTTGTTCATAGTATTTTGTTATAATCCTTTGTATTTCTGTGATGTCAGTTGTTCCTTCTTCTCTTTCATTTCTGATTTTATTTATTTGGGTCCTCTCCCTTTGTTTCTTGATAAATCTAACTAAAGGTTCACCAGTCTTGTTCTTATTTACTTATTTCTTATCCTCACTTGGGGATATTTTTCTATTGCTTTTTAGATAGAGTGGAAGGGAGAGGGAGGGGTAGAGAGAGAAACATTGATGTGAGAGCGAAACATCAATTGGCCATATCCCCCCTCCTGCACTACCCCCACTGGGGATTCATCCTGCAACCCTGCCACGTGCCCTGACTGCAAATCGAACTGACAACCTCTTGGTGCATGGGACAATGTCTAACCAACTGAGCCACACTAGCCCTGGCTTGCTTATCTTTTAAAAGAATGAGCTCTTGGTTTCATTGATCTTTTGTATTTTTTTTTTTAGTCTATGTCATTTGTTTCTGCTCTGGTCTTTATTATTTCCTTCCTTCTACTTCTTCTGGTCTTTTCTTGTTGTTCTCTAATTCTTTTGGGTGTAAACTTGGATTGTTTATTTAAGCATTTTTTTTTTTGGTTTGTTTCTTGAGATAGGCCTGTAATGCTATGAACTTTCCTCTCAGACTGCATTTGCTGTTTTCCACAGATTTTGGGTTGTTTTATATTCATTTTTGTTTGTTTTCAGGATGGTCTTGATTTCTTCCTTGATTTCACTGGTAACCCATTCATTGTTAATAGCATGCTATTTAGCCTCCATGTGTTTGAATGTTTTTGAGTGTTTTTATTGTAGTTGATTTCTAGTTTCATGCCATTGTGATATGAGAAGATGCTTGATATGATTTCAGTCTTCTAAAATTTATTAAGATTTATTTTTTTGTCCTAACATGCAGACTATCTTTGAGAATGTTCCATGATCACTTGAGAAGAATTTATATTCTGCCGCTTTGGGATGGAGTGTTCTGTAAATATCAAGTAAATTCATGTGATATAGTATGTCCCATAAGGCCACTGTTTCCTTTTTTTTACTTTTGACATTTTGTCTGGAAGATCTATTCAGTGATGTCAGTGGGTTGTTGACGTTCCCTACTGTCATTTTATTTCTGCCGATTTTCTCATTAAAGTCCACCAAGGGTTTTTTTAAAATAAATTTATGTGTTCATATAATGGGTGCATATATGTTTACAAGGGTTATAGTTCTTGTTGGATGGATCCTTTTAGTATTATGTAGTGCACTTTTTTTTCTTTTTAATATGGCCTTGTTTTTTTGTTTTGAGTTTATTGATTTTTTTTCAAAAGAGAGGAAGGAAAAGAGAGAGAGAGAGAGAAAGACATTGATGTGAGAGAGCAGCACTGAATAGCTGTCTCCTGCGCAACCCCCCACCAGGGATCTAGCTTGCAACTGGGGCATGTCTATTTGACCTGGAATCGAACTGGCAGCATCCTGGTGCATGGAACAATGCCAAACCAACTGAGCCATGCCTTCTAGGGCTACAGGCTTTATTTTCCTATTGCTACCCCAGCTTTTTGTTTTATTTACATTTGCATGGAATATTTCCCATCCCTTCACTTTGTCTGTATATATCTTTTCTTGTGAGGTGGGTCTCTTATGGACAGCATATATATGGATCATGTTTTCCTATGCATTCAGCCACCCTATGTCTTTTGATTGGAGCATTTAATTCATTTACATTTAAGGTTATTACTGATAGGTACTTATTTATTGCCATTTTTTATACCAATGTTTCTCTCTGTCTCTGTCTCTCAGTTTCTTCTTGAAGCATTCTCTTTAATATTTCTTGCAATGCTGATTTGGTGGTAATGTACTCCTTTAGTCTTTTTCTGTCTGTCAAGTAGTCTTGGATTCATGTCCTTGCTTTCCATTACTTTGTTGTTTTTTTCTGAGTATGTTTTTTTTTTTTTTTTTTTTTTTTTTAGAGAGGTAGAGAGAGAGAGAAACATTTATGTGAGAGAGAAACATTGATTGGTTGCCTCCTGCACGCCTCCTTCTGGGGATCAAGCCCACAACCCAGGCATGTGCCCTGACTGGGAATCAAACCAACCTCTCAGTCCATGGGATGACACTCAGTCTGCTGAGTCACACCAGCCAGGCAGCTTTTCATTACTTTGAATACTTCATGCCCATATGCTCTGGCCTAAAGTATTTCTGTTGAGAAATAAGATGATAGTTTAATGGGATCTCCCTTGTAGGTAACTTTGTCTCTCTCTTGCTGCCTTAAAGATGCTTTCTTTGTCTTTAACCTTTCTCATTTTAATTATGTGGCTTGGAGTGGGTCTCTTTGGGTCTTCTTGATTAGGACTGTCTGTGCTTCATGAACTTGGGTTACTTTTACCTTAAGCCAGTTAGAGAAGTTTTCTCTCATTTTTTTAAAACATGCTCTGTCTCTATTCTTTGCTTTCTTTCTTCTCCTTCATGTACCCCTATGGTGCAGATGTTTTTGTTTCATGTTTTTTTAATGTTCCCTTAAACTATCCTCTTGCTTTTTAATTATTTTTACTTTTGTTCTGCTCTAATTTGGTATTTTATTCTATCTTGTCTTCCAAATAACTGATTTGATACTTTGCTTTTTTTCTAATCTAGTTTTATTCCTTCCAGTGTATTCTCGATTTCATAAATGGTATTGTTAATTTCCTACTCATTCTTGTTCATGGTTTCTATTTTATTTTTCATACTTTTTGTAGTTCCCACTAAGTTCTTGTCATTCTCATGAAGTTCTTTGCGCATCCTTGTAACAATTACTTTGAACTCTATATCTGATTAGTTGCTTGCCTCTAGTTCATTTAGCTCTTTTTCTTGAGATGCCATCTTTTCTTTCATTTGCAGCTTGTTTCTTTGTCTCCCCATTTTAGCTGTCTTTTTGTGTTTGTGTGTATATATTAGAAAGAACTGCTATGCCTCCCAGTTTTGTGGTGGGGCCTTATGTACTAAATGTCCTTTGGGATCCTGAGGTACAGCCTCTGATCTCCTGATCTGGATTCTGTAGAAATGTCCCTTGTATGGGTTATTTGGAATTTGCCCCTGATTGTTGTCATGTCTGTGGGTAGGATCTCCCCTCAGGCTGTCTGGATGTGAGGTTCAACACCGACCATGTCCTGTGAGCTGTTGTGCAGCTTGTGACAGAACAAAACAGAACACAAGAAAACAAGATTAAAACATAAGCATACAAAAGACTCCAACAACAAGAAAAAGAACCACAAAACAAGGGTGAATTAGGAAAAAGAAAAGTGAACAGGAATAATAAATGAAAAGGAAAATATACGAGAAGAATAAAAAGGGTAAAGAAAAGATAATACTGAAGGACTAAAGGGAGTGGGAAAATTAAGGCTAAAAGATAGGAAAATGGTATAAAAGAGGAAGGAAAAATTATGAAAAGGAAAAAAGAAGGGAAAGGAGGAGAAAGAGTAAAGAAATAAGATAATAAAAGGAAAGAGAGCCCTGGCCACTGTGGTTTAGTTTGTTGGGTATCCCATGCACCGAAAGGTTGTTGGTAAAATTTCCAGTGAGGGCACAAGCCCAGGTTGTGGGCTGATCTCTGGTAGGGGGCATGCTGGTAACAGCCCATCCATGTTTGTCTCTCAATGAGTTTCTGTGTTTCTCTCTTTCCTTCCTCCCTCTCTAAAAATACAATAAAATTCCATGGCTGGTGTGCTCAGTGGTTAGAGCATCAGCCCATGCACTTCAGTGTCCTGAGTTTGATTCCCAGTCAAGGGCATGTGTCTGGGTTGCAGGTTCAATCACTGGCCCCAGTTGGGGCACATGCAGGAGGCAACTAATTGAGGTACCTCTCCCTCTCCTCCTGTCTCTCCCACCCTCCTCCTTCCTTCCTTTCCATTCTCTAAAAATCAGTGGAAAAAATACCCTCTGGTGAAGATTAACAATAACAAAAGATCAATAAAAGTACTTAAAGAAGGAAAGAAAATGAAAGAAAGTAAGAGATTTGAAAGAAAAAAGAGACAAAAAATAACAACAGTGCAATAAAAAAGCAAAAATAAATCGATGCAAATAAAAGGGAATTGCAGCTCGTCTGGGCAGAGTTTAGTACCTGTTGGGAGCTCCCTCTGGGTCCTGCTACTACGTTGGCCAAGGCTGACTGTTTTGTCTGTCGTTTCTGGACCTTCCAGGAGGTACTTCTGTGCTAGCCACTGTCAGAAGCTGTCCATGTTTGGCTCTTGGTAACCTGTTCAAAGCTTCAAGCGATTTACATGCCAGCATAGGGCTTGGCTGCACTCAGGATGGGCCAAGCTGCTCTCTAGGGCTGGCTTGTTAGCAGCATGGGGATGAAAAGTGGGTCAGCAAGCATCCCAAGGCACCGTGGGCTTTGCAGCCGCCCACCTCTGCCTTCCAGACAGTTCTCAGACTCAGTCACTGAAAAGTCTGTTTCTGAATGACATTTTTATTTTCTTTATTGATTTGAGAGAGAAAGGAAGGGAGAGAGATTGAGAGAGAGAAACATTTATGAGAGAGAACATTAATTGGCCGCCTCCTGCATGCCCCCCTCTGGGGATTGGGCCCATAACCTGGGCACCTACGCTGACTGAGAATCTAACTGGTGACCTCGGTGCATGAGTTGATGCTCAACCACCGAGCCACACCGGCCCAGCCTGAATGACTTTTGGAGAAATCTGGAGGATGACACCTCTGGGTCTCCTGTGAAGGGGAGGTGCCGTACAGTAGATGGCAGATGTGTTCCTCTGTCCCAGAGCCTGTCCTGGTGTCATATTTCCCTGACCTCGGTGTGGCAGAACCCTTGTGTGCAGACTGATCAAAGTCTGCTGGAATCCGGTAGTTTGTATCAGCTCACACTCAAGGGAGAAGCACCAATCAGGTTCTCCCAATGGGGGGGGTGGCCCTGCCCCAAAGTCAGTCACTGATGCCCCCTGAGAACTGACTCCCTCTGAGACTGCCCAGACTGGTTTGCAAGGCCTCTGTTGCAACCTCCTGGGCAGTGGTCAAGATGAAGGGCGGAGCACGGGGGATTCCTGAGGGTCAGGAGCACTCTAGCAGGAGGCAGGGTATTGCCTTGTTTCTAGGCGGCTGCTGCTTTGGAGGGCTTGTGTCTCTCAGGAAAAGGGGCTGCTGCGGTGTGGCGCTGGGGACGACCAAGCTCAGATCTCCTGGCTGCCATTCCTGCCCATCTCCTCTCGATATCCCCAGCCCCAGATTCTCCTCAGGTGAATTCAGTCTGCACCACCCTCCTTCCATCAATGCTCTGGGTGATTTTCTGCAAATGAAAGTCCTGTGCTCTGGGTTTTTGTTTTGTTTTTAAAGTGGCTTTATCTCTGACAGGCTGCCTCTCTCCCTGTGGGGTAGAAGCCTCACTGCCCTTCACTGGTGGATGTTACGTGGGCCACTATTCTCAGCTCTGGTGCTCCGGGCTGTGCAGCTCAGCCTGGGGTCCGTGGGCCTTACCCCTTCCTCTCAAGGAACCACCCACAGCCAGGACCGCCCCTCTCAGCCTCGGCCTGCCGCCTGTGGGAGCAGGCTGTCCCTCTCACGACCTGCCCATCCCCCCAGTCTCCAGGTGGTTTCTGTCCTCTTGTTTCAGCTAGTCCTCGGTGGTAATTCCAAGTGACTGTTCCCCATTTAGTGTATTTCCAGTTTGGTTGTGGGAGGAGGTGCAGGAAGGGGTCACCTACTTGCTGCCATCTTGAAACCACCCTTTATGCTGTGTTCACTTTTCTTTAAGAGTTTTTTATTTTTTCTAAAATATGTTTTACTGATTTTTTTAGGGAGAGAGATAGAAACATCTATGTGAGAGAGAAACATCAGTCGGCTGCCTCCTGCATGCCCCCTCCTGGGGATCGAGCCCACAGCTGGGGCACAGAAAACTGGTACCACTCAGTCCTTGGGACAACATTCAGTCCACGGAGCCACACCGGCTGGGTGCTTTAATTTTTTATACCATATACTTGTCACTCCTGTGCAATGCAAATAGTTTATCTTTTAAAGGCAGGAAGCCCAATTTTGAAAAATCACATTTTTGGCAAATCTGAAGTGTTCAACTTGATCTGCTATCAGTTTCTTCACTGAGTGGAGAGGAGCCAGCACTGCCTTGGATTCTACCTGCCTTGGTTCTTAGTCCTGGGAGAGCGTTGCAGTTCTCTAGCGTGGCCCGGGTGGCCGCTCTGGAGTTACCATCTATCTGATCAGTCCTGGCAACCAAATGCTGTTGGCTTTAACTGAACACCAGCAGGAGTCCCCAATTTGGGATGTGATGAAGAAGGAAACTATTCATTGCAAATGGCTCAATTGTGACACAGCACAGCCTCGGCCATGGGGCCTGACCCTCTCTGGCTAGACATCTCTACTCTGTTCCCTGGGAACAGCGACCAGTCTGCAGCCTGCTCTGCACTGGTCTGTTCCACTCTGTTCTGGGAGACATCTTCAGTGTTTCAGCTCGTGAGTGGAAAGGGAAAGTGTGCTCCCAGAGCCAGAGGGGAGGTGGCTCATGCAAATGAGGGCTCCAAATCTTTGCAGTTTGATTGTTTCAAAAGGCACTGTTCTGATTGTCCAGAATTGAACTGCTCTGATCTGTTGGTAAAGAAGCTGATGGCGATATAGCTGCACATCTCTGATTAGATGGGGGAGCCTCAATCCTATTGGTTGAAATAGGATTCGAGCAACTCCTTTGTAGAGGGCTGGCTTGGAGGGCAGGAACACAGTCCCGGAAGGCAGCTCCTTACAGAGACAGGCAGACTGGTGCAGGCTTCTCCCTGAGGTGCAGTTTGCAGAGAGGCTCTTTGCAGAAATGGCTGTGGGCTCTGACTTTTAAGTTTGAGCCCAGGTAGCCACTGGGAACCCTTCTTAGTAGGTATCTTCTTTCTCAGGGTTCACATTTTGAAGCAACTTATGTTTTTCTATAACTCACATCTCAGGGTGAAATATGTCAGTGTGTCAGAGTTTGATGTAGATGAACCACTCTTGAAATTTCTGTCAGTTGTCAACTCTTAATTGTCATAGCTCTTGAAAGAATTTGAACATGACTTGCTTCTTCCATAAAGGCAGCTGTGGTGTTCTTACTGGAGACATTTTCACTTTTGTTTTGTAGGACTACATTAACTGTGCTGACGTGTGGTCGGAGTACACCTGCAGGCATTTTACGGTATGTGTGGGCGGAGGACACCTGCAGGCATTTTATGTACAGTGTGGGTGGAGTAGACCTGCGGGCATTTCACCTACAGTGTGGACGGAGAGGGCCTGCAGGCATTTCATGTACAGTGTGGGAGGAGTAGGCCTGCAGGCATTTCATGGTATGTGTGGCTGTGGCATTGTTTTTGAAAGTATTATATTTTTTTCATGTTTATCCTAGTGGATAAGTCTAGCTGAGGCATTTTACAATGGCAGTTATTCTTACTCTATAAAAAGTCCATCCTTTATTGTCTAGTGTCACAGAGCATTAATATGTGTGCTGTAACAAAAGTGTTCTCGTGTAAATTTGGGAAATGCTGCGTTGTGCATAGTTAAGCAACTTTTTCACTGTAAGGTGTGTTAGTTCTGGTCTAGCAAGCAGCATTTCCCAAACATATTTGACTTGCATGTAATTATTTTTAAGCACACAAAGACACTTCTTTCCCGAGGCCCAGACCAGAACCTCAGTTTTGGAACTGCCGGGATTGTCAAAGAGCAGAGACTTTGGAAGTAGGTAGAGCTGGGTTCAAACCCTGCTGTCAGGGTGGTTCATTGTATTGACTTTTTTTTTTTTTTATCCTCACCCGAGGACATTTTTTTTTCATTTTTTGTTCAGATAGAGTAGGAGGGAGAGAGAGAGAAACATCGACGTGAAGGGACACATCGAGTGGCTGCCACCCGCACGACCCAACCAGGGCCGGGGACAAACTGTAACCGAGGTACATGCCCTTAGCGGGAACCGAACCCGGGCCTCTCTGGACCGCAGGCCGACGCTCTAACCGCTGAGCCAAACCGGCCAGGGCTGTATTGACTTTTTAATTCAAGTGTAGCAGACATGTAGAAATGCACATAGATCGTAAGTTTGCTGCCTAACGAGTCTTGACAAAAGTCACTCATGTAGTCGCGGTCCAGGTTAGGTAGGAAATAACCTCCCTCTTCGCAGCCCCCGTGCCCCTTCCATCACGGCCTGGCCTCTGGAAGTGAGAGGAAACCCCTGGCCTCCAACTCCACAAGTTGCTTTTGCCTCTGTTTGAGTATTGTATGAATGTAATTTTGTTGACTTGGTTTCTCCAGTTTTGTTTTATGTATTGGTATGTAAGCTTCAAACCTAGATCTCTGACATTCATCACCCAGAAGTGACCGCCGCAGGATACGTCTTATTCCATGGCCTTCTCCCTTTTCCCCATCCCTGCATCATTTTGAAGCAAATCTCACATTGTATTTCATCTGTCAATGCTTCAGGACATATCTGCACAATATAAGAATTCCCTTTGCTAAAGCAAAATTCTAGGACATTATTTTAACTAAAAATATTAATAATGCTTTAATGTGATTAAAAATTAGTGTTTAAATTTTCCCCATTGTATCATAATTTTTTACACTTTATTTGTTCAATCAGAATTAAAATAAGAACCATATGTTGCAACAGACTTCTTAGGATTTTTATTTTAATTTAGAAGTTCTCTCTCCTCCTCCCCCCCTCCCTTTCTCCATTGTAAGGTATTTGTTGAGAAACTGGGTGGTTCGTCCACAGTTTCCCCCTGGGCTGGAAGTCGCACCCCTGTGGTGGTCCAGCACATTCCTGTGCCGTCAGCATTCCCCACGAACAGTCTGTAGCCTGGCTCGGCTCAGGTGTCCTCTTGTGGCACTGTGCGCGTGGCCGGCGCTCTTCCTGGGACGTCTGGGCCTGCTGTGTCTGACGTGAGCAGCCACTGGCCATGCATGTCACAGCTGCGCAGAGGGTGCAGCATGGTGCTGTCCGCTGTCTGGGACACCTGTGTAAAGATAGACTCCTTTCATCAGGCTTTGGTTATCCTGAGATACAGTTTATACGGAAAAGGCAGTGTTACTGATTGGTTTTATCTGTTATTTACTAATTTGTAGAGGAAGGGTTCAATTCCCCAACATCCCCAGACATGACCCATGAGTTGTAGTTGCTGTTGGTGTCTTTAAGAACTCATGAATTTAAACATATTGGACTTATATTCTGACTGATGCTCAGTTCTTCCGTTTCTGACTAGTGGATACCTTTTCAAGTTGGTTCCAGAGTCCTTAGAGATGTTCTCTGTTGTCTTTGATGCCTTTCGGTCTTTCTAAGATGTTCTGCCTCCTCTGCATATTTCTTATCCCAGGTTCAGAATCAGTACTTTTCTCCAAGGAACTTTGGATTCGTTTAGTGTTGTTGTCAGGTTTTTTTTTTTTTTTTTCTGTATGACCCTGGCTAAGTCACTTAACTTCTCTGAGCCTCCACTTCCTCATCTGTAGAATGGGAATAATGCTGGTGAATTTAATGGCCGTTACACAAGAAAGCAAACATAATGGTAGCTATTTAGATATTGTGCTGTGCCCGGTAACTTACCTGGAAGCCACGCAGCCTCAGAGCTGCCTTGCCAAGAGGCTTCAGTGCTCCCATTTGCAGATGTTTTCTGTGAAGGGCCAGGTACACACCTAAAGCTTCATGGCCAGCGATCTCCAGCTCTGCCTCTGCAGATGAAAGCGGCCACAGGTAGTACGTGAGGAAGCACAGGTGTGTGCCGGTGAACCCTGTTCATGCACACTGAAATGAGCCTCCTGTGCTTCCCACTGTCAGGCCTGTCCTAGCTCACAGCCATATAGAACAGGATCGGGCTGGATCTGGCTGTGGTAGCTGACCCCTGATACAGACAGCAAAAGCGAAGTGGGTACTGGGTTACCTGGCTTGTAGCGGGCAAGTCTGCTCTGACCCGTGGCCCCTGGAGAGAGATCTGGGACAGGTGTCAGAACGTGGCATGGCTGGTTGCACCAGTAGTTAGGGAGAGCAGGGACACTGGACTGCCCAGAGCCTTTGAGATGGTGTCTCAGTCCTGACATGGTGTGGACAGAGCCACCTTTAAGGCTGTGGTATGGGTGGGATTTTCCCCCTTATAATATTTTCAACAGAATATTTGGAACTGTTTTCTGGAAGATATGTCTTTTCCCCAGAAAAATGGTTAGCATCTACCATTCAGTGTCTAATAGAGCCTTCATTCGTTTTCTCATTAGAAACGAGAGGTGAACACCGTCTTGGCCGATGTCATCAAGCACATGACTCCAGATCGTGCATTTGAGGACTCCTACCCTCAGGTAATAGATGTGCCTTTTCTGTTTCCACACTTGGAGATTTTATTCTGTTGAATTAAATTGGCCTGTTGCATGGGTCAGACCATGAAGTCAGATCATCCTGGGTTTGAATCCTAGCTCTGTCATATCCTGACTGTACCCTTTACTCAGTTACTTGACCTTGTACCTCAGTTTTCTCCCCTGCAAAATGGGCCTAGTAACAGCCCTCCCCTCAGAATGGTTGTGAGGATTGAGAAGTGGGTGGGAAGCCCTGGACAGTTGCTGGACTCAAGTAAGGTGTCTGTGTTTTTCAGTTAAACTGACTTTATTTAGAAATAAATTCAAGTATATTGAAAAGTTGACACAATAGCTTGGAGAAGTCCCATTATTCTTTACCCAGATACACCAGCAATGAATATATTCCTTGTTTGCTTGTCATCATCCTTATGTGAGCACACACCTGTGTGTGCAGGCGTTTTCCAAAGCCTTTGGAGATAATTCACACACATTATACCACTTTGCCTCTAGAGATTCTAGTGAGTGTTTCCTGAGGACAAGGACATTCTCCTGTGCAACCAGTGTAGTCATTAGCTTCAGAACTTTCACATTTAGTGCATCTCTGTCACTGCCCCCACAGCCCCGTTCCTGTTTTGTCCCTGGTCTCAGTCATGTCCTTGAGAGTGGACGTCTTTCTCACTTCCGGAACGGACTCCAGCTCACGATCATGTCCTGCAAAGTAACTTGATCTAGTTAAGATTTAATTTTTTATTTAGTGACATGATGTTCTGGCCTTACTGCCAGCAAACAATTTCCAGCTTTATCAGTGTAAGAAAAGGTCTGGGGTGGGGGCGTCTGGCACGTAGTCTTCTGAATTTCTTCATGTTTCAGCATTTTCATAGTAAAATGGTGAAAAAAACTGTTTTTTAAAATCAGGAAATGTGTTATGTGTAATTATATTTAAGTATATAAAACATTCCTATTCTAAGGGGATTAGTTGCTATGGATAAGGTTTCAGAAACAATTTTAACCAGACAGTGTTGCAGTATCTTAATCTTTAGCTTTACTGACCTAAAGAGCTACTTTGGGTCTACGGTAGCTGTGATGACTGAAGGGTATGCAGAAAGTGCTCGCTGACTCCTTGGACATTCACAGCTGACTTCAGGGGCGGCCCGAAGGGCTGGGACCATGTGTCTGAGCCATCCCACTGAATCCTTGCTGTGAGCAGAATGCCGCTTGCTCTGCGTGTCACAGAAGAGGGTCCGGGGCACGGATGAGGTGGGCAGACCTGGACTGAGATGTGGCCTCACCTGCCCAGTAATCCCCCGTCCTTCAGCTGTCCAGGTTTCCCTTCGTGTAATTTTTATTGCAAATTATGAAAGGGTTACCGTTTTAAAATATATTCAAGTTTTATTAAATAAGATGTGTTTTTTGTCTTGTTTGCAGCTTCAGTCAATAATTAAGAAAGTCATTGCCCACTTCCACGATTTCTCAGTTCTTTTCTCCGTGGTAAGTAATGTTCCTTAATTATCTTGGAAATTTGTATCTGAGTCACAGGTTCTCTTAGTGTCTCAGTAATTTTTTCAAGGTGCCGTTGACCAAAAGAAATACTTAATAATTCCTTTCATAAAGTAGTTACGTCTAAACAACTTAAGTATTTATGCCATCGCAACTTAATCAGTACTTGAAAAAAATAATACACACAGACTGGAAAAAAGCTATTATCTTTAGTTCATTCATCACTGAACTCATGGGATGTGTGCACCAGTGGGTACAGACAGTGTCACCGACCTTGGCGTCAAACCGGACATCCTCTTACTCATTAATTTTCACATATTTGCTGTTTATCACAATCTAATGTTGAAACTATGACATAATAGTTGTCTCAGTGTCTGAGAGTTAATATTTATTACGTTTCCCTCAAAAAGTTAAAAATTTCAGAGACGCCCTTTCAGGTTTGCCGCAGTGCACTGGGCAAGTATAAATCTGGGTGCTTCTGGGACAGGCACCTGCAGCGCCAGAGAGCTGACATCGGACTGGGTCAGAGGGAGCGGCTGTCCCCAACCTCCATCCTTGTCTTCTCTCGCAAATGAGTTCATACGAGAGACCTTGACTGTGTGGTAAAGTGTATTCGTTGAAACAAATGAATTTAGTAAGAAGTTAAAGCATGCACCTTTATTAATGAAGCAAAGTGAGCAACCTGTGCATCTGGCTCATGAAGCACAGACGGGCTCTCAGCAAATCTGAAGAGCCAGTGGGGTGGGGGTTTCTGCCTCATATCCCCTCCTGTCTATAAGTTGTTTTTTAAAGTATGTTTGTATTGATTTTAAGGGAGAGAGAGAGAGAAGTGAAAAATGTGAGGTCGATGTGAGAGAGAAACATTGATCGGCTGCCTCCTGCATGCCCCTTACTGGGGATCGAGCCTGCAACCCAGGCATGTGCCCTGACGAGAATGGAACCAGTCCTTATCTAAGTTTTTTAAAAAATTCCCCTGCTAGATATCCTGGTACAGATGGACTCTGAAGGTCTTGCCTTTTCTTTGTTATGGCTTTTCCACAATTTATGGGAAGCCCCTGGCAGTTAGATCCCAACTGCTGGCTTCTGTTCATACTGTTCTTCCCTCCTCCCTGCTTTAATAGCTTCAGGATGATTTGCACTAAGTGGTCTGATTCCTCCTCCTTCTCTCCCCCTTTCTTTCCTCTCCTGCATCTTTCTGTGAGAAGGGGAGGTTTTAACCCTTTGTTCTCAAGATAAATCCTGCAAAACTTTCTGGCTTTAATTTTCCTGCCTCAGTTTCCCTATTCCATCTATCCCAGAGGTTCCCTAGCTTTCCATTGCTCTGTACCACTTCTAAGCACAGTGGCCTGCTCTTCCCTTAGCGTCTCTTTCCCCTGGCACCCTGCCCTCTTCCTTTTTCTGTGTTGTACTCTGACAGGACTGGAGATTTTGGTCTTTTGTTTAAAAATAGAATCTATTCTGTATTGGACGTTCACCACACTCTGAACAATGTGCTAGAACTGACTGCATGGACCGCCTCATCACATTTCACAGCACCCGTGGGGGGTGGGGGTAGTTAGTCCCCTTACAGGTGAGAAGACCAATGTGGGAAGGAGTGGAGACCAGGTGGTCCCCCGGCCACTGTAGGCAGGGCCGCTCTCTGAGCAGCCCCGACTCTTCCTTTGCTCGGCCTCGCCTCTGTGAAAATGCTGGAGACTGCTTCTCATTTCGTTACACAGAAAAGCTGTGGTCCTCTCTGTCTGCCTCCCAGCAGGTGCACCCCGTTGTTCACCCCGATCCCGGGGAAACAGGAGAGTCCTTTTCAATAGTAACAGTTTCTAAACCCTAAGGGCCAGCTACCTGCCTGCAGATGAGCCCTCATCCGACCTGCCTCAGAGATGAGCGGCTGTTTTGATCTCCACAGAAAAAATTACGAGCTCCTTCTAATAACTTGTATAAATTGCATGTTGAGGGCTTTTTTTTGTTTGTTTAGGAAAAATTTCTGCCATTTCTGGACATGTTCCAAAAAGAGAGTGTGCGGGTGGAGGTTTGTAAATGCATCATGGATGTTTTCATCAAGTAAGTGGAACACAGGGTAATCAGAATTCAGTTCCTTGTGCCTTTTGAGACCTGTTGATACGAATTCAGCATATGCACTCTGGGGTCATGTGTTTGCATTTCATACCAAAGGGAGCATTGAGGAAAACCACACAAAAGGAGCAGTCATGATAACAGTTTGTAACTAGTGCTTAAGAAGACAAAGTCGTAAGTACGAGCAAAGCTTGGCCAGCACCTACATTTCACTCCTGTGTTTTTGGAAGGAGCAATCTATTGATGAACTAGTTAGGGAGTAACATTTTTATTGTTGTTAATCCTCACCCAAGGATATTTTTCCTTTTTTTCAGAGAGAGAGGAAGGGAGGGGGAGAGGGAGAGAGAGAGAGAGAGATGTGAGAGAGACACATTGATTATTTGCCTCCTGCATGAGCCCTGACCTGGGCTGGGGGTCAAACCCGCAACCCAGGTATGTGCCCTTGACCAGGAACTGAACCAAAGTCCCTTCAGTGCACAGACCGACACTCGAACCACTGAGCCAAACCAGCCAGGGTGGGAGCAACATTTTAAAAGATAAAGTCATACTTATCAAAATACCAGAGCTAGAACGGTTTCCATCTTCAATGTGTAGATTTGTGATCCATTTTCAAGTTTAGTTCCTTTCATGTTATTAAATGTTTCCCTCAACTGCGTATTGTTTGTGGTATATGGAATAATTGTAGGTGGTCCGCACAGGAGAGATTTCCATTTTTACTTTAAAAGTTGTATATTTATATTTATCTTAAAGTATGTTAAATAATATATAACTAGCATAATCCATGATTTCATGTATATTATTTTTTAGGACAAGGTTAAGTTAAAAGTTAAAGTCACTTAAAATATTAAGTATGTAGAGTTTGGAAAATGTAGAGATGGATGTTGCTTGAATATATGTTTTATGCTTTCCTTATGTTGTACTTGGAACAAATACACCTACTTTACTTGCATACAGGCTTGTTTGATGAGCTTGTCCTTTTATAGTATATGAAAAACCCAGTGAATAAGTCTGGCCCCCAACACAGTTGTAGACAGGTTATGGGCCCTTTCAGAGAGGAAAAGAAACATGATACAGGAAACAGATGTGCCCTTGCTTGGTGAGAAAGTGGAGCAGTTTTCCCAGGAGTTTGAGGTTACGAGAAGTCATGATATGTGGGGAAGAGCAAACTTGTCGCTGAAAGAGTTAAGGGGAAACCAGCACGTCCCGTGAGTGGTGACCTGGTCATCTCGCTTCTCCGACGTGAGTAGTAGGTAACTGAGTTTGTGCGCTCGTTGTCCTCAGCGGGCACGGCTTTACCACTGTCTGTAACTGTTTCCTAGGCATCAGCACGAGCCCACCAAGGACCCGGTCATCCTGAACGCCCTCCTGCACGTGTGCAAGACCATGCATGACTCTGTGAAGTAAGCCACACTGAGGCCAAGACATGACAGGGCTGGGTCTCAGTGTCACGTAGTGGTGCTAAGGGAGTCGCTGCTCAGCCGCCACGTGGATGGTGTTATTCTTTGGGGCTGTTAGGATTCCTGCTAAGAGGACTGTCCAGACGTCTAGGAGACAGGGGATGCTGGGAGTACCTTAAAGTGAGAGGCACATTTTTTATAAAGGAGTTTCAGTTGGGAGAAAAAGGCTGATTTCATGCAAGTTAACCCAAACTCCCTGTCTCCAGGAAATTTCTGAGATCAGCAGGTAGTATAATAATGAGTTCACTCATTCAGTAGCCCAGCCTTTACATTTCTTTCTCGTTATTAGCCGGTTCTTTAAAATTCAGCTGCAATCGCTTAGCTCCATGCATGAAGGACTGGAGCTGTTCAGTGGAGGTCAGGCTCAGACCTGTCCGCTGACCTTACCTTTGGGTTGAAGGCCAAACTCTCGCTTCTTGGCTTTCTAGCCTTTTCCCCCACATATTTCTATTTGTCTACGCGTAAAGCAGTTCCTGCTTGTCACTGAAGTTTTAGTCCCCACAGAAGTTTCAAACAAGCAGCTTGATTCATTGGAAAGTTATAGGCATTGAGAAAATAGTTTTAGAATTTAACCATCAACAACATGAATTGTATTTCTATTTTTCCCTCTGAATTTCAGAATCTTTATTTTCATAACTTTGTGCGTTCAGCTTCATGGGCAGTTATCAAAATCAAAATATCAAGACTTTTCATAATAAATGGAACCAATACATTTTAGTTGGACAAAAGTAAAAGTCAAGGCACAGAAAACATCTAGAAAGGCACTTGTATTTGTAGGAATTGGTTTTTGATCCAAGTAAAATAGGCTGATTTCTCTCTGGATAAAAGTGAGGCCAGAGGTGGAGGTGAGGTGGCCCTGCTTAGAACATCACTCAGGAGCCCGGTCCTTCTGTCCTGCCACCCCGCCGTCCCTCTGGGCTGCCCTCGTCTCCCTGGTAGAGGGTCTCACCGTGACTGTCCGCAGTGCAGCCTGCGGGCGTTGGTGAGCAGCAGCTTTCTTCTAGGGCAGCGGTTCTCGACCTTCCTGATGCTGTGACCCTTTACCACATTCCTCATGTTGTGGTGACCCCCAACCATAAAATTATTTTTGTTGCTACTTCATAACTGTAATTTTGCTACTGTTAGGTCTTAGGTTGAGAACCGCTATTCTAGGGACAAAACTGGGAGGCTCACAGATCCGTTGCACTCATGTCTCTTTGACTAGACCTATCCTGTGGCTGTACCCAGCTGCAGAGGAGACGAAAGTGGAGTCAGAGGAAGGAGACTAAGTGCACTGGAGGGGGCGGTGCCATCTGCCAGCGCTGGTCTTCCCTGCAGCAGACCAGCAGAAAGAGTCTTGGCTCCTGTTCCTCTGGGCTCTGAAAAGTTTCAGTAAATCAGGGCACTGTGTGTAGGCCTGCACAAGTATGACCCAGACTACAGGGCTTTGACGTGTTCTTCTGCATGCTGGTGTTACATCTGCTGCTAAATAGAAGTAGCCGAGATCGTGATCTACTTTATTATCATCCCCAACACAAGATGGATGGATGGATGGAGAGGGGAATGGTAGTTATGTGATAAAGCAGATACTGTAAAATGATAATGGTAAGATCTTGATGGTTGGATATACGGGTATTCCTTGTAAATTCTTTTCAGCTTGGCTGCCTGTTTAAAATTTGTTACCACGTTGAACAAAAGTTCTCTGAACTACATTTGAAGTGGGGCCTTTCTGTCCAAATTCCAAAGAAGAAAAAGTAACCTTCCTTTATGCCATTAATAAATGTATTTTGAGAACAGCATCTTTGACAGAGATGTGAAATGTTTTTAAATCTAGAAAATGCAAAATGTTCTTACCTGTTAAAATGTTCTTACATATTTTTCCTTTAGAAACTCATTTATTACCCCAGTGTAAATTATGTATGATTGTTGATTTTAGTGCACTCACTCTTGAGGATGAGAAAAGAATGCTGGCACATTTGATTAATGGATTTATAAAAATGGTAAGTATTGAGGAAGAAGTGTCACTGTGATTGGAATTGTGATGTAATCGTTTATCTTTACTCTGGTGAAAACAGTTATCATTATGTTTCCTGGTGCTTCTCATTTTTATTGTGATAAGATGAAATTAGAGAACATCTTACATTAGCCAGCCCCCCTCTGGGGGCCAAGGGTGACGTCAGAGGGGCAAGGGAGGAAAACTGATGGGACAAAAGTTGAGGGATGGAACCCTTCAAAGGAGCAGCTGGGCCCAAGTCTCTGTAGTGCTGACAGGCCTGCGGTCTGGGTGTCTTTGGCTCCTGGCTCCCTCTTGCCATCCTCCCAGGCAGGCTCACTCCCCGTGGGAGCTCCAGGTTCCACTCGTTCCAGCTTGGCAGCCTGGCAGGAAGGGTTCCCGCAAATCCCAGGATCGAGGCCCTTTGGATCCATGTGGGTCATGGCCCATCCCTAACTGAATTGCTGCTGTGAGGGAGAGCAGACACACAGCGTGGCCAGGCCAGGGAGACCTGTGCATACTTGGGCAACCCAAGTCACATGGATGTGGAGGGGAGGCTCCTGAAATACTGGAGGGCTGCTCACAGACATTGATGGAGCGAGGCTGGGTGCAAATGCCCAGTGCCCACTCTCCGTGTGTCTGAGCTACTATTGCTGCAGACCAGCTCACCCCAGACCCTAGGGGCTTTGAGTAACAGTGTTTTATTAATTCTTACCATTCTGTTGGCTGGTGGATGACCAGGCTGCTCTGTGCGGCAGGGTTATGCTGTATCTGGACCTAGATGCTGGCTGGGTGTCTATCTCGTTTCTCATCCATGTGATCTCTTTCTTTTCAATGATCTTTCATCATTCGGTTGTCATAGCTCCCTTATGTGGTGAGGGCAAACAGAAGCTCCAGGGTCTTCTAGGGCTCAGGTTCAGAAACCGTGAGCCCCAGGGCCAGCCCCTTGTTGCATAGGGAAAGCTGGCTCCGTGTCCGGGTGGGACAAGTCCACAGGGACCCTGAAATGCCAGAAGAGGGGGGGGTGGTTGCAGCCTTTGAGAGCAGTCCACTGTACTGTTCTCGCCAGGACAGCCTTTGCCTTGTTTCCTGGTGCGCAGAGCTGACTGCCAGCTGCTGCCAGCGCCCACCTTTTAACAGGCATGTCGAGACAAAAGCTGGCTGAGAAGGATACGGGTAGATCACTTGGAAAATAACCTAGGGAATGTGACTCATTCAGCAGCAGGCGTCAGTTGAACTATCCACCAAACTCTGGGTAAAATACTGATTTTGATGAAAATTCAGGCCACATTAAGGAATGTACCTAGGGTTTTGACCAGGTGCCTCTCCAGTGCTATCATGTATTTATCCCTTTATGGCTTTGTCTGAAAGCCACTGAGTTACATTGGAAAAGAATACGAGGGAATAAATGTGGAATCTGATAGCTGTCATGGAAATAGCCATGTTAGATCTCCTCTAGACAGGAGTGATCACTGTGGCATGTGTTTGTCCTACTAACCAGCTGTTCCTAAATGTGGAGAAACAGAAGAAGGGGGTCTGGTAGAGAAGCTTCCATTTGTGGCAGCCACCAGGGAGCTGCTGAGGTTAGAAACCCCATCAGGAAGCAGAAACCCCCCCACACACACACACAAATGGCTCCCAGTAACCAACTTTATGTTCTGTGAAAAGGCCACTGCTGACAAAATTTTATTATTTTATTCCCAGCGATCTCTTTCTAGCCTGGGACATTCTGTTTATATTGTGAGATTCTGTTGTATACCCTTAGCCTTTCCATGTTCTACTCCAGTGCCTGTGGTTTAACAGTGAGGGGACAGTGGTGGTATTTCTGCCATACGCTGGGTTAGGAATTGTAAAGTCGAGTTAGAGTATATTCCAGTGAGCTTGTGCGTGTGCCTGCATGCCCTTTCCACCCACTCATATTTGGGGGGCCTTCCCTTCCCTCACAAAGCTTAAGAAAAGTCTTTTCCTTGTGTGCGCCCAGTTGCAAAGAAATAACGTTGTTGGCATCTCTCTGCTTGATTCTAGGTGTCCTTTGGTCGTGATTTTGAGCAGCAGCTGAGTTTCTATGTCGAAGCCAGGTCTATGTTTTGCAATCTGGAACCTGTTCTCGTGCAGTTGATTCACGTAAGGCTTACATTCATTCATGTGTTCTCTCAGTAAATACTAATTTATCTTCTGTACACCAGACACCAGATTTAATCTGGGATTCTTCTAGCGCCATGTTGTTCCTGTTCCTGAGGTATGAAAGGTTTTTCTCAGAGGTCAATAAAATCTACAACTTTGCTGGGGGATTCCAAAATGGCGGCAGAGTCAATGGAAGCTATACAGACCATCTCCCAGGAACAAAGTGGAATTACAACTGAAATAAAGACAAATCCTCAGGAAAAAGCAACAGAAAAGCAGCTGGCAAGGACCATATAAACAGGGACACTAAACTGATCCTGTTAGGATTGTGGAAGCGCGAGAGGGGGGCTGGGAGAAGCAGTCTTAGATGTGAGCAGCGCCCACGAGGTTAAACTCCCAAATGGCTCCACAGCGCAGAGGGCCTGGAGAAAGCGCTAAAATAGCCACAGCCACTCACCTTGGGCTCCGGTAGAGGGCGGGCGGACTGGCCTGGAAATTTGTGGGGACACTCGGGATTTGGAGGGCGCGCACAGCTTTTGCTGATTTGTGGCCCCACAGGACCGTGGTGATCTTACTCTATCCCAGGGCTCTGGGAAGAGGTGGCAGCCCCTCCCTCGGAGATTCAACCCCAGCAGATGGGCCCTTAAAATGCAGATTGAGACTCATTAACAACCAGCATTTGCCCCACCTTCAGGAAATCCCCTTACACTGAAACCTGAGGGAGTTTTTCTTTCAACTGAGAACCCAAGGCTCTTCAAGTAACCACAACAAATAGTCTCCAGACAAAAAGCTAGAGGATAACTGAACCATTCCTGAGCTTGCAACGCTACCCAGGAAAGTAAGACTTGACAGCGGTGTTTAACGTAGGTCCTCCTACTCCCATCCAAACCCAGTAGAGGAAGCCACAAAACTAGAACACCAATACCCACAGGGAAAATTTGGCAAGCTCCAAAGCCCACTAAGATAGCCAAAATGGTGAAACAAAGAAACAAATCTCAAATGAAAGAACAAGAGACCTCAACCGAAGATGAGATAATGAGGTGCAGTTAAGCAAGTTAACAGAGCTAGAATTTAGAGCCATGATCTTGGGGAAGCTCAACAGCATGAGTAAGGACATCAGCACCATGAGTAAAGATATAGAAACATAGAAAACCAACTAAGTGGAAATTAAAAACCACCAAGAAGAAATGAAGAATAATGTAGCAGAAATAAAGAACACACTGCAAGGACTAAACAGCAGCGTAGAGGAAACTGAGGACCAGATCAGTGAATTAGAAGAGTAGAAAAATTCAACCAATCAGAAAACCAAAAGGAAAAAAAATAAAAAACAGGAAGAGAACTGTGGGACAACTGGAAACATAATAATATTTGCATCATAGGAGTCCCTGAAGAGGAAGACAATGGGCAAGGATTAGAGAATATATTTGAAACAATAGTGACAGAAAACTTCCCTAATTTGGTGAGGGAAGAAGGCATTCAAGTTCAAGAAGCAAAGAGAGCCCCACCTAAGAAGAATCCAAACAGGCCCACACCAAGAAAAATACTAATTAAAATGACAATAATTAAAGACAAAGAATCCTAAAAGCAGCAAGAGATAAGCAACAGGTTACCTACAAAGGAAACCCCATAAGGCTCTCAGCTGACTTCTCAACAGAAACACTACAGGCCAGAAGGAAATGGCATGAAGTAATCAAGGTCATGAAAAACAAGGATCTGAATCCAAGACTATGCTACCCAGCAAGGATATCATTCAAAATAGATGGTCAAATAAAGAGCTTCCCAGACAAAAAAAAGTTAAGGGAACACACTAGCACCAAACCAGCACTGCTTTAACTGTTAAAAGTACTGCTGTAATTAATAGAAGAAACAGGAAGAAAAATATAACCACACTAAACAAAAATGGCAATAAATAAGTACATATCAATTATCACCTTAAATGTAAATGGATTGAATGCTCCCATAAAAAGATACAGAGTAGCTTATTGGATAAGAAAGCATGACTCATCTATATGTTGTTTACCAGAGACCCATCTCATAACAAAAGACTCACATAGGTTGAAAGTGAAGGGATGGAAAACAATCTTCCAAGCAAACTGAAAGGAAGAAAAAGCTGGGGTAGCAATACTCATATATGATAAAATACATTTCAAAATGAAGGTCATAGGTAGAGACAAAGAAGGCCACTACATAATATTGAAAGGAACTATTCAACAGGAAGATATAACCTTGATAAACATATATTTACCAAATATAGGAGCACCAAATATATTAAAAATCTTCTGGAGGACTTCAAAACAGAAATAGACAGCAGTACAATCATAGCAGGGAACTTCAACATCCTGCTGACATCACTGGATAAATCCCCTAGACAAAAAATTAACAAGGAAACAAAGACTTTAAATGAAGCACTAGATCAAGTGGATTTAATAGATATCTATAGAGAATTACACCCCAAAACAGCAGAATTCACATTCTTCTCAAGTGCACATGGGACATTCTCAAAGATAGATCACGTGGTAGGGCACAAACTAAATCTCTACAAGTTCAAGAAGATGGAAATCATATCAAGCATCTTCTCAGATCACAATTGCATGAAACTAGAAATCAGTTGCAACAAGAACATGCAAAGACATTTGAACACATGGAAGCTAAATAGCATGTTATTGAACGATGAATGGGTTACCGAGGAGATCAAGGAAGAAATTAAAAACTTCTTGGAAACCAATGAAAATGAACACACAACAACACAAAGTCTATGGGATGCAGCGAGAGCAGTTCTGAGAGGGAAGTTCATACCACTACAGGCCTACCTCAAGAAACAAGAAAAATTTCTAATAGACTTTCAACTTAAAGAACTAGAAACCAAACGGAAAACCCCAGAGCAAGTAGGAGGAAGGAAATAGTAAAGATCAGAGCAGAAATAAATGAGATGGAGTCCAAAAACACAATTCAAAGGATCAATGAAACAAAGAGTTGGTTTTTTGAAAAGATAAGCAAGATTGATGGACCCTTAGCTAGACTCACCAAGAAACAGAACAGAAATACACAAAATCAGAAATGAAAGGAGAAATAATAACTGACACCACAGAAATACAAAAGATCATTAACAATTACTATGAACAATTATATGGCAACAAATTCGACAAGCTAAGCGAAATGGACAACTTTCTAGAAACACACAGTCTCCCAAAACTGGACTGGGAAGAGATAGAAAACTTGAACAGACCAATAACAACATAAGAAATTGAAGATGTAATCAAGACTCTCCCAGCAAACAAAAGCCCAGGCCTAGATGGCTTCACAGGGGAGTTTTACCGAACATTCAAAGAAGAACAAACACCCATTCTCCTCAAACTATTTCAAAAAATTCAAGAAGAAGGAAGACTTCACATCTTGTCTTATGAGGCCAGCATAATTTTAATTCCCAAACCAGAAAAAGATACTAGAAAGAAAGAAAACTACAGGCCAATATCCTTTATGAACACAGATGCCAAAATCCTGAACAAAATACTAGCAAAACTGATCCAGCAAAACATCAAAAAAATTATTCACCATGACCAAGTGGGATTCATCCCAGTGATGTAAGGCTTGTACAGTATTAGCAAATCAATAAATGTGATAACACCACAGAAACAAAATGAAGAATAAAAACCACATGATCATATCAATAGATGCTGAAAAAGCATTCGACAAAATCCAGCACCTATTTCTGATAAAAACACTCAGCAGTCTGGGAATAGAGGGAATCATGTCTAGACATAATAAAGGCCATATATGAAAGACCTACAGCCCACATCATACTCTATGGGCAGAAACTAAAAGCATTTCTCTTAAGAACAGGAACAAGACAGGATGCCCACTTTTGCCACTCTTATTTAACGTAGTACTGAAAGTCTTAATCACAGCAATCAGACAGAAAGAAAAAATAAAAGGGATCCAAATTGGAAAGGATGAGGTGAAACTGTCATTATTCGCAGATGACATGGTATTATACATAGAAAACCCTAAAGACTACGTCAAAAATCTACTAGACTTAATAAATGAATTTGGCAAAGTAGCAGGATACAAAATTAACGTCAAGAAATCTAAGGCATTCTTATACACCAGTGATGAACTCACAGAAAGAGAAACTGAAAAATCAATCCCATTTAACATCGCAGCAAAAAAATTAAGATACCTAGGTATAAACCTAACCAAAGAAGTGAAGGACCTCTTTGCAGAAAACTACAGGACATTGAAAAAAGAAATAAAGATATAAGAAAGTGGAAGTACTATCATTCATGGATTGGAAGAATTAACGTCATTAAAATGTCCATACTACCCCAAAGCAATCTATAGATTCAATGCAATCCGCATCAAAATACCAACGACATATCTCACAGAACTAGAACAAATCCTTCAAGAGTTCATATGGAACCAAAAAAGACCCCCAATAGCCACAGCAATCTTGAAAAAGGACAAAGTGGGTGGGATCACAATACCAGATATCAGGTTATACTACAAAGCTACTGTAATCAAAACAGCCTGGCACTGGCACAAGAACAGGCATATAGAATAGGCATATAGACCAAACAGAGAATTCCCAAATGGACCCAAGACGTTATGCTCAATTAATATTTGACTGAGGAAGCAAGAGCATACAATAGAGTAAAGACAGCCTCTTTAATAAATGGTACTGGGAAAAATCGGATAGCTATATGCAAAAAAATAAATGAAACTAGACCATCAACTTACACCTTACACAAAAATAAACTCAAAATGCATAAAATCCATAAAAATTTTAGAAGAAAATGTAGGCAACAAAATTTCGGACATCATACGGAGCAGAATTTTCACTGATACATCACCTAAGGCAACAGAAACAAAGGAGAAAATGAACACATGGGACTACATCAAACTCAAAAGTTTCTGCACCGGAAAAGAAACAGCCATCACAAAGGAAAGGCAACCCACTGTATGGGACAGCATCATTGCCAATGATACATCATCTAAGGGGTTAATTTCCAAAATATGTAGAGTACTCACACCACTCAACAAAAGGAAGACAAACAACCCAGTTATAAAATGGGCAGAGGAGCTGAATAGACAGCTCTCCAAACAGGACATACAAATGGTCAAGAGACATATGAAGAAATGCTCAACATCACTAATCATTAGAGAGATGCAAATTAAAGCAACAATGAGATATCACCTCACACCTGTCAGAATGGCCGCCATCAACAAATCATCAAACAACAAGTGTTGGCGAGGGTGTGGAGAAAAGGGGACACTAGTACACTGCTGGTGGGAATGCAGACTGGTGCAGCCACTATGGAAAACAATATGATGTTACCTCAAAAAATTAAATATTAAATTGCCATTTGACCCAGTGATTCTACTCCTAGGAATATACCCTAAGAAGCGTGAAACACCAATCAGAAAGAATATATGTAGCCTCATGTTCATAAGAGCACTATTTACAATAGCTAAGATCTGGGAATAGCCTAAATATCCATCAGTAGACAAATGGATAAAAAATCTGTGGTACATATACACAGTGGAGTGCTACACAGGGGTAAGAAAGAAAGATCTCTTATCCTTCGAGACCACATGGAGATACCCGGAAAGTATTATCCTAAGTGAAACAAGCTAAGCAGCAAAAGAGAAATACCACATGATCTCACTTATTTGTCTAATATAATGAACATAACAGTCTGAGGAATAGGGTAGAACCAGAGACGTGGAAGTAGGGTACAGACTGACAACTTTCAGGAGAGGGGTGGCTGGGGGAGGGAAAGAGATAAATCACAGAACTTATATGCATGTACTCATAACCAATGGACAGGGACAAGAAAGCCGGGGACGGGGTCAAGGGGTTGGGGAGGAGGGTGTCAATGGGGGAAAAAGGACAAACATCTGTAACAAAAATAAATTAATTTTAAAAAAATCTACAACTTTGTAGAAATTTTTGAATGCTTTTTATTGACCCCTTTTTCTCTGAAAGGTGTTTATCCTCATTCCTGCATGCCAACAGTGAAGAGTTATGTGAGGAGCACTGATTATTTCGTTGTATAAATACTATCCTAGAGTGCCTTGCTGCCTAATCACAGTTCCAACTTCCTTGGATCTTGGCCCTTTAGCAACTTTTCCTGGTGCCTCCAGTTAAAAAGAAATAAATAACATCTCTGTTTATTACAAAGTTACATGCAAACAAGTATGCTCTAACAACATGATAGTCCTTTGAAACACAATATACATATGTTGAAAGAAAAAATATTTGTATTTCATTTTTTATTGAGCACAGTTTCTTTCTGGTGAGGTGAGTTGGGCACTTCCTGGGCACTGTACATCTCACACCTTTGTCAGGCCGGTCACCACCACCTTTCTTTCCTGTTCTCGCTGATTTCTTTCCACACCGATTTTTGCACAGCTCTTGCGTTTTCTCACAGCAGTTGCCAAAACCCAGTTGTGCAAAGATAAGACATCACTGCAAGGAATGTGACACAGTCCAGTGTGGATTTGGGGGCTGCCTCCCCAGCGCTTTGCCCGGGCTGAACAACTGAGCATTGCTGTTTTCCTTAACATAGAAAGGTTCCCCTGCGAGTTTGCATAATACTCTGGTGTCTCAGTTTGGGAACCATGGGTCTAAACTTCTCATACCTGGGGGAAGATTCCCTAAGGCTCTTGAACTGCCTCATGTAAATTCAAGGAGGGTAGCTTTTTTATATGCTTGTTTGCTGTTTGTCAGGTTATGGGAGCATTACTAAACTTAAGACTGAAATGTAGAGACTAAACGGGCAGGGAACAGTTCCTACCTTGTAGGTTGAGAGGATTAAATGTGGTAAGGAATGGACAGCTCTTCAAACAGCCCTGGTATGCTATAGGTGATGATATGGCTGCTGTTAACACCTTTCTCGTGATTCTTGTTAGTATTGCATCAGCTGAGCTTCATGGTCTTCTGTCAGATTAGAACATTTCTCTTAAGATCTTTAAGGTCTTAAACTTAGTGTAAAGGATTGCTAGAAATGGAGTAAGTAAACTCTAGCTGTTCATTAAACCAGAAAATGGTCATTTGTAATGCTGGTGGCAGGCATGACTAACTCAGAAAGTGCCTTTAGCTCCACCCCTTGGAGATGTGTGCTCAGGCCCAGGATGGGTTGGGCCTGATGACCCTTTGGCATTTCAGGGCTCAGTACTCACCAGCCTTGGTCCCACTTACCTGGTTCTCATTGAATTGTATGCACTTCATGTTCAGATCTCTGTGGAAGATGGGAGTCAGCACTCATTTCATTACCATTTCTGTTTCACTTATTAACGCATCTAGAGTGTGAACCGGCTAGCAATGGAAACAAGACGAGTGATGAAGGGGAACCACTCCAGAAAAACGGCTGCCTTTGTCCGGGTATGTTCCAAAAATGAGGCTCACACACTTGACACCCCAGTGGGCTGTTCGATTTTCCAGAGTAACTTTTCCTTGCATGTCCATGGCCTGACCAGTTTTCTTAATGTTTCTGAAAGACATGGCTGAAGGAGCCTGGATTGGGATACAGGTCATGGGGAAGGGTTGGAGGGATGGGTTTGGGGCGTGTGCCAGCTGTTATCTGTGTAGTTGGACCTATATCCGAAAGGTCTGATCTCTTTTTCTATATTGATCAGTTGCCAACTTTCAAATAAAATTTAAGCTTCTTGGTGTATTGCTCAAAATTTCATGAAAGCAATGCCACCCACATGTCAAACAATGAAGTCCTATGCAAAACAATGAAGTAGAAGTGCCCGAGCCTGCCCCTTCTCATCTCGTCCTCTCCTTAGTCAACTGCCTCACACTCTGTAGCAACTTTTTTTAATCCCTCAATTTAAAATGTAATTGGTTTGAACAGCTGCTGTTTAATTTATTGGTATTAGATATTATCTCTTTATTATCCTTATTCTCCCCACCTCCCAAAGAGACAGATACCAAAGAGCCAAGAGGGGAAACGGGCTCAAGATGAGGAAATTATTTTAAGTGTTTTTGCCTGAAAATATGCTACATGAGAACAGGAGTCCTCATCCATCAGTGTGGCACTGCCAGGTGACCTGCTGTGTCTCTGCCCTCTCCCCCAGGCTTGTGCTGCCTACTGCTTCATCACCATCCCGTCCCTGGTGGGCATCTTCACACGCCTCAACCTCTACCTGCATTCCGGTCAGGTGGCCTTGGCCAACCAGTGCCTCTCCCAAGGTAATCCCATCGGCCTCCTCTCAGCCTCCCTGCCTTCTGAGGGAGGCTGACTCCACAGGGGTATGTGGGTATGTACATGGGATTGTGCCAGGGATGTGTGTAGAGAAAGAATGATTCCATAGGAGGAAAGAAAAAAGTTATAAGATGCGATTGTTAAATCTGTGTCTTTAATAGGAAGCATGTTGGACATGCCCATATTCAGTCAGACAGATTATAGAGTGTGCTGTTTCCTCTAAGGACCGTCTTTTTTTATTTTTTATTTTTTTAACTTATCTTTATTGTTGAATGTATTACAGATGTTCCTCCTATTGACCCCCTCCTCCCTGCACCTACACCCCTCCTGACTTTCTCCACACTGTTGTCTGTGTCCATTGGTTATGCATGTAAGTTCTTTGGTTTATTTCTTCCCAAGCCCCCGCCCCACCTTCCCTTTGAGGTTTGTCAGTCTAACAACCAATTTGTACCTCTTAATCCCTTCATCTTTTTCACCCATTCCTCCAACGCCCTCCCATCTGGCAACCAACAAAAAGTTCTCTGTATCTATGAGTCTGTTTCTATTCCACCTGTTCATTTTGTTTATAGATTCAGTTGTCAATAGATATGTATTTATTACCATTTTATTGTTCATATTTTTTCTTTTTCTTCAAGAAGATGCTTCAACATTTCATATAATACTGGTTTGGTGGTGATGAACTCCTTTAGCTTTTTCTTGTCTGGGAAACTGTTTATATGGCCATCAATTCTAAATGATAGATTTGCAGGATAGAGTAATCTTAGTTGTAGGTTCTTACTTTTCATCACTTTGAATATTTCTTGCCACTCCCTTCTGGCCTGCAAAGTGTCTTTTGAGAGATCAGCTGACAGTCTTATGGGAGCTCCCTTGTAGGTAACTAACTGCTTTTCTCTTGCTGCTTTTAAGATTCTCTCTTTGTCTTGAACCTTTTGCATTTTGATGATGATGTGTCTTGGTGTGGGCCTCTTGGGGTTCATCTTGTTTGGGACTCTCTGTGCTTCGTGGACTTGTATGTCTGTTTTCTTCACCAAGTTAGAGAATTTTTCTGCCATTATTTTTTTAAACTAGATTTTCAGTTTCTTGCTCTGCTCCCTCTGCCACCCCCATGTTGTGAATGTTGATACACTTGAAGTTGTCCCAGAGGCTCCTTACACTATCCTCATTTTTTTGGATTTTTTTCTCTTTTTGCTGTTCTGATTGGGTGTTTTTTGCTTCCTTATATTCTAAATTGATGGTTTGTTTCTTGGCCTCACCTACTCTACTATTGATTCTCTGTAGCTTATTCTCTATTTCAGTTAGTGCGTCCTTCATTTCTGACTGATCCTTTTTGATGCTCTTGAGCTTTTCACTAAGTTTCTTGAAGTTCTCACTAAGTTCCTTGAGCATCCTTATAACCAGTGTTTTGAACTCTGCATCTGTTAGATTGGTTATCTCTGTTTCATTTAGTTTCCTAGAGTTTTGTTCTGTTCTTTGATTTGGGACATGTTTCTTTGTCTTCTCATTTTGGCTGCTTCCCTGTGACTGTTTCTATGTATGAGGTAGAGTTGCTCTGTCTCCTAGGCTTCTTAGGGTGGCCTATTGTAGTAGGTGTCCTGTAGGGCCCAGTGGCACAGCCTCCTTTGTCTCCCAACTGGGCCCTTGAGGTGCACCCCTCATGTGGACTGTACACCCTTCTGTTTTAATTGAGTCTTGATTGCTGTTGGCACATCAGTGGGAGGGATTTAGTCAGACTGATCAGCTCCAAGGACTGGCTGTTCCCACTGACCACTGACTTCTGACTCCTTTGGAGGAATAAAGGCCTCTGACAGCACATCTGTCCCGGAGAAAGCCCCCTCTGCAGCCCTCACTGCAATGCCAAAGAGCTCAGTTCTTCCCTGTATGTCTCTGGCTCCCCTCAAGCTGCCTCCCCTCCAAGCTTAGAGGGAGTGAGTCGGATATGTTTGTGCGTGGGCCCTTTAAGAGGAGCTGCCTGGGGCTGTAGCTGTGTCAGCTTGGCTCTAGCTGCGTCAGCTTCCCTGAGCCTCAGTTCCTGCTGGTTTTTCCAGCCAGAAGTGATGGGGATTCTCTTCCTGGCACTGGAACCCTGAGCTGGGGGCCTGGTGTGGGATGGGGACCCCTCAGTCCTCAGGGAGGACCTTCCCAGCCCAGGTGTCCTCCTGATTTTTATCCGCCACATGTGGGTGTGGGACCAGCCCATCCTCCTCCGCCCCTCCTATCTTTCTCGATGCGGCTGCTGCTTTAATTTCGTAGTTTTAGGACTTCCATTCAGCTCAATGTCAGGCGGTTCTGAATGATGGTTGTTCTGTAATTTTGATGTGGTTGTGGGAGGATGCGAGACCGCGTTTACCTGCCTGCTATCTTGACCGGAGGTTGCTGTGTGAACTTTTCACATTAAGTGTCGGTAATCGAGAATTTAAAGGGCATGCTGAAAAAACCAGGTGCCAAAATCAGCGTTAGATGAAGCTGTCACTGATAGCAAGTAAACACTAATGAAGGTGTTTAACTGTCCCTGTTCATCTTTCTCCAAATCTTGCTCTCTATCATCAAAATAGGGTCCCTAAAATGCTCAGACTTAGCTGCTACAGTAGCAAGTCCTATTACAAAAGCACAGTTTAGTACTACATAGTATTGGGTTGCTGGAGCTAACTTGCCTGTGGATGATAACTATCCTTTGGACAATGAGGCAGTACCCCAGCACCCGTCACTGGTGACCATGTGTCTGCACTGCAGACTGCCTCAGTCATTGCAGGCCACCGCAACAGAGCAACACCGCTGGGGGCTTGTCACAGACACTGCTGCTCACGGTTCTGGAGGTGGGAAGTCCAGGTCAAGGTGCCAGCAGGTTTGGTGTTGGGAGGACGGCCCAGTCCACAGACAGCTGCCACCTCTTGGTGTACGGGACGGCACTCCAACCAACCGAGCCACCTGGCCAGGGCAGGGTGAAACCTCTTAAAAAGAATTCATGCAGTTGGAGGTACCTAGAGACCTTGAACCCTGAAGTATAGCTCACATCATGGAGAAACCAATAAGAGGAACCTTTCTGGCCCATTGGCAGAGCAGCAACCCAGGCCCCAGCTTAGTGCCTCACCTTATGCAGATGAGGAGGGTGGCCATCCCTTAGAGCAGCAAGAATGTGACAGTCCACACATTGGGCAGCCCTTCCCCACACCCATCCCCAGATGTCCTGATCTGGTGAAGAAGGGAGGGGAGTCTAAATTCCCTCAGAGCGTCAGCCTGTGTACCCTCCTGTCTCATTTTCTGCAGTTCTATAATTAAAAATTTTACAGTAAACTTGTATTGCCTTCTGTACGATAAAATTTAT
Source organism: Molossus molossus (assembly GCF_014108415.1). NCBI lineage: Eukaryota > Metazoa > Chordata > Mammalia > Chiroptera > Molossidae > Molossus > Molossus molossus. The sequence goes on along the minus strand of NW_023425366.1, from coordinate 132,220,789 downwards.
TTTTGGAAATATACATTAAAATTCTAAAGCGGTGATCTAGCAGTGAGTGGAAGGCCACAGTCTCCCTCCCCTTCAGCCATACTGGCTCCTGTGACACAGCAGCGGTGTGGCATTGTCTTGCCTCATGCCTGTCATCTACTTCAGTATGTACACTAGCCTTTCTTGCAAAGATAGGAGCATGCTCTGTACAGCTGTGCAGTGTTTTACGTTATTTTTTATCTTTATTGTTGAATGTATTACAGATGTTCCTCATTTTTTCCCCATAGACCCCCTCCTCCTCACTCCCGCCCCACTCCTGCCCCTTTCTGCCTTTTCCCACACTGTTGTCTGTGTCCATTGGTTTTCCATATAAGTTCTTTCGTTTATTTCTTCCCATCCCCCAACCCCCTTCTCTTTGAGGTTTGTCAGTCTAGCAACCAGTTTGTACTTCTTAATCCCTTCACCTTTTTCACCCATTTCCCCAACCCCCCTCCCATCTGGCAACCAACAAAATGTTCTCTGTATCTATGAGAATGTTTCTGTTCTGCCTGTTCATTTTGTTTGTAGATTCCATTGTCAATAGATATGTATTCATTGCCATTTTGTTTATTCGTATATTTTATCTTTTTCTTCAGAAAGACCCTTCAACATTTCATATAATAATGGTTTGGTGGTGATGAACTCCTTTAACTTTTCCTTGTCTGGGAAAGTCTTTATATGGCCATCGATTCTAAATGACAGCTTTGCTGAACAGAGTAATCTTCTTGGTTGTAGGTTCTTGGTTTTCATCACTCTGAATATTTCTTGCCACTCCCTTCTGGCCTGCAAAGTTTCCTTTGAGAAATCAGCTGATAGTCTTATGGGAACTCCTGTGTAGGTAACTAACTACTTTTCTCTTGCTGCTTTTAAGATTCTTTGTCTTGAACCTTTTGCATTTTGATGATGATGTGTCTTGGTGTGGGCCTCTTGGGGTTCATGTTGTTTGGGACTCTCTGTGCTTCCTGGACTTGTATGTTTCCTTCACCAAGTTAGGAAAGTTTTCTGCCATTATTGTTTCAAACAGGTTTTCGATTTCTTCTTCTCTCTCTTCTCCTTCTGGCACTTCCAAGATGCAAATGTTGGCATGCTTTAAGTTGTCCCAGAGGCTCCTATCCTCATTTTTTTGGATTTTTTTCTCTTTCTGCTGTTCTGATTGGGTGTTTTTTTGCTTCCTTGTATTCCAAATCGATGGTTTGCTTCTTGGCTTTACCTTCTCTACTAGTGAATTCTGTGTAAATTATTCTTTATTTCAGTTAGTGCCTCCTTCATTTCTGACTAGTCCTTTTTTATGCTCTTGAGGCCCTCACTACGTTCGCTGAAGTTCTCTCTACGTTCACTGAGCATCCTTATAAGCAGTAATTTGAACTCAGCATCTGTGAGGTTGCTTATCTCCATTTCGCTTAGTTCTTTACCTGGAGATTTTTTCTGTTCTTTCATTTGGGACCTGTTTCTTTGTATCCTCATTTTGGCTGCCTCCCTGTGTTTGTTTCTATGTATTACTTAATGAGAGGTATGGGGCTAGCTGAGACCAGATGCTGCTTGTTTGAAAGAATTTAGGAAAACCTGAAGCAGGATCCAAGACAGGTCAATCCTATGGTTAAGCAACTGGCAACAGCTTGGATGGGCCTGAAAGTTGGGTCGGGCGGGGCCTCAGGGAATCACCAGGGTGGGGCAACCAGTGTGAGCCAGGTTTTGTGAGTCCCAGATGTGACTGCTGTCTGCCGCCCCCGGGAAGGGCTCACCAAAAGAACAGAATCCTCTGACAGCAAGTCTGTCCTGGAGAAAGCTGCCTCTCCAGCCCTCGCTCCAGTGCCAAACAGCTCAGTTCTTCTGTATGTCTCTGGTGCCCCTCGAGCTGCCTCCCCTCCAAGCTTAAAGAGAGTGAGTCGGATAAGTTTGTGCACGGGCCCTTTAAGAGGAGCTGCCTGGGACTCCAGCCACGTCTGCCTCCCTGAGCCTCAGTTCCTGCTGGTTTTTCCAGCCAGAGTGATGGGGATTCTCTTCCTGGCACTGGAACCCTGAGCAAGGTGCCTGGTGTGGGACGGGGACCCCTTAGTCTTCAGGGAGGACCTTCCTAGCCAGCGTATCCCCCTGGTTTTTATCTGCCACACGTGGGTGTGGGACCCGCCCGTCCACCTTTGCCCCTCCTACCAGTGTCGATGTGGCTGCTGCTTTAATTCTGTAGTTGTAGGACTTCCATTCAGCTCGGTGTCAGGCGGTTCTGAATGATGGTGGTTCTGTAGTTTAGTTGTAACTTTGATGTGGTTGTGGGAGGACGTGATTCCGCGTTTACCTACCCGCCATCTTGACTGGAAGTCCTAGCGTTTTACATTTTGTATGTCATAGACATCTATGTACAGTAAAACATAGATGTACACTACACGTCACTTAACAGTGGGGAATACGCCCTGAGAAACCATTGCTAGGGGATTCCGTCCTTGGGGAAACATAGGGCGTGTGTGGTGGAGCCTGCTCTGCCAGGACTGCTGGTGCCGTCTGGTACTCCTGGGTTGCAGGTTATGTCCTGGGGGCCATAGGCGGTCGTAATGTGTTTGCTCCCAGGTTCAGTGGCCAGGCTGTCACTAGGAGATGGGAAATTTCAGCTCTATTTTAATGGTATGGGACCCCATCGCACATAGAGTCTGTGATCGACTGAAACATCGTTGTGGGTGTATAACTGTACCCTGTCCTCTCTTAGTTACGACATTTCCATGGTGTGTCAGTACAGCAGTTTCTTCAGTCCCGTATTGGTGGGTTGTGTTTAGCTTTTCTCCAACTGAGCTTAGAGCTGATACAAAGCTGCCTTCATCCACAGGGATCAGGTGTCTCAGGTGTTTCTGGGAGCCAGGCAGCACAGATCATTCACATGGTCTACCCAGGATCTTCGCTGAGCCCTTATTTTCAGCTTCTAGTCACACGCCTGCTGCTCCCAGGGCTTCCTAGGGACATACATTGTGGTGACCTGTAATTTTAGTAACTTTGTGTTTGGGGTGTGTTTGATTTCTCCATGTCTTTGAGGTTTTTGGAATAGGCTCCTTTGTGTTCTGCAGACTCTTTGAAACTGCGCAGGTTGGGAAACAGAAGAGCCTGAAATCACAAACAGAAAGTGGTCAAATGTTCTGGGATCGCTTCCCAGCCAGCAGCCCCGTCCCCACTCGCTGTGTGCAAGACAGCGACTGCCCTGCTGGCTGAGGCCGGGCAGGCAGCCTTTCAGACACCGTTCACCGGGGGAGCTCACAGCCGGCACTTCTCCTAATGATTTAGAACTAAATGATTAAGTTGGTAAATTTTATGTCCTTTTACCACAAAAAATAATTGGGAGAAAAAGCAAATGGACCAGATTCCACTTTGTAGCTATAAAAAAGAAAGATGTGTTTTATGTCCAGTGATGATATGCAAGATATGTCAGCAAGATAATCAGCAAGATATGTCAAGTGGTGGGGAGGAGAACGGCAAAACTATGTATTTTATCTGTTAGCTCTGTAAAAAACGAAAGAAGGAAAGGTAAAGAGAAAAGGTGTTGCTTCTGTAGACTCAGGAGCACACCCCAGCTGCAGCTGTCTCCAGGAAGGGGAACTGTTTGGTGGGGGACAGGAGTGAGAAGGCCTGTTACCTTTGGATGTTTGAATCGTGTAACTCTGGTACCTATTTAAAGATAAATTTGTTTTTTTAAAGTTACATTTTCTTTTTTTCTTTCTTTATTTATCTATTTTATTAATTAATTTTTGTGACAGATGTTTCTCCCTTTTCCCCCACTGGGCTGTTTCCAGATCTTAGCTATTGTAAATAGTGCTGCTACGAACATGGGGGTACATATATTCTTTCTGATTGGTGTTTCAGGCTTCTTAGGGTATATTCCTAGAAGTGGGAACACTGGTTCAAATGGAAGTTCAATTTTCAATTTTTTGAGGTAACACCATATTGTTTTCCATAGTGGCTGCACCAGTCTGCATTCCCACCAGCAGTATACTAGAGTCCCCTTTTCTCCACACCCTCGCCAACACTTGTTGTTTGATGATTTGTTGATGGCGACCATTCTGACAGATGTGAGGTGATACCTCATTGTTGTTTTAATTTGCATCTCTCTGATGATTAGTGATGTTGAGCATTTCTTCATATGTCTCTTAGCCATTTGTATGTCCTGTTTGGAGAGGTGTCCGTTTAGTTCTTCTGCCCATTTTGTAATTGGGTTCTTTGTCTTTTGTTGAATTGTATGAACAATTTATATATAATGGAAATTAACCCCTTATCTGATATATCATTGGCAATTATGCTCTCCCATACAGTGGATAGCCTTTCAGTTTTGATGATTGTATCTTTTGTTGTGCAGAAGCTATTGAGTTTGATGTTGTTCCATGTGTTCATTTTCTCCTTTGCTTCTATTGCCTTAGGTGATGTATCAGTGAAAATTCTGCTGTGTATGATGTCTGAAATTTTGTTGCCTACAGTTTCTTCTAGGATTTTTATGGATTCATGGGTCACATTTAAGTCTTTAATACATTTTGAGATTATTCTTGTGTAGGGTGTAAGTTGATGGTCTACTTTCATTTTTATGTATGTAGCTGTCCAATTTTCCCAACGCCATTTATTAAAGAGGCTGTCCTTACTCCACTGTATGCTCTTGCCACCTTTGTCAAATATTAACTGAGCATATAGCCTTGGGTCCATTTCTGGGTTCTCTGTTCTGTTCTACTGGTCTATATGCCTGTTCTTGTGCCAGTACCAGGCTGTTTTGATTATAGTGGCTTTGTAGTATAACCTGAAATCTGGTAATGTGATACCTCCAACTTTTTTCTTCTTTTTCAAGATTCCTGTGGCTATTTGAGGACTTTTTTGGTTCCATATAAACTTTTGAAGTACTTGTTCTAGTTCTGTGAAGTATGTTGTTGGTATTTTGATGGGGATTGCACTGAATCTATAGATTGCTTTGGGTAGTATGGACATTTTAATGATGTTAATTCTTCCAATCCATGAACAGGGTATATACTTTCACTTTTTTATATCTTCCTCTATTTCTTTTTTCAATGACCTGTAGTGTTCTGCAAATCGGTCCTTAATTCTTTTGGTTAAGTTTATTCCTAGGTATCTTAATTTTTTTGCCGCAATGGTAAATGGGATTGTTATCTTAGTTTCTCTATCTGTGAGTTCATCCTTGGTGTATAAGAATGCCATCAATTTTTTGACATTAATTTTGTATCCTGCTACTTTTCCAAATTCATTTATTAACTCCAGTAAATTTTTGATGGAGTGTTTGGGGTTTACTACGTATAGTATCATGTCATCTGCAAATAATGACAGTTTCACTTCCTTCTTTCCAATTTGGATCCCTTTTATTTTTTCTTCCTGGCTGATTGCTGTGGCTAAGACTTCCAGTACTATGTTAAATAAGAGTGGCGAAAGTGGGCATCCTTGCCTTGTTCCTGTTCTTAAGGAAAATGAATTTAGTTTCTGCCCATTGAGTATGATGTTGGCTGTAGGTCTTTCATATGTGGCCTTTATTATGTCTAGATATGATCCCTCTATTCCCATATTGCTGAGCATTTTTATCAGTAATGGATGCTGGATTTTGTGGAAGGCTTTCTCGGCCTCTATTGATACGATCATGTGGTTTTTATTCTTCATTTTATTTATGTGGTGTATCACATTTATTGATTTGCGAATATTGTACCAGCCTTGCATCCCTGGGATGAATCCCACTTGGTCATGGTGGATAATTTTTTTGGTGTATTGCTGGATCCGATTTGCTAGTATTTTGTTCAGGATTTTGGCATCTATGTTCATCAGAGTTATTGGCCTGTAGTTTTCTTTCTTTGTTGTGTCTTTTTCTGGTTTTGGAATTAGAATTATGGTGGCTTCATACAACGAACTTGGAAGTCTTCCTTCTTCTTGAATTTTTTGAAATAGTTTGAGGAGAATGGGTATTAGTTTTTCTTTGAATGTTCGGTAGAACTCCCCCGTGAAGCCATCCGGGCCTGGGTTTTTGTTTGCTGGGAGAGTCTTGATTACATCTTCAATTTCTTTTGTTGTTATTGGTCTGTTCTCTCTCTTCCTGGTCCAGTTTTCGGAGACTATGTGTTTCTAGAAATTTGTCCTTTTCGCTTAGATTGTCGAATTTGTTGCCATATAGTTGTTCATAGTAGCTGTTAACGATCTTTGTATTTCTGTGGTGTCAGTTGTTACTTCTCTTTCATTTTTGATTTTGTGTATTTGGGTTCTTTCTCTTTGTTTCTTGGTGAGTCTAGCTAAGGGTCCATCAATCTTTTTTATCTTTCGAAAAACCAGCTGTGTGTTTCATTGATCCCTTGAATTGTTTTTTTGGACTCTATGTCCTTTATTTCTGCACTGATCTTTACTATTTCCTTTCTTCTACTTGCTCTGGGGTTTTCTTTTTGTTTGCTCTCTAGTTCTTTAAGTTGTGAGGTTAGATAGTCTATTCGAGATTTTTCTTTTTTTTTGAGGTAGGCCTGTAGTGCTATGAACTTCCCTCTCAGAATTGCTTTCGCTGCTTCCCACAGATTTTGTGTTTTTGTGTGTTCATTTTCATTGGTTTCCAGACAGTTTTTAATTTCTTCCTTGATCTTCTTGGTAACCCATTCATTGTTTAATAACATGCTATTTAGCTTCCATGTGTTCAAATGTCTTTGTATGTTCTTCTTGCAATTGATTTCTAGTTTCATGCCCTTGTAATCTGAGAAGATGCTTGATATGATTTCAGTCTTCTTGAAGTTGTAGAGACTTAGTTTGTGCCCTAACATGTGGTCTGTCTTTGAGAATGTCCCATGTGCACTTGAGAAGAATGTGAATTCTGTAGTTTTGGGGTGTAGTTCTCTGTAGATATCTATTAAATCCATTTGGTCTAGTGCTTCATTTAGAGTCTCTGTTTCCTTGCTAATTTTTTGTCTAGAGGATCTATACAGTCATGTCAGCAGGGTGTTGAAGTTCCCTGCTATGATTGTATTGCTACTGATTTCTCCTTTGAAGTCCTCCAGAAGATGTTTGATATATTTTGGTGCTCCTATATTGGGTACATATGTGTTTATCAAAGTTATATCTTCCTGTTGGATAGATCCTTTCAATGGTATGTAGTGGCCTTCTTTGTCTCTACTTATGGCCTTTATTTTGAAATCTATTTTATCAGATATGAGTATTGCTACCTCAGCTTTTTTTTCCTTTCCGTTTGCTTGGAAGATTGTTTTCCATCCCTTCACTTTCAACCTGCGTGAGTCTTTTGTTGTGAGGTGGGTCTCTTGTAAATAGCATATTGATGAGTCATGCTTTTTTGTCCAATCAGCTACGCTGTGTCTTTTTATGGGAGCATTCAATCCATTTACATTTAAGGTGATTATTGATATGTACTTATTTTTATTGCCATTTTTGTTTAGTGTGGTTTTATTTTTTTTCCTATTTCTCTTGCTAATTACAGCAGTCCTTTTAACATTTCTTGCAGTGTTGGTTTGGTGCTAATGTATTCCCTTATCCTTTTTTTGTCTGGGAAGCTCTTTATTTGACCTTCTATTTTGATGAACGCCTTGGTGGGTAGAGTAGTCTTGGATTCAGATTCTTGTTTTTCATGACCTTGATTACCTCATGCCATTCCCTTCTGGCCTGTAGTGTTTCTGTTGAGAAGTCAGCTGAGAGCCTTATGGTGGTTTCTTTGTAGGTAACCTGTTGCTTCTCTCTTGCTGCTTTTAGGATTCTGTCTTTGTTGAATTTTTGGCACTTTGATTACTATGTGTCTTGGTGTGGGCTTGTTTGGGTTCTTCTTACTTGGGGCTCTCTGTGCTTCTTGAACTTGAATAACTTCTTCCTTCACCAAATTAGGGAAGTTTTTTGTCACTATTTCTTCAAGTATATTCTCTAACCTTTGCTAGTTTTCTTCTTCTTCGGGGCCTCCTATGATGCAAATGTTATTACGTTTCCAGTTGTCCCACAGTTCTCTTAAGCTGTTTTCCTGTTTTTTAATTATTTTTCCTTTTTTTTTTCTGATTGGTTGATTTTTTTCTACCCTATCTTCTAATTCACTGATCCGATCCTCAGCTTCCTCTACTCTGCTATTTAGACTTTCCAATGTGTTCTTTATTTGTGATATGTCATTTTTCATTTCTTCTTGGTGGTTTTTCATTTTTAACTGGTTGATTTTCAACATTTCTATGTCTTTACTCATTGTGCTCATGTCCCTACACATGCTGTTGAGCTTTCTCAAGATCATGGCTCTGAATTCTAGTTCTGTTAACTTGCTTAACTGCACCTCATTTATCTCATCTTCGGTAGAGGTCTCTTGTTCTTTAATTTGGCTTTTGTTTCTGTTTTTCACCATTTTGGCTAGTACAGTGGGCCTTGGAGGCTGCCAAATTTTCCCTGTGGGTGTTGGTGTTCTGCTGTTTGTGGCTTCCTCTCCTGGGTTTGGATGAGGCAGGGAGGACCCACTTTAAACACCACTGTCAAGTCTTACTTTTCTGGTTAGAGTTGCTAGCCCAGGGAATGGTAGTTATCCTCTAGCTTTTTTGCCTGGAGGCTATTAGTAGTGGTCACCTGATGAACCTTGGTTTCTGCGTCGACTGAAAAACTCCCTCATGTGCTCAGTGTAAGAGGATTTCCAGAGGGTGGGGCACATAACTCTTTGGTGGGGGACAGGAGTGAGAAGGCCTGTTACCTTTGGACTTTTGAATCTTTTCACTCTGTTACCTATTTAAAGATAAATTTGTTTTTTTAAAGTTACATTTTCAAGCCTCTATCTTGGATAGCCTGATTCAGTACATTGAGGGTGAGGCCTGGGAACCCATATATATCTATATATCTATATCTATATGTATCAAATATTTTTATTAAGATATAATTAATATACCATAAAATAATATATGCTTTTGAAGTTTACCACCAGTGGCTTTTAGTGGATTCAGAGTGTGTGAGCATCATCACTAACTCCAGAACAAGCCCTCACCCTGAAGGATCACCCCATGCCCAGTACCAGTCACTTCCCGTTCCTCCCTCCTGGATCCCCTGGTTGCCCCCGTCTCCTGTTTCTTTGGATCTTCCCTTCCAGTACTTCGCAGAGTGGGCTCTCACCGTGCAGGTCTTCATGCCTGCCGCTTCCACTCAGCACGAGCGGCGTCAGGCTCACCAATGTTGTAGCACACATAGAGTATGGCATCGGGGGGCTGCCAGACTGTTTTGCAAAGCGGTTGTACCATGTTCTCGTTCCCACAGTGATGTTTGTGGGCCTGGGAACCTGGATTTGTAGTAAGAATCCTGGTGATTCTTATGATAAAGCAATTTTGGAAAACCCTGTCTCTTGGAGGAGTCTGGTCTCTTGCTGTGGTGGTTGTGTTGGTTCTTACCCGGTACGAGCAGTGCTGAGGGACACCCTGAGTGCTGCCAGGAACACGGCACCAGGCGCTGCTCTGCAAGATCCAAGAAGAAGCATCTCCAACAGAGCAAACTAAGGGCGGGGGGGCATCCAGGCGGAGTGGGATGTTTTGGTTTTTGTTTAAATTTTTTAAGTGGGATATGTAACAGAAACCTAGTTGTGCTGTGAAAACTCAGAAGACGCAGGTGGATGCGGCATAGACAGGGAAGTCGTGCATGCGTGTGCTTCTCCTCAGTGGGCACGGGGACGAGTCCTCGTGGCGTGAGCCTGACTTCCCTCCATTTGTATGTCTTCTGTGTTTGTTCATTTACTTTTGTTTTTAAAAATTTTACATTGCAATATATTAGTTTCAGGTGAACAACATAGTGATTAGACATTATATAACATGTGAAGTGATCCCCCCAATAAGTCTAGTACCCACCTGGTGCCAATGGTATTGACTGTATTTTCTGTGTTGTACTTTACATCCCTGTGACTGTTTTGTAACTGACATTGCGTACTTCTGAATCCTTCAGCTTGATCACCCATCCCTCGACACTGCCCCACCCCACCCCCATCTCCTCTGGCAAACATCAGTCTGATCTCTGTATCTGTGAGCTTGTTTCTGTTTTGTTAGTTTTGTTTTTAGATTCCACATATAAGTGAAATCATATGGTATTTGTCTTTCTCTGTCTGTCTGACTGACTTTATTTAGCATAACCCTCTTGGTCCATCCATGTTGTTGCAACTGGTAAGATTTCATTCTTTTTACAGTTGAGTAATATTCCACTGTATATCTGTACCACCACTTTTTATCTGCTCGTCTGTCCGTGGACATTTAGGTTGCTTCCATGTCTTGGCTATTGTATATGACATGTCCTTCTTTGTCTCCTATTATAGTCTTTACTTTCAGAGTATATTTTGTCTGATCTAAGTATTGTTACCCCAGCTTTTTTTCATTTCTGTTTGCCTGAAATACCTTTTTCCATGTCTTTACTTTCAGTCTGCGTGTGTCTCATTCTGAAGTGAGTCTCTGGTAGATAGCATAGATAGGGTCTTATTTTCCAGCCACCCTATGTTTTTTGTTGGGAGCATTTAATCCATTTACATTTAAAGCAATTATTGATAGATGTATGTCTACTTTATTATTCATTTTTCATTTTCTTCTTAAAGAAGTCCATTTACTATTTCTTGTAATACTGGTTTGGTGATGATGAACCTCTTTAGCTTTTTCTTGTCTGGTCTAGGATGAAAAGAACACACACACACATATCTAACCCATTTTATCTTGAATTGCCTTGTGTGGTTTTTAATTAGCCACAAAAGAAAGTGTTAGATGATATTGACAGATTATTCTGAACTCTAAATTAGGGAGAAAAAACTCTTTTCATATGTAGTAGGATTTGAGTTCTAAATTGAGAGGTCTCCCAGACAAGATTTTATATGTAGGGCAAATCTTCTATGATAGAAATAAAAACCTACTTTGGAACACTGCCTCTGCAGCCCCCAGACAGCTGTATCTCCCCTCCCAGAACAGGGCCTGAGGGGCAGCTGAGGAGCAGCACCCCTTCAAAGCCAGGGCTCCCCCTTCACCGAGGCACAGCAGTAGGCGTTCTCTCTGGGCCGCTTAGCAAACACAGAAGCAGAATAAGTAAGTGGTCTTCTAGGCTGTCACGAGCGGAATTTCAGTGTCCCCTGAGCAAGGCCTTCACTGTGGACCTAGCATTTCAACAGCAAGCAGAGTCTGGAGGGCTGTGGGGACACAGGCTTCTCCGCAGCATGGACAGCGGACCTAGTAGAGCCCAGGCCTGCCTGCGTGCTAGGAGGTGCCTTCGGCAGGTTCAGCTCTCCTGCTTTCTTTCTAATTGTCCGTATTGTGGTTCAGTATACACAGCACAGCATTCACCATCTGACCAGTGTTAAATGTGTAATTCAGTGGCTCTGAGCACGTTCAGAAGGCTGTGTAACCATCACCATGTCCATGTCCAGAACCTTTTGTCATCCCAAACAAAACCTTTATCCCTGAACTGTAACTCTCTACTCCTCTTCCTCATTCTGATCTGTCTGTGACTGGACAGCTCTCAGCAACTCCTGTGAGTGGAGTCATGCAGTGTGTGTCTTTCTGTCTGGGCTGTGTCGCTGAGCCTGGCCTTGGCAGGGTGCATCGTGTTGTAGCATGTATTTGCGTCGTTCCTTTAGTGCTGAGTGACACCCCCTGTGTGGACAGACCACATGGGTTTGTCGTCCATCTGTCGAGGGCATTTGAATGGCTCCACCTTTTGGCTCCTGTGAACAAGCCACTCTGAACCTGCTTGTCCACGTGCCTGTGCACACCTGTTTCAGTTCTTCTGGGTGCACACCCCGAAGTGGGGTTGCTGCGCCAGGTGCTCACCTGGCGGTCTGTGTGCTCACCTTTGTGAGGAGCCACCAAGCTTCCCAAGGCCACTGCAGCATGTTGGATGGCCCCACTGTGCACGGAGCCCAGCTTCTCTCCGTCTGTGTCAACGCTTGCTGTTCACTACTCTTTGTATAGTGACGTCCTGATGATGTCCGTATGGTTTGGATTGCATTTCTCTAGTAATAGAGGTGTTGAGCGTCCTTTCCCAGGCTTGTTGACCATGTATTTTCTTTGTGGAAATGGCTATTCAGGTTCTTTGCCCATTTTTAAAAATTGGGTAACTTGTTTTATTGTCGTTGAAGTTTTTTATATATTCTGTATATAAACCACTTATCAGATCTATGATTTCCAGACTTGTGTTTCTTTTTAAAAACACAGCTCTGTGTTGCTCGGTGCTGGTGATGGCTTGTAAATTCTGCTCAGCTCAGTCTTTCATCTTCCCTGGGTGACATGACCTGGCCACTCACCTTTTGAACTCGTGTCCTCACTGGAGGTGGAACAAGTGTGCCTTCCCCCAGGAGTTCCTGTGGTCCCTGAGCAGGGCCAGCAGAGGAGCCCCATGGCCTCTGTCCCTGTTGCTGCCCCTGCCAGGGCCGACGCCAAGTGTGTGTTCCCAGAGCCCTTGCACCGAATCTCTTTCTTCCCAACAAGATGGACATCGCAGCCTCATGTGCCCCGACCAGTCACACACAGTGCCCAGTAAACAGGAGAGGACAGCGTGAATGCTGTCTCATCACCGCACTTAGGTTGTTCACTTTGTCCCCACTTCCCCCCTGTGCGCAGTGTCCAGGAGAGCGCCTGCTCACTGTGGGCGCCTGATGAACTGCTTAGGGGAACGTGGTGAAGCAGTGAGTGCGGGTCCTGAGCTGGGCTGGGGGAGGCATCCAGGGCATAGGAAAGTGACCATGCGGAAAGCTCTGAGCAGAGTCTCTCCATCTGAGCGTTGTTTCCTTTGAAGAAGGAAGAGGGGCAGTGCCTCCTCTCCAGCTGCAGACACTGGCTTCTCAGCGCAGGCCTCACCACAGAGGGTGTGGGTTGTAGCATCTGCCCCTTGCTGTGCAGGGGGCTCTGGTTCTAATTGAGGATGCCGTCCACCAGGACCATGCTCTCTCGACATCGCTGGAAGTGATTTCACACTGGGAGTATGTTAGGACCACACACATGTTTGATCTTGTCGGGCAGTTTAGAATTTCATTTGTTGGGTCAGTGTTCTATCTGTGTTGACCTTGACACTTTTTCTCCCAGTTAATTCTTTGGGGGTTCTAGAAAGGACTCGCCATCTTCACCTTACCCCCACTTCCTTCTCCCCTCCCACTGCTCCCTGCCTGTACCCTCCTGCTGCTCCTTCCTCCTCCCCTCCTCTTTTCCCTCCCTTCCTTCCTTTTACCCTTTGGAGGCTTTCTGTTGCACAGATTACTTCATCTTTTTAAAATGATCGTTATTCCTTGGACGAGTCTCTGGAACTGTCACCTGTCAGAACCCTCTAAGCCGTGTGTGCATTCCGTCTGATATTTCTGTGGCGTCCAGACAGCTGTGCGCACAGAGCAGGTGCGGCAGGCCTCCCGCGAGCCTGGCTGCCCCACCGGCTCCCCTCCCGTGCCTGTTTGCCCGTGTGTGAAGCGGGCCCTGTGACCACTTCTGTGGTCCATGGGGGTGGTTCAGTACAACAGTCCCAGCTGATTCCTCTGCCCAGGTGACTGATTTCTAGGCTTTCTATAAAAGTGTGCTACCTGCTTTTTTCACTTAATAGCCCAAAGCCAGTTTGACTGAGAGTCTTTGACTGAATTGCTCAAAGAAGGACAAAGAGAAGAAGGGAGAGATGGGAGGCAATAGCGGTGCCTCCGACCTAGGGTGTTTCAGCAGGTCGGCGACGTTGCAGACCTTCACTGGGACCTGCCTGCTGCCCTGGGCCCTCTGCGTGGCCTGACTTCCGTGAGGCTCTCAAGACTGGCCGCCTCCAGGCTGTGCGAAGGAGAGCAGACCCCCTCATTTTCTCAGTGTCTGATGCAGGCACTTTCTCTGTCTTGCAGCTGATGCTTTCTTCAAAGCTGCCATAAGCCTCGTTCCGGAAGTCCCGAAGATGATCAACATCGATGGGAAGATGCGGCCGTCGGAATCATTCCTGCTGGAGTTCCTCTGCAATTTCTTCTCTACGTTGTTAATAGTTCCGGTATGTTTCCCCAGGAGAGCTGCAGGTGATGTCTTTGTTCTGCTTAGAGCCCTAAAGTGCAGGAAGGTTCTGTCTATATGTTGGTTTTGTAATCAGATGTTGGAATTTCTCAGAGCATTTTCCATTCTGTGTCCTGATTGTGTTAGTTGAGGCTCTGCATATGGTCAGGGATGGGGGTCACTTAGTGACAGGTGCTCAGACATCAGGACCAAGATGCCTCGGATGGACTCCCGGGTCCCCACCCTGCACTCTACAATCTTGCGTAATTATGTGGTATTACTGGGCTGCAGTCTTTATTTTATTTTATTTTATTTTTTTAATCCTCACCCGAGGACATTTTCCCATTTTTTTGTTCAGGTAGAGTGGGAGGGAGAGAGAGGAACAGAGAGAGAGAGAGAAACATTGATGTGAAAGGGACACATCGAGTGGCTGCCACCCGCACGACCGACAAGGGCCGGGGACAAACTGCAACCGAGGTACGTGCCCTTAGCGGGAACCGAACCCGGGTCTCTCCAGACCGCAGGCCGACGCTCTAACCGCTGAGCCAAACCGGCCAGGGCTGGGCTGCAGTCTTTTTGTCTGTGAAATAGGAATAATAATAATAATAATAATAATAATAATGGTATCTGCATCTAAGCATCGCTGAGGATTAAGTGAGTGAACTTGTGTACGCAGTCAGAACAGTGACTTGGCACACAGTGCTGAAATAGGTGATGGTAATGTCCCTTTGATGGCAGGTACTAGAAACCAAACCACAATAGCCAAGGTCAAAGGGGACATTTGGAAGGATGCTGGGGTTTCTTGTGGACTGTAAGAGAGAGTTGAGCAGTTTGGGTTGGGCTGGGAAGAATCAGGGCCCCCAGCCTGATGACAAGCACAAGGACCCTGACCCTACGAGGGCTCTTAACAGAGGGTCCAGCTACTGCCCGGGAGCCGGGCACAGTGGCCATAAATGTAGATGAGGAAAGAAAATGACATCTTTGTTTTTACAAACCTCAGTGAAGTGTATAGCTTTTTACTCCATTATGAATGATAGGCAACGGGCCAGTGTTTGTCACAGTAGCTGAGATGCTGTCACCAATAGAAATCACCAATGTGCCTTGGCCAGTGTGGCTCAGTTGGTTGGTGCACCAAACGGTCTCCGGTTTGATTCCCAGTCAGGGTACATACTCAGGTTGTGGGTTTGATCCCTGGTCGAGGCACATACAGGAGCCAACCAATTGATGTTTCTTTCTTTCTCTCTCTCAACAATGAAAGGCATAGCCTTGGGTGAGGAATTAATAAATTAATTAATTAAATAAATAAATAAATATCACTAATATGTTTGATCACAGTCCAGGTGTGAAAGAGATTGCAGAAGATTGACTGTGTGCTTTCTTCCCTAGAAAGCACAGCAGTTATTAGTCCCATCATTAGGTCTGTTATTTAAATGTATTCACCAAGGAGTCATAGTTACAATACAACAACTGTACTGAAGAGAGATTTTGATAATTACTTTAGTGCATTTGGTTTCCTTTGTCATCTTACACATTTCATTTTCTGCGCAGTATCCTGAGGAGCCATCTACCTCCCTAGGCTGTGATAGGTCTGGGCACAGAGGCCGGCTCTTGGTGGAGCCAGACGTGTGTAGGAATCAGGGACACCTGTTGACATGCAGAATCTTTGAGCCTCTCCCAGAGACTGTCCCTCTGAACCGGCCTGTTTGAAAGCTGCCTCAGAAGTTCAGGTGGCCCTAGAGTCACACTGTGAGAACTGTCCCTCTGGACTTGGGCCCTGAAAGAACTCAGCTCCCATGGGGACAGAGCTCCTTTGGGGTGAAGAAAACATCCTAAACGGAGTGTGGCAAGGATTGCACAGATGTGCATGTGCCAGCAGCCACTGAGTTGTGTGTTTGCGTGGGTGGGTCATTGGGTGTGAAATGTGTCTCCATGACGCTGAGGACACAGAAGTGGCTCAGCTCCCACAGCCTTCCCAGTCAGGTCCCAGGATTTCTGGAGAAAGGTTGGAGGCTGGGCGCAACTCTTCACTTGGGGTTTTCTTATTTCCTTCTTAGTACTTTTAGTAATTTTTTCTCTGTTTTGGATAGTTTAGCTACTAATTTTTTTTTTTTTAATCCTCACCCGAGGACATTTTTCAATATTTTGTCCAGTTAGAGTGGGAGGGAGAGAGAGAGAAAAAAACATTGACGTGAAAGGGACACATCGAGTGGTTGCACCCACACGACCCAACCAGGGCCGGGGACAAACTGCAACCGAGGTACGTGCCCTTAGCAGGAACCGAACCCGAGTCTCTCCGGACCACAGGCCGACACTCTAATCGCTGAGCCAAACTGGCCAGGGCTAGTTTAGCTACTAATTTAACAAGGAAGGTGACGAAAGAAATTAGGTTTCTCAGGAGGAAGTTGATCAGTGTCATTGTTCATTGACTTCCTGGGAGGCATTTTCTTCTGCGGAAGTCGTTACGTTAAAAACCCTCAGAGCCTGATGGAAGCCTTGTGCTTGGAGTTAGTCAGAAACTGGCATGAGGTCCTGACCCATTGACTCCATGGCCTTGCATCCCTGGGAAGGTTTTATAGTTCCTCAAAGCCTTAGTTGGCACTTTTCTAGAATGTCCTCAGAACACCCACCTGTGGGCTGCGGTAAGGGACCACAGTGATAGCGGTGAGAGTCACTGAGCCGTTCGTTGGGTCAGACTGACCAGGGGGTGGAATCCAGCATATAGGCACAGTTGCTGGCCGCATTGTCATGGGAAACATTTGGAATGAGTTACCCATCTTTAAAAATTGGTAGATGGTAGAAAAACCCACATTTTCAGTTCCTCTTAAAAAATCAGGTCATGCTATGTGGGGCCCCCATTCCCTGACCTAACCAACTGGCCACAGCTGGGGAGCAGCTGCCCCATTTGGGGTGGGGGTGGGGATTTTGCACTGTCTTTAGTTCCCCTGGGCACCTCCACACTCACAAGGCCCTTTTCTGTTGCCTGCCTGGCCCCGTGGGCGTGGGAATGCCCCCATCTCAACAGGACTTCCAGTTCCTGTGCCAGTGCTTGTGCTTTAGCTGGGGTTTGCTAAAGGTGGTGAGAAGAGTCACTACAACTTGTGACTTCTTACTACAGGTGACCCTTGAACAACAAGGGTTTGAACTTCCAGGGTACACATACACGGATCTTTTTCAGTAAACATACAGTCCTCCCTGTCCAGTTTTTCCAACACTATTTATTAAAGAGATTGTCTTTACTCCATAGTATGCTTTTGCTCCTTTGTCAGATAATTATTGACCATACGGACATGGGTTGATTACTGGGCTCTCTGTTCTGTTCCAATGATCTATAAGCCGGTTCTGGTGCCAGTACCAGGCTGTTTTGATTACAATGGCTTTGTAGTATAGTTTGATATCTGGTATTGTGATCCATCCAACTTTGTTCTTCTTTCTCAAGATTGCTCTGGCTATTTGGGTCTCTTTTGGTTCCATATAAACTTTTGGAATATTTGTTCTAGATCTGTGAAATATACCATTGGTAGTTTAATAGAGATTGGGTTTAATCTGTAGATTGCTTTGGGTAGAATGGCCATTTTAATGATGTTACTTCTTTCAAATCATGAACCGTTACTTATATCTTCCTAAGTTTTTCTTCAATGTCCTGTAGTTTTCTGAGTACAGGTCTTTTACCTCTTTCTGTTAGTTCATTATTGGTGTATAGAAATGCTACTGATTTCTTAATATTAATTTTATATCCTGCTGCTTTACCATATTATTAGATTTAGTAGTTTTTTTGGTGGAATCTTTAGCATTTTCTATATATAATATCATGTCACCTGCAACTAATGACAGTTTTACTTCCTTTTTTTTTCAATTTGGATGCCTTTTATATCTTCTGTCTGATTGCTGTTGGCTAAGAGTTCCAGTACTATTGAATAAGATTGGTGAAGGTGGATGTTTCTGCCTTGTTCCTGATCTTAAGCAAAATGCTTTTCATTTTTGCCCGTTGAGTATGATGTTGGTTTTAGGTTTTTCACATGTAGCTTTTATTATGTTAAGGTATGATACCTCTATTCCTCCTTTGTTGAGAATTTTTATCATAAATGGGTGCTGGATATTATTGAATGCTTTTTCTGTGTTCGTTGATAAGATCATGTGATTTTTATCTTTCATTTTGTTTATGTGGTGTATCACATTTATTGATTTGTGAATATTGTACAACCTTGCGTCCCTGGAATAAATCCCACTCAATCATGGTGTATGATCTTTTTACTGTGTTGCTGGGTCAGATTTGGTAATATGTTATTGAAGATTTTAGCATCTGTGTTCATCAGGGATATTGGCCTATAATTCTCTTTGTTTGTAGTGTCTTTATCTGGTCTTGGAATTAAGATAATGCTGGCCTCATAAAAAGAGCTTAGAAGTCTTCCCTCCATTTGAATTTTCTGGAATACATGTTAATTCCTCTTTGCATCTTCGGTAATCTTTGGTAAAATTCGCCTATGAAGCCATCCAGTCCATGACTTTGTTTGCTGGGAGTGTTTTTAGGACTGCTTCAATTTAATTAGTTGTTTTCAGTCTATTCAGGTTTTCTGAATTTCTCTGATTGAGTTTTGGAAGATTGTATGTTTCTAGTAATTTATTCATTTTGTCCAGGTTATTCAATTTATTGGCATATAGTTGTTCATAGTAGTATTTTCTTAAAATCTTTTGTATTTCTGTGATATTTATTGTTACTTTCTTTTCATTTCTGATTTTATTTATTTGGATCCTCTCTCTTTGTTTTTTGATGACTCTGGTAAAAGGTTGATCAATCTCGTTTATCTTTTAAAAGAACTAGCTCTTGATTTCATTGATTTTTTTTTTTTAATTTTTATTTTTTATTTCTGTGTCATTTTTGCCTTAATCTTTATTATTTCCTTCCTTCTACTTACTCTTGGCTTTGTTGTTCTTTCTCTAGTTCTTTTAGGTGTCGGGTTATATTGTGTATTTGAGATTTTTCTTTCTTCTTGAGATAGGCCTGTAATGCTATGGACTTACCTCTGAGAACTGCCTTCACTGTGCCCCATTGATTTGTAGTTGTTGTGTGTACATTTTTCTTTGTTTCCAGGTAATTTTTTATTTCTATTTGATCTCATTGGTAACCCATTCATTGTTTAATAGCATGCTATTTAGCTTCCATGTCTTTGAATATTTTTGAGCTTTTTTATTGTGGTTGATTTCTAGTTTCATCCCCTTGTGATCTGAGAGGATGCTTGATTTAATTTCAGTCTTCTTGAATTTGTTAAGACTTTTGTGTCCTAACATGTCATCTATTTTTGAGAGTGTTCAGTGTGTACTTAGAGAAGAATATATATTCTGCTTTGGGATAAAATGTTCTGTAAATATCTATTTAGTCCTCTGACCTAGTGTGTCATTTAAGTTCGCTGTTCCCTTGTTGATTTTTTTTATCTGGAAGATCTGTTTATTGTTGATAGTGAGGTGTTCAAGTCTCCTATTATGACTGTATTACTGTCAATCTCTCCTTTATAGCCACTAAGATTTTCTTTATATACTTAGGTGCTCCTATATTGGGTGCATATGTTTTCAAAGGTTATATCTTCTTCTTTTATTTTACTTTTTTTTTTTTTTATCCTCAACCAATGATATGTTTTTACTGACTTTAGAGAGAGGGGAGGGAATAGAGAGAAACATTGATGTGAGAGAGAAATGTTGATTGGTTATCTCCCATATGCACCCTGACCAGGGATCAAACCTGCAGTCTATGTATGTGCCCTGACCAGTAATTGAACCCACAGTCTTTTGGTGCACAGGACAACGCTCTTACCAGCTAGCCACCCATCCAGGGCCCTCTTGTTGCATTGATCTGGTTAGTATTATGTAGTGATGTTCTTTGTCTCTTGTTATAAGGTCTTTGTCTTGAAGTCATTTTTGTCAGATACAAGTATTGCTACTCCAGCTTTCTTCGTTGTTGTTTATATTTGCATGGAATGTTTTGTTCCATCCCCTCACTTTCAGCCTGTGTGAATCTTTTGTTTGAGATCAGTCTCTTGTAGACAGAATATATATTGGTCATGTTTTCTTATCCATTCATCTGCCATATTTCTTTTGATTGAAGCATTTAATCCATTTACATTTAAGGTTATTATTGATAGGTACTTATTTATTGTCATTATTTCTTTATACCTATATTCTCTTTCACTACATGTATATGTACATGTATATGTGTATACTTCTTTTCTTGTAGCCACCCCTTTAACATTTCTTTCAGTACTTGTTTGGTGGTAATGTACACCTTTAGCCTTTTTGTGTCTGGGAAGCTCTTTGTTTCACCTTCAATTTTGAATAGCATTGCTAGCTAGAGTAGTCTTGGTTGCAGATCCTTGCTTTTCATTACTTTGAATATTTCATGCCATTCCCTTCTGGCCTAAAGTGTTTCTGATGAGAAATCAGCTGACAGTCTAATGGCAACGCTCTTGTAGGTAACTTTCTTTCTCTCACTTGCTGCCTTTGAAAATCACTCTTTGGCCCAGCTGGTGTGGCTAAGTGGTTGAGTGTCGACCCTGCACCAAGAGGTCGCCAGTTTGATTCCTGATCAGGGCACATGCCCAGATTGTGGGCTTGATCCCCAGTGGGGGGCATGCAGGAGGCGGCCATTTGATGTTCTCTCTCATCGATGTTTCTATCTCTCTCTCCCTCTCCCTTCCTTTCTCTAAAATCAATAAAATTTTTTTTTTTTTTAAATCACTCTTTGTCTCTAACTGTTGCCATTTTAATTATGATGTGTCTTGGTGTGGGTCTCTTTGGGTTCATCTTGATTGGGACTCTCTGTGCTCCGTGGCCTTGAGTGAACTTCCCTTGAACAGGTAGGGAAGCTCAGTGCCCTTGCTCACTCTCCTCTCTTCCTCTGGCCCCTGTGATGCAGATGCTGTGCCAGAGCTCCCTACATTGCCTAGCTGCACTTTTTGTTTTGTTTTTTGCTGGCTGTTTTTGTTGTTGTTGTTGTTTTGTTTTATCTTCCTAATTGCTGATTCAATCTCATGCTTCATCTAACTTACTTTTTATTCCTTCCATTGTATTCTTGATGTCAGATATGGTATTCTTCATTTCCAGCTGGTCCTTTTGCATGGTTTCTGTGTCCTTTGTCATGCTATTGTAGTTCTCACCGAGTTCCTTGAGCATCCTTATAACTGTTACCTTGAACTCTATATCTGATATATTGCCAGAATCTGCAACTCTAGTTCCCCTAGGGGGACTCACAGCAGGTTCTGGTTGGGTGCAGTCAGCCATCCCCTCTGCAGGAGCAAGCTCAGCTACCCAGTCTCAGGGACAGATCTAAGGAGTCTCCCGCTGAAGATGATGCTGGACCAGCCTACAGGAGGGGGCTAAGTACTTCATCCTGGTCTCAGACAGTAACCTCCAAGGGTCTCCCACTCACTTTGAATGTCCCTGCTCTGAGCCACTCTTCCTTTGGAACTGTGCCCAGCATGTGTATCTGGGACTTGGCAGGGCTGATCTAGTCTCCCCTTGGGGGTGGTGCCTGTAACCCTTTTTCGATTCAGTTTAGCATCTGAGAAACACTGCTTGGTATATGAGGACAGGATTGTAATTTTGGAAACAGGCCATTAAGCTGACAGGTGACTTTGCTTTCTCATATCTGGGACCCAAAAAGGGAGGCTCTCAGAGCTTGCCTGAACAGACTGCAGCATGCTGATGAGTGGGATGAAGGACCTTTTATCTTTTTTCTCTATTGTTTAACCATAGCTGGTACTTAAATTTATCCATAGCTGCTAAAGGGAGGGCCCTGCGTTTCTGTCTTGACTTTTTTTCTCCTGCTCATATCTAAGAATATTTATCCTGTTTTGGTTCTTCACTAGGATCATCCTGAACATGGAGTCCTGTTTCTTGTCCGGGAGCTTCTCAACGTGATCCAGGACTACACCTGGGAGGACAACAGTGATGACAAGATCCGCATCTATACCTATGTCCTGCACCTCCTGTCTGCCATGAGTCAGGAGACCTACCTCTACCACGTAGACAAAGGTAGCCAGGCCCCTCCACCAGGCTGCACTGTGCTCGAATCTCACTGATGTCAAGTAGAATGTCTTCGTTTTCTTCCATTTAGTGTGCCTGTGTCTTAGCTGCTGTGAACTTCTAGTCCAGGGGCTCACTGCATGTGCCATGTAAGGGTTACCTGGGGCAGCCCTTAAGAATACAGACTCCGGAGCCCCAGCCTCTTCTCATTTGGGATCCCAGGAGGAGACCTGAGGCTCTGTGTCATTAATAGCACCCAGGGGCCAAGATGGACAATCACATGAATTCCTAGAGCCCCTCTTTGGGCCGGTGCCGGTACTGTTCTGCAGCAGGACCTGGAGTGGTGATTGAGTGTACATGTGCACCAGCTCCATCCCAGGCTGCTCGTGCCACATCTCAGGCGGCCTTGAGTGGGGTGTCTGCCTGACCAAGCCCCTGGATCAGATGCTCAGAAGGGAGGATGTGGCCCAGGGCAGCCGCATGCATCCCGCCATTCTGAACTTGCTGCTATAAGAGTGGGAGCAGCCTCCTCAGGTCCTGTACAGCAAAGGACAGCCCCAGTCCAACCTCTGCCTGAGCCTAGGCATCTCCCTGCTTGTCAGACCTTTAGTTCTAATGTTTGGTTTCCAAAAAAAAAAAAAAAATGGCCCTGTTGTTTAAAGTGCTCTTAGCCAGTAATTGTATACTTTAGGGTTTAAGCAGCCGTCTGTACATTGAGAAGTTTCAGGGGTCACATGAGCAATGGTGAGGGATACAGCCTCTGCGGCTGGGAGGCTGTGTCTAGCTGGGTTGTGGGGATTGGGGTGGAGATGCAACAGTGGGGGCTGGTTATTGTCATGATTGCTGCATGTCAGGTACCACTCTAGACTCCAGGGGCTCGCCCTTTGAACCCTCCCAGCATTGTGATGGAGACAGGAGACAACCTGGTTTACCAACCACAGGGGCTCAGGGCCAGGCAGTGGTGGAAGTGGAATTCACACTCAACTGTGGGGCCTATCTTATGCTGCCTGCTTGATTACAAAGTGAGAATGTTTTAATTAAGTATACCCTGAACTACAGAGCTCAGAGAATTATCACAAAGCGGACACGCCTGGGTAAGCACCACCAGGTTAGGAAGTGGACTCTTACTGGTTCCTTAGAAGTGCCCAGCGTGCTTCCTTCAGGTGGACACTGCCACCTGCCCCCCAGAGGTGCAGTCTCCTGGCTCCTGACCTCACTCATAGGCTGCCAGTTCCACTTTGATGGAAATAGGCCCATTCAGCAAGCCCTCTGGTGTGTGGCTTCTGCGCAGCACTGTTCCAGGAGTCTTCTGAGCAGGGCCCTGCTCCCGCTGTGCACTGCTGGCCCCGCCCTGCGGGCCAGCCACACCCCCTCACCTCCACATTTGCGCTCCTGCGCTGCTGAGGGGCCGGCTGTAGGGGCGGGCCACTGGGGGGCGGGGCTGCTGGAGGGGAATGGTGCTGCTGGGGGGCAGGGCCTCTGGTGGGTGTGGCGCCTTGGGGCTGCTGCGGGGCGGGCTGCTTGGGGGGGAGTGGGGCTGCTGGGGGGCAGGGCCTGGGGGGTGTGAGGCTTTGGGGCCGCTGGGGGGAGTGGGGCTGCTGGGGGGAGTGGGGCTGTGGGGGCGGGGCTGTGGGGGGAGTGGGTGTGGGGCTGCTGGGGGAGGTCCCTGCATCTCTGCTTCCTGGCACTCAAGCCTGTTGGTGTATCCCTGGGGGTGGGAATGCTGGCCCCGCCTGTGGGATTTGCTCAGGTTCAGCTTTGGTGGATACTAAGTCGGTTTCCAGAATCATTGCACCACCTGACACTCCCACGGGCATGAATGAGAGTTCCATGTGTTCCCGTGGTGTGGCCAGTCTTTTTATTTGGGATATTCTGATGAGTGTAATTTACATTTCTCTGATGGCTGATTAGGTTGCACACATTTTCCTGTATTTGTCGTCATTTTCTATCTCCCTTTGGGATGCACATGTGCAGGATTCTGAACGGTAGACTCTGGAGGACACACTGATGTGGAGGTGGGTCTGTGAACCACGGCCAGGCCTGTCCGAGGAGCCAGCTCTCTCCTCGTCATTCTTGGGTCCAACCACAGCCAGGCAGACGGGAGTAGGAGTGCTAGCAGGGGGTGTGGGTCCCTTCCAGGGGTCCAACGATCTGGCTTTGAGAGAGGAAATCCAAAGGATGGGTTTTCTTTTCCTTCCTCTGGGCCCACCTGTGTTTACTTTGGATCTGCATTGTGACTTGACAGCTGTCTCAGTGGGAGACAGAGGCTGCAGAGACTGCAGAGACTTTCCAGGGGTTGCAAGTTCCCTTTTCCCACCCTTTTCCTATTGTAGGCAGCCTTTTAGACAGCAGTGACCAAGACAGGACTTCTGAAAAATGGGTCAAAAACTTCTTGCATTTATGAAGGATGGTTTGGCTGCCTTCTTTCCAGATTAATACAAGGAGAATGTTTTGAAATTATCCAGAGAACTCCAGTGCTTTCATGCCAGAGAGTGAGCATGGTTAATGGTGAAGGGAAGGGTACTACACCATGTGCTCATTACTGAATATGCGGAGAGGATGGAGTGGGGAGAGGGTGGCTCCGGGTGCCGCTGTCAAGCCAGCATCGATCCTGCACTCCTCCATGCCACCTGCCACAGCCTGAAGCATCTGGGGTTGTGACCTCAGGGCCAGAGAGTTGCTGAGATTGTGGGCTATTTTTAGTGGCCATTTGCCAGGGATATCATTTCTCCCCTGATCTGGACTCTCAGGCTCCCCCTACAGAGCCTAACCAGCTTCCTTCTAATTCTCCAAGTCACCCTTCCCCCACCCTCCTGGCACCACCAAGTGTTAAGGTAGACACTTGTTTGCCTGCTCCTGACCCCTTTTTTCACTTTCTCCAGTAAATTCAGTGTGGGTTTTACTAATTCCAGAATTCTATCCCAAGCCTAGATTTTAGGATCCTGTGACCCCTGTACCGCCCCTCCTGACACTGGGCACAATTGCAGTTGTCTGTCTGCTCCTCAGTGTCTCTCGAACAGACTGCGAGCTCTGGGAGGGCAGGGCATGGCTGGCCTTGTTCCCCACTGGGACCCCAGCACACCTTTGGCCTCCGGTCAGGAAGTCTGCAGCTTGGCTGGTGAGCCGTGGTGCTTTTAGACTGTCTCTCTCCTTTTTTGGGCTAATCAGAATGAGAGTAGATTCCAGCCTGGAGTAAGACTGGGAATTGATGCCAGGGACTATCCTAGTCCTCCTCGGCAGAGACGTGAGAAATTCCTTTACCAGCTATAGTTTTGCCTTTCTGCACAATCAGGTGGTGAATGGCTGAATAAAGTTCTTTCACTTTTTACAAGAATAACTGCTGTCCTCCACGTGGTAGAGAATTGTGACAGATGCCAGAGCGGTTTTAGAAATCCCGTGACAGCCCTGTGTGGCTCAGGGCCTTTTCCTGCCAGTCTGGTGTTGGAGGAGTAACAGCAAAGCAAGTAGTTAGCCTAGAAAGCGTCTCCTGGAAGGTCCCCACAGAGACACTTCGGAGCTGGTTTAGAGATTACCTGCAGGCAGTGCGCCCTGCTTACAGATGGGGTGTGTGTGGAGGGGAGGGGTGTTGTAGTGAGAGCAAGTGAGAAAGCAGGCCCAGAAGTATCAAAATGGCATCAGCTGTTGATTCTAGGGGAGAGAGGAGTCTTCAGTGTACTGTTTCTCCAGCTTTTCTGTAGCCTTGATATTCAAGAGCAAATTATATTCCTAAATGAGCTCAACGAAACTCATTTTGTTAGAAATATCTCTAAACCACAAACCAGATCAGTGCCATGTGCTTGTGGCCACTCGTACATGGCCACCCCTCTCGAGGCACCAGCTTGGCTTCTGGTGTTCCAGATGTCACCACACCTGGGACACTGGCCCACAGTTCAGGCCTCCCCAGATCAGAAGCAGCCCAGAGCTGCCCCTCCCCTCGCCCTTTTGCTGACCACGAGATTATGGGCGCACGCAGCCTGCGACTCTGCTGGAAGGCTACCTACAGCACTGCTCCCTCCATCTAGGCCGAAATGCCGCGCCCCCGCCCAAGCTGTGAGAACAGGGAGTAAACTCACATAAGCGTGAAGGGAAAGAATGGACTGTGCAAGGCAGGGTTGCGGTTTCATTATAGACCCTAAACTTCGCAGCAGCCCTGCCCAGCCCCCACCTCCACCCCAGACAGAAAGGAAAGAGAAGAAGGAAGCGTCCCTGCAGGGACCGATGGAATGCACCGGCCTTCAGCGGGCCTTCAGCGCAGAGCACTGACAGCTGTGACAAGCCAGCAGCAGTCTGCCCAGTGGAAATAGCCCCAAGTATGTAACGAAGGCAGCACACCCTGCAGTCTCTCCTCCCTTACCAGCCGATCGTACCCCAGGGCGTGCTTGTCATAGGTTCTGTCCCAGCAGAGAGTGGGGGAACTATTTGGCAAGAGACATTTTCAAAGGGATTCAAGTTCACCCGTAGACATACAGAACCTTAGGGTTGATCTGAGGGAGTTTGAGGGGGACCGGCTGGCAGCTGGATGTAGTGGTGAACAGCTCAGGCTTCAGAACGGGACCTCCGTTGGATACTAGCTGGGACCACCTCTGAGTCTCAGTTTCCCCGTCTGCCAAAGGGAGATGTTAATATCAGCTCTTTCACATGCTGGTTATGAAGACTTGCAGTAAGCCATTAAAAGTGTGTAGTCCCATGTCTGGACCCGGGACACTCGATTCTGGTCTCTGACTCCCACTTTCCAAGTGGCCAGGTGTTTTCTCTGTGCTTCAGAAGACTCCCAGTCCAGTGGGGAATTATGGCCGTTTCCACTTGCCCTGCATTTCCCTGCCATCTGCTGACACCACAAGCCACAGGGCTGCCGCTCCCTGGCCAGGATGGGCTGAGTAATGTCCCTGCTCGGGTTTGTTTCCTCAGTCGACTCCAATGACAGCCTCTACGGGGGAGACTCCAAGTTTCTGGCTGAAAACAACAAGCTGTGTGAGACAGTGATGGCCCAGATCCTGGAGCATCTGAAGGCCCTGGCCAAGGATGAGGTAGGTGCCGCTGCCACCCACCCTGCTGCTCGTGCAAAGCAGGGGACTTCCATGTGAGCCAAGTTCACGCCTGCTCCTGGTGTGCTGCAGGGTGCCTCTCCAGGGCCCCTGGCCAGTGCTGCATCCCTTATCCTGCTGCCCAGACACATCACAGCCCTCATCACGTCCTAGCGCCACTCAGGTGTCTGCCAATGCCTGTGTGAACCAGCCTGCGCTGCCCGTCAAAAATGGGCCATACGCCGAGCTTTTACTGTGCCCCTTCTGTGTCTGCGTCTGTCTAGATCCATAAGTGCCTACCTTGTGCTATGATTGCACACAGTCCTCAGAGCATTACATGCTGGACAGGCTGGCAGCCGAGAGCACTGCGCCCTACCACAGCCCAGGTGGGTAGCCGCCCCCCAGCAGGGGGTGTAGGTGCGCTCTGATGTTCACACAGTGACGAGACCGCCTCACGAGGCCTCTCAGAACATACCTCGGTCATGAAGGTGCCTGATTCCACCCGGCTCACTTCCCTGGTGCCAAACACGGCTTCATTTTTGCAGCTTCAGTGCAAACGTGGGTGACAGATGGGTCCCAGGAGCCTTGCCTCAGATGGGCAGCTGCTTGGCTCTCGGGCACTGTTAAGGCTAGTGGTCCTGCTGTGTGGTCAGAGTGCACCAGGCTGCAGTGCCTTGGGAGTCAGAGCCAGTGCTTGACTCTCCGTGTCCTTCCCGGGGGCGTGCTGGTCCTTTCGCTCCGGCCGTGCTCATCACAGCTCTGGGCTTTCTGCTGAAGCTTGGACAGGCGGACAGCCCAGCTGTTCCTGGTCTCTTCCTGGCAGGCCCTGTCATCTCAGGGTCCTCGTCAGTTCCCTTTCCCAAACTCAAGCTGGATGTCAGTTCCGTTCTCTGTGGCCTTTCAGCCCTCCTCTTCCATCCCGGGCCCTCCACCCCTTCCCATAGCTCCCATCTCATTGAACCCTTTGAAGATTAGATCAAACTGGATTGTAATGCTTTCTCATTTCCAGGACTGTATAAAATACCACCGCTGCCCTCAGCCCCTTCCCCAACCCACCAAAAAACCATAAACGTATTGCATGGCTGTGAGTGTACATGGGTCTCCCTTTTCCTGGGGTAGTCAAGCCATTGCTGGAGAGTGGGATTTTTTTTCTCGACTCCATTCCCTGGTGGCCTCTGCCAAGGCCCGGGGCACTGCCCAAAGGGCCAGCCTTAGGGGTAGCAGTCCACAGGGCAGAGGGAAAGTGCAGAACCACTGTTCCTGGGGCCCTGAGGACCTCACAGCACCCTCTCTCCAGGGAGGAAGGCTATGTGGGTGTGTCCCACTGACCCTGGGGACACTCACTGCACGGAGGGCGCTGGGCTGTCAGTGGGAGTGGCAGCATCAGAACCCCAGTTTCTTTAGGACTGCTTCTCAAACACTGAGCATTAGAAGAGACATCCTCTCCCCAGCTGAAAGACACATGCAAACTTTGTGTAAGGGTTAGAGACCCAGCTCCTCTTTGTCTGCACAGGTGGTTTTCAGAAGAGCCCTTCTACTTACAGGAGAAATGGCGTGTCCTTGGCCTTCTGCCTGCACCTGCTATACTAATAGGTTCCTGTCTGCTCCCCCTGCCATGGAATATTCTTAGTGCTATTCCCTAAGTCTTAAACCATCGGCTGTGGCTGCAGCCTCCAGCCGGGGCCTCGTAGAGCAGGGCTGTGTGCTCGGCACTTGAGGGTGCTGCCCCGTGGCTTGAACACACTTTTCACTGGTGTAGCTGGATCCAGTCGGAGGCAGCACAGACAGCCTAAGCGACCATAGCCTGGGACCCGCAAGCTCACAGGACAAAGCCCAGAACCCTGTAATTTGGAACTATTTTCATGTAACACTGGGCTCTTTCTCTTGAGGGAGGGGGCATTGACAGTGGTAGACTCTGGAACAGAATTCTAAAAAAATAGCAAAGCTGGAATGTTTCCGAAGACCATTTGGACTCAGATGCCAGAGGTGTGCACAGAAATGCCTGTCCACGTGTGCACGCTTAGTAGGAAACAGGAGTGCGCCAGGCTGCCTAGAACACGCCACCCTTCACTGAACAGCATGTCACTCCCAGGCGACAGCGAGTCAAGGGCCTCAGGTGGATCCTCGGGATCTGGTGCCCAGGAGCGCCGGGCAGGTTTCTGTCCACTCAGGGAAGCTCCACGCTTTGGAAAGCCCAGTGCTGATGCTGGTCCTGTGTCTCTTCTTTGAGTGTTGGTCCCAGCCCTGCTTCCAGAACTGCCCTCTGGAGCCACGTAAAGGGCCTGGCCCTGTCTTGACGCCAAGCTCTGTGAAGTTGTTCGCTTGGGGTGGTGAAGCCAGTAACCACGCCAGAACCTCAGAGCTCCCTGGAAATGCCAGTCCTCAGAGGAAGAGAATGGAAAGCGGCTCTTTTCTATGTAAGCTCTGTGGACAGGGCTCGTACCCTGCGTGGCGTGGCCCTCACTGTGATCGGAATTCGGGTCTTTGCGCACTGGCTGGCGCGCCTTCCTCAGACCCGCCTCTGATGATTTCATTTTTAAAGGGCTGTACATTAAGATGCATGAATTGTGCTTTCTAGGGCAGAGTGCTTATTGAGAAAATACAGACTGGAGAAGTGGTTGAGAGACTGTCTTCCTTGTTTGAATTTTTTTTTTATCCTCTCACCCAAGGACATTTCGTTTTTTGTTTAGATAGAGTGGGAGGGGGAGAGAAAGAAACATCGACTTGAAAGGGACACATCAAGTGGCCGCCACCCACATGACCCAACCAGGATCAGGGACAAACTGCAACCGAGGCTCATGCCCCCAGTGGGAACCAAACCCGGGTCTCTCTGGACCGCAGGCCCACGCTCCAACCACTGAGCCAAACTGGCCAGGGCCCTTGTTTGACTTTTTAAAAATCTTTCCCACTTCAGTGCAATGTAGATGAAAGGCTTCTCTCAGGGGGAGACTCTTCCCTTAGATTTGAAATAGAATTTTTTTCTATTTCAAATCTAAGGAAAGTCTCCTAGATCGAAGCAGAAAATGAGAAAATGGGGCCTTCATGGTCTCCAGGTGGCAGACAGTGGCCACTTTACAAGGTGAGCAGGATGGGCTAGAACCTACCTGATCTGTGCCCAGGTTCCAAACTGGGGCAGAACTGCACTGTCTGATTAAACATGGGGCCCAGCATCCGGCTGGTGTGGCTCAGTGGTTGAGCGTTGACCCTGCACCAAGAGGTCGCTGGTTCGATTCCCGGTCAGGGCACATGCCCAGGTTATGGGCCTGATCCCCAGTGGGGGGCATGCAGGAGGCAGCCCGTCCATGTTTCTCTCTGTCCCTTTCCCTTTCTCTCAAATCAATAAAGAAAAAAAAAAATTTTTTTAAATAAAAAAAAATAAACATGGGGCCCAGAGCAGGCTATTGCCAGTTAGTCCATGAGTCTGTGCCAGGTAGGTTCCTGCAAGCTATCAGCAGTTCAGCTGCTGCTGTGACTCACCTGGTCCAGGCCACTGCCAAGGCAGGCTCAGTTTGGGGGAGAGAGGCTGGGGGAGGTGCTGTGTCTCTTCATGGTCACAGCCCCCCCTCATCCAACTGTGACAGAAGCTGCTTACTGTGTTTTCTCCACCAAAAGACTTTATTTTATATATATATATATATATATTTTTTTTTTTTTCCAATTAGAATTGACATACAGTATTAGTTTCAGGTGTACAATGTAATGTTTAGACATTTATATAATTTACAAAGTGATCACCCCTAGTGGTAAGTCTGATACCAACCTGACACCATATGGTTATTACAGTACTATTATTGACTATATTCCCTGTGCTCTACTTTACATCCCACGACTATTTTGTAACTTCCAATTTGTACTTTTTAGTCCCTTCACCTTTTTCACCTATTCCCGCTCTCATCTGTTGTTCTCTGTATCTTTTCTTTTTTTAATTGATTTCAGAGAGGAAGGGGAGAAGAGAGAGAAACATTGATGAGAAAGAACATTGATTGACTGCCTCCTGCATGCCCCCCAACAAGGGATTTGGCCCACAACCTGGGCATGTGCCCTGACCGGGAATCTAACTGGCGACCTCTTGGTGTATGAACCACTGAGTGACACTGGCCGGGCTGTCTTTTTTTTTTTTAATACAAGTATTTTTTAACTGGTATTTTGAGAGAGGGAGGGGATAGAGACAAAGAAACATACATGTGAAAGAGAAACATCAATCGGTTGTCTCTTGTACATGCCCCAATTGGGAATTGAACCCTCAACCTGAGTATGTGCCTTGACAGGGAATTACGAATCAAACCCTTTTGGTATATGGGACAACACTCCAACCAACTGAGCCACATCAGCCAGGGCTCTGTATTTTAGTCTTTTTCTGTTTCATTTGTTCATTTGTTTTTTTAGATTCCACATGTAAGTGAAATCATATGGTATTTCTTTCTCTACCTTATTTCACTCAGCATAATACCCTTGAGGTCCATCTGTGTTGTTGCAAGTGGTAACATTTCATTCTTTTTATGGCCAAGTCACATTCCACTTTTTATATGCACCACCTCTTCTTTATTCACTGTGTATTGATGGGTTGCTTCTATGTTTGGCTCTTGTGAATAATGCTGCAATGAACACAGGGGTAAATATAGCTTTTTGAATTAGTGTTTTGTATTTCTTTGGATCAATACCCAGAAGTGGGATTGCTGCATCATTGGTCTCTTAATTTTCTGAGGAGCCTCCATGCTGTTTTCCATAGTGCCTACACCAATTTGCAATTCCACCAACAGTGTACAAGGGTTCCCCTTTTTTTATTCTTTTTTTTTTATCCTCACCCGAGGACATTTTTCAATATTTTGTTCAGATAGAGTGGGAGAGAGAGAGAGAAAGAAACATCGACGTGAAAGGGACACATCGAGTGGTTGCCACCCGCACGACCCAACCAGGGCCGGGGACAAACTGCAACCGAGGTACGTGCCCTTAGCGGGAACTGAACCCAGGTCTCTCTGGACTGCAGGCCGACACTCTTAACTGCTGAGGCAAACCGGCCAGGGCAAGGGTTCCCTTTTTCCACATCCTCACCAACACTAGTTTGTTGATTTATTGATGATTGATAGCCACAGTGACAGGTGTGAGGTGCTACCTCATTGTAGTTTTAATTTGCATTTCTCTGATGAGATGATGTTGGGCATCTTTTCATGTCTATTGGCCACTTCAGTGTCCTCTAGAGAAATGTCAATTCAACTCCTCTACCCACATTTTAATGGATTGTTTGGGTGTTTTGGTGTTAAATTGTATGAATTCTTTATAAATTTTGGATATTAACCAGTTATTGGATGTCATTGGAGAATATCTTCTTCCATGCAGTAGGCTTTTTGTGTGTGTGTGTGTGTGTGTGTGTGTGTGTTTTATGGTTTCCTTTGCTATGTAAAAACTTTAGTAGTCCCATTTGTTAATTTTTTTTGTTTCCCTTGCCTAAAGAGACAAATCCATAAAAAAAAAATATTACTAAGAGTAACGTCAAAGTTTACTGCCTGTGTATGGTTTCTTTTAAGAGTTTTATGGGTTCAGGTCTTATATATTTGTCTTTAATCCACTTTGAGCTTATTCTTGTATATGGTGTAAAAGTGGTCTCTCTTTTCTGTATGTATCTGTCCATTTTCCCAACACCATTTAATGAAGACAGTCTTTACTGCATTGTATGTTCTTATGTCCTTTGTCTTATATTAATTGACCATAAGGTGTGGGTTTATTTCTGGGCTCTCTCTTCTGTCCCATTGATCTGTGTGTTTTCATGCCAATACCATGCTGTTTTGATTTTAGGTAGTGTGATTCCTCCATGTGCTTCTTTCTCAAGATTGCTGTGGTTATTTGGGGTCTTTTGAGGTCCCATATAAATTTTAGGATTATATGTTCTAGTATTGTGAAAAATGCCAGATATTTTGTTAGGGATTGCTTTGACTCTAGATTGCTTTGGGTAGTATGGCCATTTTATTTTTTTATTCCTCACTTGAGAACATATTTTGCATTTATCTTCAGATGGAGCAGGAGGGAGAGAGAGAGAAACATCGACATGAGAGACATGTGGACTGGCTGCCACCCACACAACCCCAACTGGGGGCCAGGGACAAACTGCAACTGAGGTACATGCCCTTAGCAGGAACCGAACCCGGGACTCTGGTCCACGAGCCGATGCTCTAACTGCTGAGCCAAACCAGCCAGGGCATGTATGGCCATTTTAATGATGTTAATTCTTCCTGTCCATGAGCATGGTATATCCTTCCATTTATTTGTGTCTTCAGTTTCTTTCTTCTGTGTCTTAGTTTTCTTAGTACATGTGCTCCACTTCTGTGGCTAAATTTATCCATAGTTATTCTTTTTGATGCAAATTTTGTGTCTTGTTTCTTTACCGAATTCATATGTCAGCTTTAATAGTTTTTTGGTGGGATGTTTAGGGTTCTCTCTATATAATCACGTCATCTGCAAAGAACAGTTTTATTTCTTCTTTTCCAAAGCCAAAGGACTTTACACACATCATCTCATTCAGTCCCCACTTACCCTCTGGGCTGGCATCACAGTGCTCTCCTACAGGTGGAGAGGCTGGGACTTGGGAGGTTAAGCAGTTTGCCCTCCTGAAGGTCCGTGGCAGACCTGGCCTTTGAACCCAGGCCAGCATCACCACTGGTCCTGGCCCAAGCCCCCATGCCACACTGTCACCTCTTTTTTCTGTTTCAGGCCCTGAAGCGCCAGAGTTCGTTGGGTTTGTCCTTCTTTAACAGCATCTTGGCCCATGGGGACCTGCGCAACAACAGGCTCAACCAGCTCTCCGTCCACCTGTGGCACCTGGCCCAGAGGCACGGCTCTGCAGACACCAGGACCATGGTGAGACCCTCAGAGGGCCCCTGCCACGCCCCTGAAACACAGGGTGTGGCGAGCTACACAGTCCTACTGGCCACAGCACAACTGGTTGCACACAGCATTGGGGCCTGGAAATCAAACAGCCCTTCTTTCCCACTTCTAGAAGAGAGCCTGGCCCAAGATTTCCTGCGGTCATCTCCTTGCTCTGCAAACTATAACAGTATTAGTGTATTCCCTCTGAAAAACTACATGGTAAAAAATCAGTCATTCCTGTTCACATCCAAATTTGATTCTAAGGGCAGTTGGCAATCTAAGATGCTTCATTTAAAGATTTGGCTTGTTTCCTCCCCTCCCTTGTCCTCCGAGACTGCCAGTTCTCTACTGAGGAAAAGCAGAGAGGCACAGTAGGGCCGACTTGCCGCTGCCTCAGCTCCAAAGATGGAGAATAATGAACCAGAGGGAATGATGAGTCCTCCTTTCTTCTCTTAGGTAAAAACTCTGGAATACATCAAGAAGCGAAGCAAACAACCAGACATGGCTCACTTGACCGAGCTGGCCCTCAGGCTTCCTTTGCAGACAAGGACCTGACTCGAGTCCCATCTCCAAGGCCTACACCCTCGGGCTTCGGTGCCATATCCGGAAAAGACCTGCTTTTTATTTTATTTTTACAGCTTTGGCCTTTACCAAGATTATTCTGACCCTGAAGTGGAATCGTAAGAGCATTAAAATCTAACCTTGTTCACTGAGCGGCAAAATAATTAGCTGCTTTCCAGTGGTGTCTTTTTTTAATTGGAAAATAATAACCTTAAAAGAACCACTGTTTTCCTCTCCATATTTTGCGTCTGGAATTAAATGTTGTCTAAACCACCTTGCAGGATTCATAAAAGGCAGGCTCAATTAATTTCTTTTTCTATCAAAATGAATTGGACTTCGAACATATTCTGTGAGTAAACCTCCTGAAGAAATATTTATGTTCATGGCTGTTTGTTTAATTACTTCTGATTCTCTTCATCCAGAGAATGTGTCTAAACATATTGTGTGGTTTGCTTTGCAGCCATCATTCCAAAAAGCATGTGGTTCTGTCTACTTTTTACCACCAGTTTCGTGGGACTTATCTTATATTCCCACTGACATTTTATTTTGAATCAGTGAACATATTAATATTGATTGCTGACGAGAATGCAACCAAATTGTACATTAAAAGTACCTCAAACTATTGTGTTTTGGAAGGTATGCCCTGGACATAATTAAGTTTGTCTCTACCCCATGAAATACATGATTACAGTTCACACGGCTTATCTTAGTAAAAGTAGTTAAGATAATTTAAAACTAAATTTATATAAACTAATGTTTTCACTAAACAGTCTACTACCAACTGATCAACTTAATAGTGACATCCCTCCACTCCAAGGAATTGGGTTGAGAAAACGGCCCCCACTGGAGAACAGACCATGAAGAATGGCACTCAATGGACCGCACATATAGAAATTCACACAGGTGATATCACCCAGACACCCCAAATAGCTGTTATTTCACAAAATTATTTCCAATACCACTTTTACTATATGATAGTATTTAAATGAAAAAACCCACAAATTCACAAAAGTTTCCTTCTGTTTTGAGGCTGCTCACAGACAGCATTAGTCCCCAAGCTGGGGTCGGCAGGTTCGTGTTGCTCTTCCATCATCAGCCGGTCATGTGCACATATACCAAGTCCCTTGCCTGGCCAGGCAGAGGCTAAAACACCCAAGAATTTTGGTAAATAAGGTAAAAATGAAAAAAGGTGTGCATGAGACCTGTATTTTTTTTTTTAAATCACTCCTCTAATAAATTACCATAAGCTTAGTGATTTAAAACACAATTTTATCCCCTTGCAGTTCTACTGGCCGGAAGTCCAATTGGTCTCAATGGGCTTACCTTCAAAATGAAGGTGTTGGCAGGGGTGGTTCCTTTGGGTGGCTCCAGGTGGGAATTGCCTCCTTGCCCTCTGCAGCTTCTGCGGGCTGCCTGCATTCCTTGTCTTGTGGTCCTTCCCTCCTCAATTCAAAACCAGTGACCGCTGTGGAGGCTTCTT
Source organism: Molossus molossus (assembly GCF_014108415.1). Classification (NCBI taxonomy): domain Eukaryota; kingdom Metazoa; phylum Chordata; class Mammalia; order Chiroptera; family Molossidae; genus Molossus; species Molossus molossus. The sequence continues at coordinate 132,184,919 of NW_023425366.1, read as the reverse complement.
AGTCTCTTCTACACTCCACTCCTTTCCTGTATTAAAGGACCCTTGGATAGCCCTCGCTGTTTCGGCTCAGTGGATAGAGCGAAATCCTGTGGTCTGGAGAGACCCAGGTTTGGTTCCCGCTAAGGGTGTGTACCTGGGTTGCAGTTTGTCCCCGGCCCTGGTTGGGTCGGGCGGGTGGTAGCCACTCGATGTGTCCCTTTCACGTTGATGCGTTGATGTTTCTCTCTCTCTCTCTCTCTCTCTCTCTCTCTCTCTCTCCCTCCCGCTCTATCTGAACAAAAACTGGAAAAATGTCCTCGGGTGAGGATTAAAAAAAAAAAGAACCCTTGGATTTACTGGGCCCATCTGGATAATCCAGGATGATCTTAAGGTCAGCTGATTAGCAACCTTAACTCTCTATCTTAAGCTCCCTTTTGATTTGTACCCTAACATATTCACAGGTGCTGGTAATTAGGACATGGACATCTTTGGGGGTCGGGGCATTCTGCCACCTGCAAACCTGACAGAGCTGAAACACAGTCTCTTTAGGAGAGAACTGTGTCTATTTGGGAAATACTTTTGATGGTCCAGGTTGGTTTGTAGAAAGGTGGCCTCAGGGCAGGGCCCAGTGGACTAAGGCAGAAACAGCAGGACCAAGGATAAAGTGCCTCAAAATCCTGATGTCTGGGAACAGCTGGATGAAAGCAATTGCAAGGAGGGAAGGGCCTTGCCACAGGAAGGTCAGTCAGTGAGAGCCCCCCAAGGGAAACCAGCCAACAGCTGTGAGAAAAGGGCTATTAAATATTCAACTGAGACTTTGGCCATGCTAGACCTCCCCTGCCCCTCCCCCCAAATCCTGGGTAAAATCCAAAATGACCTTGTTCCCATGGAGACAGGCTGTGTCTGCTCAGAGTCAAGACATGAAGAGCAACATGAAAATCAACTAAAAGACTTGAAGTTTGAGGAGGGTGCTGAGCAAGAGGGGCAGGGGCAGCTAAAGCCAATGTGGTTTAATTTACAAAGGACAGATGCCCAGCTAACACCAGGTCAGTTAAGTTCCCCAAGACTGCAGACTACCACAGGACAGGAACCTGCTCGTGAACAATGGCAGTCTGCAGACAAGGACAGGTCCAGTCGGGACACTGGGAAACCCTGCTGTCGGCTGCCCAACCTCTCTGCCAGACCGCTTTAGGGATACCGCAGTAAGCCTTCCCCTGTGCACATGGACCTCCACCCAACATTGACAGAGTTCAGAAGTCAGCCCTGTTAGACTATCACACGAACCAGCAGGAGGGAAAGGCCTGGCATCACACCCTAATAAGAGTTCTCGCTGTGGGGACAGGACAGTGGACAATCCATACCCTTTCCAGACTCACCAAGTGATGGCTGACCACAGTGCTCCCTCGTGAGCCGAGGCAGCCCCAAAGCAGTGTGCTCTCTGGGCAAGGCAAGAACAGTCAAAGCAGTCAGTGGTTCCCTTTTACAGAAAACAGTCCTACAGTGTTGGTCAAGGCTGGGAGACTTAGTCCCGTCGAAGGAGGGGGTGCCCTGAAGGAGCTAACTCCAAAGCAGAACCTAACATTCTAGGCGTTTGTATCGTTTGAATCCAGGAAAGGCCAAATGCATGTCCTGAGGGAAGTAGCCACCCAAGTCATTGCTGGTGCAGATCTGCAGGACTCCTGACCTGGCCCACGTTTGCAGGTCAGGACCCAGGCAGGCCTGCCTCACCTCTGCCCACGTTAATCTTGCCAGCATCCGCTCTTCACGCCTCCCTGCTGACTGGCCCAAGGAGAATCTACCTCATATGTCAGGGGCTGGCTCAGAGCCACAGGGTTTTCCTTCTTCCTCTGGGATATTTTAGTGTCTCAATAAGCTGCCTGGATTGCTATGGCCATCTTGCCACTAGCCTGAGAAACCAGTGATGGTGGGACAAAGAGGAAAGAATGTCCTTGATGAGCTGCTGGACCAACCTTCCATCAGGACTCCTGCCTCCTGAGACTGACTCTCTGGCTGTTCAGGCCTGAGATGGGATATACGCAGGAGGCCTTCAGGCCAAGTGATGTGGAAATGTCCAATCAGAACCTGTATTTTGGGAAGCGAAATGCTACCTGGATGGAGAGGAGGTGGCCGTGTGTCTCAGGTCATTGTACCAAGAACTCTGAGGCTGGACGCAGTGTTCAAGCTTGGGCACACTGTCCCCACGATGATGAGGCAACTTCCAGTGTCATCCCACATCTGTGCCTCCTAGCATCCGACCTCCGCCCAGAAGTCACCTGGGATTCCTTCCTCATGATGGCAGAGCCTAATAAACACATCCCTGGAAATTTGCTGCAGGTTCCTATGGAGGACTAAGCTCTCAAAGATGCCTTGTTCAGAATCCAGTTAAAGCAAAAATAGTAAATCCAGGCTTAGCACTGGGGTTAGAAGGCAGGCGCTGGAAAAGTTAAGGCTGGTTTAGAAACACTTCCCACAACAGGAAGCTCAGCCACACCTGTGTGTTGGCAACTCGAATACTCACTTGCCGCAGCTACTCCGATTAAAGGAAAATGAGCTTATTTGTGTTTATCACTAACTCCACTTCCTGCTTGGGACTGAGACATATAATGGACTTCTCTTCCTTCCATTAGAAGACCTTTAGCCCCAGTGAGGACTCTGGGAGGAGTTCCAAGAGGGGAGCCTTCAGAGCAGTGACTATTGGGGCTTGAGGCATGAAAGCACACCACCTGGTCGGCACTTCCTGGTGGGTGGCCCTGGGCAACGGCATCACTTCATCCCTGAACGCCAGTTTCCTCACCTATCAGATGGGGATGATAACATCACGTTTCACAGTCAAGAAAATTAAGTACATTAATGCAGGTAAAACACATCAGTATGTGTCCAGCACGTACTAAGCATTCCACACGTGAGCTGTTGTTACTGACACTCGGGATGTCCCCAAACAAGGCTGGAGGGCTGCACACGGAAATCTGGTTTCCAGCCCCTCACACATTCTCCTGACTCCAGAAACGTGCTGCCCCCACCCCACAGCGTCCAGCACATCCACAGAGAACTCCTTTATCTGTGGGAGTTCAATTTGAGGCAACTGTCAGAGGCTTTCATCTGAGTAATTGAAAAATAAAAGCAACTTTGACTCGACACAAGACAGTAGAGTTTAATCTTCAAACTTGACTGACTTGGAAGCGTTCCTGTCGATGTAAAAGGCTTTGCGTGGGGCAGTGGGGAAGCCGAGGCCAGCGCCCCAGCTGTATTTCCAGCGCAGGGCCCGGTCGTAGTCCTGTTGCAGGCTCCGCTGCAGGGCGTCGGCTGCCTTCTTGTTCAGCGCCATGCTCGGCCTTCCCACCATGTCAGGGGTGCGACTCAATGAAGGGGACAGATTTTTAAAGCCACCCATAAGTTTGAGAAATTTCAGTTTCTGTTCCTCGTTTTCAAAACCAGCAGTGTCCCACTGGCCAAACTGAGTCCCCTGTGGTAAAAGAAAAAAGGTGTTATCTTCCTCATTTCCAAACCCTTTCCTCCCTCCAAACCCAGCCTCATCTGGAGGATCCCGCTGATGCAGGGCACGCTGTGTGCCAGGCACGGTGCTCATGGACAGCAGTCCTGCAGCCCTGCACTCCGGTGAGCCGTGAGGGATGCTGGTACTCCTCCATCTCACTGACAGGGAAACGAAGGTTTGCAGCCCAACTAGGACACACGCCCAATCGGGGAGCCTGCTAGAATCCCTTCCAGAGTCAGGCCAGCACCAGAGAGCACATGCGCCATGCTGCATGCCTGCTCTACTCCCCCCTCCCCCCACCCAGCTCCTGGCACACCGCATGGCACAGCTTACAAAGGCACATCGCCTCACCTCACCTGCTGGCCACTCACCTGTCAGCCCACAGTCACTGTCAGTCAGAAAGGGGAGGAGGGCACGTGACAATGTGAAATGCATTCCCCTCCCAGAAGCACCACCTTTTAGAGCAGGAAGGCCATGGAGGCTCAGAGAAGTGAAGGGCCACGCAGCCAAACCAGAAGCTGAGCCAGACCAGGAGCTTGGGATTCCCATCTCCTGCCCGGAGCACCCCACCGCCCGTACACAAATCACCCACGTTCAAGAAAATGCAAGTGAGCCCCTCAGAGCAGTGACCTAAGACAAGACCCCTTTCACTCCCAAGTCAGAGGCAAGAAACAGCTGCCCAAGAAGATGATGACTGAAGTCCTGCGGACCAGGACCAAAGAAGGAACTTAACTCAGGACAAGTTCTGACGTGGAGGGAGCCAGCTGGCAGGTTGGGGCAGTCTCTGGACTGTGCCAACTTAGTCTGCTGTTACTTGGTTCCTCATGCTGCTGGAAGAGGCGGGGGCTCAGGACACTGACCACACTACCTCAAAGGGCTATGACATCAAACTTACTGTCCACTTCCAGGTTTCGGAAGCTTCCGTTTTGCCTGATTCACGATCAATCTCTTCTTGCAAGGCCTTCCGCCTCATCTGAGCAAGAGGAAAGAAAAAAAGAAATGAGACGCAGAAGTTCTCTGAGCTTAACAGCCTGAATAAAGAAGGGGCAGAGGGATTGGAGGGTGCCAGGAAAGAGCAGCTTTACCCTGCTGCAGTCTGGGGGATGCACTGGTCTTACATAACCTCCAAGCAGCTTGAGGACTGCAATCCTTTGGCCTAAAAAGCGGGCAGGCCTCATTTACCCTTGCCTAGCCACTCCTTAAAAATGCATGTCCAAGAGGCAGGTTGGTGGCACAGGAGGACACTGGGCTTCCGAAGGACACAAAGAATGCACGCCTGGACTCAGTGATTCCTCCTGAGAAACCACTGAGGGCCAGTCGAACAGCTTTTGCACAACAATCACAACAATCAAGAGAAGGACCTCATATGTCTTGGCCGGTTTGGCTCAGCGGTTAGAGCATTAGCCCGTGGAGTCTCGGGTTCAGTTCCCACTAAGGGCACGTACCTCGGTTATGGTTTATCCCCCACCCTGGTTGGGGTCATGTGGGTGGAAACCAGTCAATGTGTGTCTCTCTCTCTTCCTTCCTCTCTCCCTCCCACTCTATCTGAAGATAGATGCAAAAATGTCCTTGGGTGAGGATAAAAAAAGAGAGGACCTCACAAAGAATTCTAGGAACCCTGAGAGCTCTCTGGGAGCTGAGGCACTCTTCAGAGCAGGAGAATGGCAAGTGCCACTGTTCATGTTTCCCCTGCACTTGTATAGTGGGCAGGGGCTCTATCCAGGGTCTCTGGTTCACCTGCGGGGCAACCACAGTGCAAACCCAGCCACTCCACCTGAACTTGCTCCAGCAGGAATAGGACGCCACAGTGTGCACACCAGGGCCCCCAGCACTTGGAGAGTGATCCAGCGGGCATATCAGGGTGTTGTTGCCACATGCACCCACTGGGTGGCCTGTGCAAGCAGAGCTCCCCTACCTGGACAGAGTGTAGAACTAGCAGGGTGCTGCCACGTGCACACCCAGAGCAGGCCCAACCAGACTCAGCTCATGCAACAGACAACTAAAGTAACAGGGAGTGCCATATGCACACTGGGCGTGCCCACCCAGGTCAGAAGGGCAAAGAAGCGGGCAAACACCAGGATACCGCACCAGAATACAAGCTCCCAGAGTCTACACAGAAGCCACTTTTTAAAAAAGTATGTTTTTATTGATTTTTAGAGAGAGAAACATTGATGTGAGAGATAAACATCGATCGGCTGCCTCCTGCATGTCCCCTCCCCTACTGGAGATTGAGTCCACAACCCAGGCATATGCCCTGACCAGGAATCAAACTTGACACCTTCTGGTGCTTGGGATGATGCCCAACCAACTGAGCCACACCAGCCAGGGCCAGAGGCCACTTTTTCAAGATTGGGAGAGAGAGCTATTTCATTAAATTCATAGGAATAAATACAGAAAGTCAAAGAAAATGGGGAGACAAAAGAATATTCCTCAAATGAAGGAATGAGAAAAGCTCTAATGAAATGGAGATAATTTGCCTGATAAAGAATTCAAATGGTCATAAGAATACTCAAAAAATTTGACAGTAGAACAGAGGACCTCAAAGAACACTTCAACATACACACTAGAAAAGCAGTCAGAGATGAAGAATACAGTAACTGAAATGAATAATACACGAGAGGAAACTGATAGCAGATTAGTTAATATGGAAGAACAAATTAGTGACCTGGAAGACAGAACAGTGGCAATTAATCAGAACAGCAAAATGAAAAAAGAATTTTAATATACCCTGGCCAGGTAGCTGTTTGTTAGAGTACTGTCCCGATACACAAAGGCTGTGGTTCAATTCCTGGTCAGGGCACATAAAAGAAGCAACCAATGAATGCAGAAATAAGTGGAAAACAAATAGATTTTTCTCTTTCTCTCCCCCCTAACCCCCACACTTCCTCTCTCTGAAAATCAATTTAAAAAGTTTTACAAAAGAAAATAGAATTTAAAAAATGAGAACAGCATAAGAGCCTTCTGGGAAAACATCAAGCCCTCCAACATTCACATCATAGGGATTACAGAGGGAGACGAGAGAGAAAGGGGCCAGAAAATATATTGGAAGAAATAATGGCTGAAAATTTTCCTAATCTAGGGACGGAAAGCGACACCTAGAACCACGAAGCAGAGTTCCAAACAAGATGAACCCAAAGAGGACCACACCAAGATATCATGTAATTAAAATGGCAAAAGTTAAGGACAAACAACTTTGGAGGGAGCAAAAAGGAAACCAGCAGTCACATAAAAGTAAAAACCAAAAAAGGCTATCAGCTGATTTCCCAGCAGCAGCTTTATAGGCTACACGGGACTAACAGAAAATAGTCTACAACCTTGAAAACTATGCCAGCAGGGTTACCATTCAGAAATGAAATAGAGATAAAGAGTTTTTCCCAGACAAGAAAAAGATCTTACTGGTTAAGGCAAATATAAACAGAATGAGCCAACCACTTAAAAAGTGAACGTGAAAGTTAAAAGACAAAAGCAATAAAATTAACTACAATAGTGAGGGATACAGAAAATGTAAAGATAATGAAACATGTCAAAAACAAAGACTGGAAGTTAGAATGTGTTTGCACTTAAAAACCTATCAGTTTAAAATGACTGCTATAACATCCGCATCACAGGTGTGCCAGAATAAGAAAATGACCAAGGGTTAGAGAATATATTGGAAGAAATAGCGGCAGAAAACTTCCCTAGCTTGGTGAAGGAAAAAGGCATACAAGTCAAGGAAGCACAGACCTAAGTAAGAAGAACCCAAAGAGGAAGAAAAACAAAAATAATAATGATAAATTAAATGACTGCTATAACTAGAGATGAAAATATATACATATGAACCTCATGGTAACCACAAACCAAAAACCTACAAAAAATACTGAAAAAAGGAGAAAGGAACCCAAATAAAACACGGAAGTAAACCAGCAAATCAAAGGAGATCAAGAGAAGAAAAACAAAGAGAACAAAACAACCCAAAAGTAATTAACAAAACGGCACTAAGACATACCTATCAATAATTACTTAAGTGTAAACAGACTAAATGCTCCAATCAAAAGCCATAAGGTGGCAAAATGGGTAAAAAACAGAACCCTTACATATGCTGTCTGCAAAAGACTCATTTTAGACTGACACAGAGACTGAGAGTGAAAGAATGGGAAAGATCCGTGCAAGTAGAAATAAAAAGAAAGCTGGGGCAGCAATACTTGTATCAGACAAAACAGACTTTAAAACAAAGAATGTAAAAAAAAAATTAGGCCCTGGCTGGGTTGCTCAGTTGGTGGTGCATCTTCTGGTGCACCAAAAGGCTGCAAGTTCCATTCCTGGTCAGAGAACACACCTAAGTTGTAGGACTGATCCCCAGTCAGGGCACGTATAGGTGGCAGCCGATCTTGATCTCTCTCTCTCCCTCTAGAATATCATTAGAAACATATCCTCAGGTGAGGATTAAAAATAATAAAAAATAAAGGGGTCAATCCAAGAAGAAGATATGATAATTGTAAATATCTAGGCACCAACATAGGAATACCTAAGTATATGATGCAAACATTAATGAAAACAAAGGCAGAATTAACAGCAATACTGTTACAGTTGGGGACTTTAATACCCACACTTAACCTCAATGGATGAATCATGCAGGTGGAAACATAATAAAGAAATAATGGCTTTAAATGCTACATTAGACCAGATCAACTTAATAGACATTTATAGAACATTTTGTCCCAAAAGAGCAGATTACACTTTTTCTCAAGTGGACCTGGAACATCTTCCAGGACAGAGTACATGTTAGGCCACAGGACAAGTCTTAATAAATTCAAGAAGACAAATTATATCAAGCATATTTTCACTCCACAATGGCATAAAACTAGAAATCAAATATTGGAAGCAAAGTAAAATAAACCCACAAATATGTGGAGGTTAAAGAGCATGCTACCAACCAATGGATCAAAGAGGAAATCGTAAACTTCCTAGAGACAAATGAAAATGAAAACAACTTTCAAAATGTATGAGCTGCAACGAAAGCAGTTCAAACGAGGAAGGTAACCGCTGTGTAGGCCGACCAAGAGAACCAGCTCAGGGCCCATGTCTGTCCTCTGCACAGCTGCCTCGCTACTCAGTTACTCTGACAAGCTGTGTGACCGTGACCGTAACCTGCAGGAGGCTGGGGAGCTCCCATTTCTCGAGGCCTGTGCTTCATGTCAGTGTCATCTCACTGATGCTCTTGGCCCCACTAAGACGACCCCTCCTCCAGGGCCCCAAGGACATCCATGATATTCGATACCTCGGAGGCATGTGTTGGCCCTCCTCACACTGGGCTCACTTGTAAGGATGTGTTCATTTCATTCTCTCCTGGAGAAGTGCCGTGAGACTGCACCCTCCATGTCACACCCTCCTGCTCCTCTCAGCAGCTACTTGCTGACACGGCACAAGAAGGCCACCGGGAGGCTGCCCCCATTCCAGAAAGTCCAGCTCCCACATAGGATGCACTTACCATGGGAGCTGGGCTCGACAGAAAGAAGCTCGTCCACAACAGAACCACTTCTCCAAATGCCTGACCTGAAGCCAGGGGCTGGTAACGTGTGGGCCTGGCTGAGCATGTGTTTCCTGCCCTGGTCTTAGGTCTCAGGGACCTGTCCCCTTCTCCACCTCCAGTCATTACAGAAAGGAGAGCCTCAGCCCAAGGTTCTGAGTAACTCGATGGCCCCAGTCATGCCGTGGTGGTGAAGGGGTCTCCCACCATGAAATGGGGAAGGCCACAGAGTTCCATGCCATGGGAGGTATGCCACAGAAGCTGGCCTGGTAGCCTCTGAAGTTGTGGGCGCTTCAGAGACCAGGTGCTTGTGGCCTGATAGGAGAGTGGCAAGATACAGGGGAAGGGGATGAGGACTGGGGCCATACCTGGTCGATGTGTGTCTCGTCCATGTTGCCTTTCTTTTCCAACACCACCTCCAAGTCTGTGTCGGGCTCCTGCGCAGGACAGCAAAGGGAGTAAGAATCAAGCATACGCTGGCCTCTGCCCCAGCAGCCCTGTGGGGTAAGATCGTGACAGAGTCCAGAAAAGATCCAAGATCCTGGCACCATGCCCAACCCCGTCACCTACAGAACGTCTGCCATCCTTTCTCTTCCATAATTCTCCCCTCAAAACCGTGGCACTGACCTACTTAACAGATGAAGAAACCAAGGCTCAGAGAGGTGAAATGACTAGCATGAGGTCACCCCCACAGCTCAGGGGCAGGGCTGACACTAATCCAGGTCTCCTGACACAGGCTACGCACATGACCTTTCCTGACACAAGTCACCTGACCTCCCAGGGTGACACCAAACCAGCCTAGGGCCCCATTTACAGTGGCCAGATAACAAGAGCTGGGAATTGCAGAGGTGGGCTCAGAGCCCCAATGGGTATGGGAGTGGGGCTGCCAGCAAACAAAAACCTACCAATTCTCTCCTCCACACTGCCCACCCCACACCCCTAGGTCCTGGCTGCTGCCTTCTCTCCTGCCTGGAAAACCATGAATCTCTACCTCCTGATTCCCCACCCCCAAGCCTTGGTCCATTCCACGAGCAGCTCAGGTGAGCTTTAAAAATTCAATCAGAATATGTTGTATACCTTAAACAAACACAATTTTATGTCAAGTATATCTAAAAAAGAAACACTCACATATCATGTCCCCCAACTCCCTAAAACACTCCCAGGGCTCCAGTCTTATCTTCACAAAACCCAGACTTCTGTGGCCTGTGTGGTCATGTCACCGGGCCCTGCTCACCCAAATCCCACCACCCCAGCCTGTGCTCCTCCCAGGGCTTCTGCTGCACCCGCTGTTCCATCTGCACAGAAGGCCAAAGCCCCTCACAGGTCTCAGCTCCCACGGACATCCCCCCTGGGCCTGCCCGGACCACGCTTGCATGGGCCATGCCCTCTCTGGCCTTAGCCTCTGAGGGATTCTCTGAGTGAGACCTCAGGCCGGCAACCTTCCCCTGGTCCTTCTGTAATGACAACTGCCACATTTCAGCCATCCCTGGGTGGCTCTGTTCCCTCACATCACTTGGGCAGACCCTGGAGACATGCACTTTTCAGGGGCTGCTCTGGGAGGTAGAGTCCCTGTCACAGATGTTAAGCAGAGGGGAACTAACTACCTTTCTTTCACTGGGCTCCTGGCAGAGGGATTCTAGATTCTGATGGGGGTTGGGCTCCAAACCATCTGGGTTCCTCTTAGACCGAGTTTCTGAATAGAGGAGACTGGTGGAATCAATTCTAGTGATGAACCAGGACAAAACTAGGAGACATCCAGGACCTCTTGTGGGCCCCCTGCCCTCCCCAACTGCATCTGGTAGAGTTGAGCACCGGCCACATAGACCCCTTCCTGCTGGCCCAGCTCCAGGGGGTTCATAATTCAGTCAGTGTTAACTGAGCCCCTCCTCTTGCGCCAGTCCCACCTCTCAGTGAAGTAAGTTACACACATCAATAAATCCCTCTGGCTTAAGTTAGTTTAACCAGGGGTCTGGCAGCTAAAAGGTTGAGTGACCCTGGTGTGCAAGTGCATGTACACAGACTCCCAGCTCCCATCCTGAGGGACAGCCCACCTCCTCTCGATATCCTCCTGCTCCTTTGCTCTCCTTCCTCTTCCTCTTCTTCCTCCTCGGAGCTGGCTCCTCTGCCCTGTGACTGGACTTCTTTTTCTTCTTCACAGGGGACCTGAGGCCATCTTCCATTGGGATGCATTCTGAAGCCTCAGCTGTGGCTGGCTTCTTTTTACTTCCTTTCCTAGGGCTGCTCTCCATGGACCTGGAGGGCTTGGGGTGGCCAAGGGTGGTGTCTCCCTCCTGGTGAACTTTCTTTTTCTTCTTCATCTTTACATTGTGCTTCCTGGGGCTCCCCTGCTTCCTTTTGTGCCCCAAGGTTATCTGTTCCTGGTCATCCTTTCCCAGTGAGCAACCTTGCAGAGTAGCCCCGGCCTCGTAGAGCCCAGGGTCCCTGGCTGACAAGACTGTGGCCTCCTGGGCTTTTTTCTCTTTCTTGTTTTTTTTGAGTTTCTTGCAAACTCTGGTCACTTCCTCCCCCTGTCTGGGGTCCAGGGAGGTTTTCACCCTCAACCCAGAGGACATGGCCAGAGGCCCCAAGGACTTCCCCTTCTTTCTCTTCTTCCCGCTAAGAAACTCAGATAGACCAAGAGCCCGAATCCTGGGGCTGGGAGACTTCTCTGTCCGTTTGGCACGTAACGTGGTCTCAGGTTCTTGGTGCTCCTTGCATATCGTACTGTGGTCCTTCTTTTTCTTCTCCTTCTTCTTCATTAGAGGCACCTCGGGTGCCTGCCCTCGGATCACACTCTCCGCAGGTGACATGGCTCTTGTGGGACAGACCTCAGTGAAACAATTGTTACTGTTCAAAACCGAGTACTGAGTCTCTGGTTCTTTAACCATCACCTTCTTCTTCTTCTTCTTCTTCTTCTTCTTCTTGTTTTTCTCTGAAAGTCCCAGGTCTCCTTTGTGGGTCTTGGTGATCATTCCTGGAAAACAGAAATGGTACAAGTTTTCCCTACACCAAACTGCCCTGTGTACAAGTCAACAAGGTATTGCCAAGAATCATATTCTTTGAGTGGATGGTTTGAAATGTTAGGAAATGGGCAGATGGGCATGATTCCTGTGGAGCAATGGGAAGTGTGATCAAAGAAACAGAATGGAGCTAAAATTCAGACAGTCTCAGGTTCAAATCCCAACTGTTCCCTTACCTTGGGCCACTCACCTATTCTCCCTGAGCCTGAATTTCCCATCTGGAAAATGGGGGAAATACCCATTAGTATCAAAGAGCTGCTGGAAATAAATGAGATCATCCACGGAATGCTTTCAACCCTGTTGAGTCTTTGATTAGTATCAAAGAGCTGCTGGAAATAAATGAGATCATCCACGGAATGCTTGCAACCCTGTTGAGTCCTTTTCCTAACCGCCTTCCTCAGGTCTCTAAGCCTAGTCACTCGTTCAACAGAAATTTACCAACGGCGTACCCTGTGCCTGCCACTGAGGGTACAACTACAGTCAAACCAGAGAAACAAGGCACTGCCCTCAGGGGCTCACCTTTCACTGGATGAAGGGTATAAAAATCCTGAGGTCAGCCTTTCTTGCCAACTCCCACCTGAGGCAGTGACTGTGGCACAATTAACCCATCACCTTGGTTCATCTAAACAGCTCTTCCATTTGTGTCTGGAATTAATTCCCCCAACCTGCACCCCAGTTGACCCCATGTGGCTAGTAATAAGAGCAGCAGAGAGGTATGGTGGGAGGAGTGCCAGCCAGGGCTGAGAACCCGTGTTCGAGTAATGACTCTGGTTCTCTTGCCTCACAGCCATTGGCTTCCCCAGAACTCAGTTTTCCCATCCATAAAAGAGGGGTTGAACTAAATCAGGTGTGGGATGGGAGAAGAAGAGGACATCCAGCCTGCAAGCCTGCTTTTAGTCTTTCATATAAATGGCTAACATTTAATGACTGAAGATGACACATAGCAACCTAGACTGCCCAGCTTTTTTTTTGGAAAATGTCAGGGAGGCACCTGTGTGAAGGAGCTGGGGCCCTCAATACATTTCTACTTCCAGCTGGGCTATTTCTCTCACTCAAGTCACCATCCCAATTCCTGCTGCTCCCTGGATGACATGGAGACACTCAGGGACCCAGAAACCAATGTTCCCTCACAGGAGGTTTGGACTGTGAGAGGGAACACTGGTCCGGGGCTTCTCCATCTTGCAGCTCACTTCAGCATCAAACCCCAGGGGCTCCACACTGGACCAGGCCAGGCCTGAGGGGGGCTCAAGTGCACTCAGAACTGCTCCAGGAGGGCCTGTCCAGACCTCCCTTTGCAGGTCTGGCTCCAGACCACAGTAATAAAGTGAACATCACAATAAAGCAAACAGCGATCTTTCTGCTGGTGAAGGCCTTGCCTTCCATGTGTAAACACACAGCACCTGTGAAGTGCACTACCGCAGAGCACAATAAAACGGGGACCTGTAATCCCAGAGCTCAGCTCTGCACCTGGCACAGGAGGTCCTCAGAAACACACACTCACTGAGGGATGGACACTAAACATACAGAGATGAACCAAATAAAACACCTGCCATCGAGAAGCAAGCAGGCGCAGGAGGCAAACAGGTGTGATGACACAGGTGGTAAAAGCGTGCATCGCGGTGATGTCAGGGTCATGGAGGTTTCCTGACCTCGACCACAGTGGTCAGGAAACTGAAGCACCATTTCCCAGCTCTGGCAACTGCAGGATGTCGGCCCTGACCCTGGGACCAGGGACCTGAAGATAGGGGCGGGGCCGGAGGCGTGCTGTTTGAACAGAAGCCTTGAGACGCACAGTGGAGATGTTCGGTGGGTTAGGGTGCGAGGCTCCGGGTGACTACACTGACATGGGCAACAACGGTTTCCGAATAGGTGGGTGGTCATTTGGCGCTGAACGGAAAGTGTGGGAAAGACCCTTGGGGAAAACGACATGGAAATGGATGGGCGGAGAAGAAGGGGAGCGGAAGGGGCGCACCTGGGGAGGGGGGCGTCCCGGGAGCCTGGAAGCCTGGGACGGAGAAGGGCGACCTAACGAGAAGGGAGGCCAAGGGGAGAGGCCAGCGCACCCCCCTTCCCGTCTAGGACATCGCGGAGCCCACCCCACCCGAAGGCCGTCCAGTCCCTCTGCGGCCCGGACGCAGCCCCTCGAGGGCAGCAAGGGGCATCACCTCCGGCGTCTGAGAACACCAAGGCTCCGCCAACCTGTTCGCAGCCCGGCGGGGACGGGTGTGACCCACCTCGGAGACCCGCACCCTGAGGCTTGGGAACGGACTCGGGTGCGCGGGGCCCCAAAGTCGGCAAGTGGCTGAGCAGCGCCGCCGGCTCCCAGCGCGGCCCCTGCGGGACGCCGGCCCGGGGCCTCCGCACGGACCGGGAAGCACCAGGGGGCCCGGCTTCAAGCCGGAGAACTTCCCGGAGGCGGCAGCCTCGGCCAGGGCGAGCGCACCCAGAGGCTGGGGGCGAACTTGGAGTGCAGGTCGCCTGCTTCTCTCTCCCTGGCCGCCCGAGCCCCCAGGCCCACCTCCGGACCCGCTCTCACCTGCGGCCAAACCTCGCCTCCACAGGACCCGCCGCGCCGTGACCCGGAAGTCGATGTGGAGGCGCTGGCCCGCCGCCGCGCGCTCCTGCTGCTTCCGGGTCGCGGCCGGCAGCGCACGGTTGCCGTGGAAACCGCGGCATGGCGGCGCTCGGGCGGGTGGGCAGCCGCACCGCGCAGCGCGAGGAGCGGGCCGGCTCCTTCGAGTCGCCGGGCGCCCCCAGGACGCCGCTGCGCCCCGCGCCTCTCGAGCCGCCCGTGTCGCCGGGGAAGGGGGCGGAGCCACCGGGCAGGAGCCTGTGGGAGCAGATCTGCGAGGGTAGGCGGCCCGGCCGGCGCCGGTGGCCCTGAAACGGGCTGGGTCCGCGTCGGGAGCGGAGCGCCGGGGGCCGCCGCGCCTGGACCCGCAGAGCTCCCCACTCTGCGCCCGGGAAACGGGCCTCGAGGGTCCCTGAGGTGATCCCCCGCGGCCTCCCGTCTCCAGCCGTCGGCAGGTGGCAAGTACGGGGCAGAATGGGGAGCGCAGAGTAACACGGGGCCCGGCGGCGTGGCCCAGAGAGCGCTCACCTCGGTTAACGACCGGAGAGGTCGCGGGGCGCCCAGGACCCGCCCTAGCGCCTGGCGGAGGTCCAGTGGTCTGCACGATTTACGACACCCGGGGAGTCGGATGTTGACCATCTGTGGTCCACACGTTGAGCAGCGTGGGCTAGACACGCGTTAACCCCTCTCCGCTTCTACCCTTACCTAAGCTCCCCAAACAGACGCTCACCTTCCTTCGTGGCCCTACAGATGCAGGCCCTTGGTCCTGAGGCCCCATAAAAAGCACTCCACGTACGTTGGGCAAATTATTTACGTGTGTCAGGAGGCTGCACCTGAACGGTTGCAGAAAGCACTTAGAAAGATGCGCGATTTACAGCAAGAGCTCAATAAATGTTCGCTCTTAAGAAGCAGTGCCAGGTGTCTTTTCCCTTCCCCTAGACCGTAAGCTCCCCAAGGTCCGGAACTCCGATGTTTCATTCTTGTGGCTGTCCTCACTACCTCCGCTATCTGAAACAGACAGTGTGGCAGTCACCAGCCACAAGTGGTCACTAAGCACTTGAAATGTGGTCAGTACAATTTTGGAACTGAGTTTTTTGTTCTACTTAATTTTAATACATTTATATAGTCTCCCCTGACCAGTGGCTACTGTATTGGACAGTACAGGTCCAAATGTTTGTTGGATAGAAAAGAAACAATGGATGCACCAGTATATGGGTCCAGGTGGAAGGAGAGAGGGATGAGTGGAGAGAAGTGGGACATACAGAGGAGGAAGAGAATAATGGACTCGAGTTCATCAATGCCCTCAAAGGCCATTCATTTAAACTTCCATCCTATCTCAAATTCCTTCTCCAAGCACTACATTATATATATTTATGTATATATATTTATGTATATATATATTTATATATAAAACTTTCATCTTGAATGTCTTCCTTGTAAGTTGTACCCATTGGTCCTTACCTCCTTAGTGCTGTGACTCAACGAGCTAATCACTCTACCATAAAGAATCCACTGATGTTGGAGGATTGTTATTTAGCAAATGTACTCTTTAGTGGGCATTTACTGATACTAATACAAGTGGTTTTGAGTAGTTCAGAGCTTTCAATTCTCCAGGGCAAATAGCCCTTCATAATATAATTTGCTAGTAGTGTTTTCTTCGGGAAGCTGCTCAACCTCATCTGTAAGAGAGGGATAATCCTTGTACTTACCTCACACGGCTGTCATGAGGATTGAATAAGATGTTGTATGCAAAGGTGCTCACAATGTGCCCAGCACTTAGAAGTGCTCAATAAACATTTGTTATTGTTGACGAAGAAACATGCTTTGCATTGTGTTTTAGAATCATGGGTTTTATTTCAGTCAAACAGGCCTGTAGGGAGCAAGCAAAGGTCAAGGCTTTGGTGCTCTCTGGAAAGCAAAGGAGATGACACCACTTATGAAGCGATAGAGCTACAACGTGAGGTTAATGAGATCAGGATGGTGAATTCTACACACTGGCACGTTAATGATTATTGTGACCTAGATGAATAAGCCCAATTTCTTTTTTGTTGTTGTTTTTTCTTTATTGATGTTAGAGGAAAAGAGAGAGAGAGAGAGAGAAACATTGATGAGAGAGAACACTGATTGGCCGCCTCCTGCATGCTCCTACTGAGGATCTGGCCCACAACCTGGGCATGTGCCCTGACCTGGCTTCAAACCAGTGACCTCTTGGTGCATGTGTCAGCGCTCAAGCACTGAGCCACACTGGCTGGGCAAAGCCCAAATTCTTAACACAAACATTCTAACCAACGCAATTTTCTATAACAAACAGTGAGTAAATTTTCTCAGAACAAACATGAAAAAATAGGCTTTGTGGTAATCCTGTCTTCGAGGTTAAATATTGTATTGTTAGACTATATATATTTAAAAAGCAAATTCGCACAACAAACAGACCTGTCAGAAACTCAGTCTCAGAAAGATGAGATACAGCATAGGTAAATATCTAACTTAAACAGGCCCTTTAGCCTACCTGACTAGTGTTCTTCGTGTGTGTGTGCATGTAGGGGGGTCACCTTATGATAACTTATTTGTAAACTTTTTTTTTTTTCATCTTTCCAGTGACAACTCAGGGCTTTGCGTTCTCAGAACCACTTGTATTAGTATCAGTAAATGCCCACTAAGGAGTACATTGGCTAATAAATGTGGCACACATATGTAGCAGCCTGGAAAGATGTCCAAGATTTGACATAGTGGGCTCTTAGTAAACACCAACGAATGAGTCAGTAGGTCAAGGGTCAGAAATAACTTGCAGCACTGTTTTGTTCATTTATTCATTGATTATTTATGCCTTCATCTATTTAGCATGTATTCTGTGAGGATATGATGATGAGCACGAACAGACCCGGGTAATTTCATTACAAAACAGTCTATTAGAAGAGATTAATTTTTACAAATTTCAAAAAAGGGTAAAACTAATATGAGTTGTGAAGGAAAAGGACACAGTGTCATAAGGTTCCATACTTGGATGAGTTGACCTAGTTTAGGAGATCTAAAGTAAATAAATGTATTTGTGTATTACATATGTGTGTGAATAAATGCACTGAAAGATGAGGATGGATCTATGCCAAATCTGTCAATGGCTGTTGATTGTAATGGTGTTGTGTGTGACTTAACACTATCTACATAAGACATCTCTGTATTGGAATTTTCTCACAAGAAGCTTTTGTAATCAGACAAAATTATAAAGGTATATATCTTTTTTTTTTATCCTCACCTAAGGATATTTTTCCATTTTTTTGTTTAGATTGAGTGGGACGGAGAGAGAAAGAGAGAGAAACATCGATGTGAAAGGGACACATCGAGTGGCTGCCACCCACACGACCCAACTGCAACTGAGGTACGTGCCCCTAGGGGGGAACCCAATCCGGGTCTCTGGGGACCACAGGCTGACGCTCTAACCGCTGAGCCAAACCGGCCAGGGCTAAAGGTATATATCTTAAATTCAGATAGTTTTCACCCTATATTGGTGATTCTCAAAGGACAAGGGGCGGGTCAGTCTGTGGCCATACCATCCTGAACACACCTGATCTCATCTAAATCAGAGAGATCATTATAATTGGGCCGGACCTACTCCGGTGAGCACCTCCAACAAGTCAGAGAGACTGAAGCAGAAGACACTCCTTGCCTTCAGTGAGCCAGTAACCATGTGGGAACTGCCCTGTGACAAGTACTGAGGGCAGCCTCTGGGAGCTGAGGGCACTCCTCACCAACAAGCAGAAAGGAAACGGGCACGCCAGGCCTACAGCCACAAGAAACTGAACCCTGCCAGCAACCACTGAGCTTGCAGAGCACCCCAGCCCTTGCATGAGATCATGGCCACGGACAGCACCTGGATTTCAGCCTGATGAGACTTGGCCCATCCCCAGATTCCTGACCCACAGGAATTGATCATAAATTTGTGTTGCTTGCCCTGGCTGGTTTGGCTCAGTGGTTGGAGCATCGGCCTGCGGACCAGAGAGTCCCGGGTTTGGTTCCCAGTAGGGGCACATACCAAAAAAAAAAAAAAATTGTTGCTTTAAGTTTGTTATAATTGGTTACATAGAATAGAAAGCTAATATAGCTAGTATTGGGGATCAGAATTGCTTATCACCTGCAGCCTGGCAGGCATACTTGCCTTCAACCTGATACCTAGGCATTAAAAAATTATTTTTGTTTAGAAATGCTCTACTATCCGAGAAGGAACTAGATAATGAAATACAACTTGTGTCCAATACAGCTGTATCCCATCAAACCCTCCTACCCAGAAACTTCGTTTTTCCTTATCAATGCAAAGCAACTGTGCAGTCACCTTTATTTTTTTATTTTTTTATTTTTTTATCCTCATCCGAGGACATTTTTCCATTTTTTGTTCAGGTAGAGTGGGAGGGAGAGAGAGGAACAGAGAGAGAGAGAAACATCGATGTGAAAGGAACACATCGAGTGGCTGCCACCCGCACAACCGACCAGGGCCGGGGACAAACTGCAACCGAGGTATGTGCCCTTAGCGGGAACCGAACCCGGGTCTCTCAGGACCGCAGGCCGACGCTCTAACCGCTGAGCCAAACCGGCCAGGGCTGCAGTCACCTTTAAAACATTGACCTTTCCAGAAATACTTTTGTCAGTCTTTCCTTTGAGGGTGTAACTCATATGGCTGTGGGCATTTTCTGCCCATCTCTCAGCAGTAGCCGCAGCCCTGTGGAGTTCCTAGAGTGTTCTTTGCATTCAGCTGTTCAGCACCTTGGCTGTGATGAGCCTTGAGACCTGGCCTCATAACGCCCTCTCACTGTGTTAGAATCACCAGGAGAGCTTTATAAATACTGATTTCCAGGTTCTTGCCCAACCCTATTAAATCCAAGTTTCTGGGGTTGAGCCAAGACATCGGTAGTTTCAAAACGCTCCCAGGTGAGTCTGGTGTGCAGCCAAGATAGGAGACCACTGGAGCTTATAGCAGGGCTTCTCCACCTTGACCATCAATGCAAGTACAAATCACCTGGGATTACGTTAAAATGCTGATTTAGGGCCAGCTGGTCTGGGGTGGGCCTGCGATGTTAGATTTCCAACTCCCCAGGGATGTCAGTGCTGCTGGTTCTGGGCCATACTTTGAGTAGCAAGGTTTTGTGGGCTTGCTTTCCCAGTTGTGAACCCAAACTGGCAGTATTACCAGTGAGTGCCGGGCATGGCTCGTCTCTCCTATCTCATCCTACCCTGCCATTTCATGCTCCTCCTTTCCTCGCTCCTCCTCCCTGTGTGCTTGTTTCCCTGGCACCCTCCGCATTCTCTGGGAAAAGTCTCCAACTCTATAAAGCCTGGACTCTTCCAAGTGAGCAATGATCACTCATTTGTTTTAAATAAGGTGCTCACATGAATTATTAACCTGTAATGGCCAGTTGTTTCTCATGTCTATTAAACCACTAACCAAAATAGAAATTAAGAATGTTTTATTTAGAGGAAATAAACGGTATAGAACTGAGGATTTCCTCCCACTCCTAGAGTACGACGCTGAGCAGCCTCCTTTTCCAGAGGGATACAAGATCAAACCGGAAGTTGTGATCACCGTGAGTACTGCCCCACCTCAGCCTGAATGAAAGGCTCTTAGATGAGAACAGCGCTGATAGCTGGTGGATGTCACACAGGGTCATGAGCTATGAAAGGCACTGGACGAGAACCAGAAACATGGGCCAGTCCTGGCTCTGCTACCAGCAGTGTGGCTCAGTCTCCACATCTGTTAAATGGATCAGACACTCCTTGACTAATTCACAGTGCCTTGGTGGGGCTCAGACTAGATCCTGGGTGAGAAAGGCCTTTCCAGTGGCATCAGCACCGTGCCCATGTTGGGTGCAGTTGCAGAGAGCAGGTTTCCCTGTGCATGCCCAAGTAGGCAAGAAGAAGACTATTAAGGAAAGGGCCAAGAACAGGGCAGCCAGGAAAACAGGCCCTCAGGAAGGCCACTTGGAGTAAAATAGGAACTGAATGGAGTTTAAAATAAAGCAAGACTCTGAGAGATGAAGGGACTTTGGCAGGGTCACAGGGATGAGACTGAAACCTCAGACAGAGGTTCAGTATATTACTGTGGCTGCTGCTGTTAGAAATTTTGTGTCTAAGAACTACCTTGGCCTGTGATCTTGTTTCATAGCATCCTGTTCTTGTTTTATGGATGCAATGTTTCCTCAAATTTCTCTGCAGATACTAATCACAGTCCCTTTGCTGAATTTTCTTCTTCCAGGGTCAGTTGTGGTCTTTGTACATCTTGATCTTTGTCATTTGTGCTGTTGATGTCCTTTACCTGTGTAGGAAGCTGTGACTGTTTATTCAAAATTTAAAATGGGGGCCTGAATGGGTTTTTCTACATAGCTGGAATGGTTTTCTACCGTTGTACACGTGGGTTTGTTTTCTAGATGGACCTACTCTGAGTAGGAACACTGGCTGGGAGCTCATGGGGAGTGGCTGACTACTGGAAGGCTCTCCTTCAGGGTCTGCAGGCAGGGAGCCTCCCGTAGTGGGGACATTTTTTTTTTTTTTGTCCTTTGATCATCAACATGGCACCCTGAGTAGGTCTGCTCCTTCCAAGATTGTCTGTTTAGTGTGTTTATAGAAAAGTCGTGAAGGAGAGCGGGACAGAATGTGGCTACGAGCCTGGTGTCATGTCTGTCGAAGGGGCAGGAGCGGGAGAGGGGAAACGTGGGTGGCAGGCCAGTGGAGGGAGCCCTGCCAGATTCTCACTGAGCCTCTTTCGATCATCAGCCCCGTTCACTGTCACCCTCTGAGGAGTGAAACCCTGAGTATGGAAGCTCTGGAGTCCTGGTGGAAAGTCGGACTCCTACCCTCCGGGCAGTTCATACTGTGGATTTGGGGTGCTGCTTTCCCTCTCTTACCTGATGATGGCCTTCCTCCTCATTTCCTTAGGAAATGCTGGCAAATCTCATCCACTGATGGGCATCATATTCCTCTCTCTTAGAGATTCATTCTTCGTTTGTCATTTACGTGTCAGGAGGATGAGAGACAAAGACGTACTCAATGTGCCCCCTTGAACCTCAAGTCATTTTATTCCTGTGTTAGGTTATAAAAGGAAATGTAACCATTTAAGCTATTTGATTGAATCGATTCTCTCTCCTGCCCTCCAGGTCTCCCCAACGGAAGACCTGGCTTTCCACGGCTTCGGTGCAGAGCCCCTTCATTCCGTGCCCCCTTCGGCCGCAGACTCTCCTGTGCCCTGCACTCAAGTGAGACTGGAAACAACCAATCCAAAAACATGTGCGTAAGGAAGACTCCCGCTCACAGTTCAGGTTGTGACTGCGAAACCACAGCGTGGGCTTGGGGCGGACAGACAGACATCAGGGAGACCACATAAATAAGAATGTGTTCTTGTTTTAATTTTATTTTTTAAAAGTAGCCTTTATTCCATTGATTTATCTTTAAGGTTGAAATATAATAATGATAAATAACAAGCATACTCTGATCATGCTTTATTATTTTTTTAATCCTCACCTAAGGATGTTGTTTCATTTTTATCTTCAGACGGAGTGGGAGGGGGAGACAGAGAGAGAGAGGGAGAGAAACATCAATGTGAGAGAGACACATCAATTGGTTGCCTCCCTCAGGACCCAGACCCGGGCCAGGCACCAGAATCGAACCTGTGACTCTTTGGTCTGCAGGCCGACGCTCTAACTGCTGAGCCAAACCAGCCAGGGCTGATTCTGCTTTAAATACAAAGGCACAAAAATGTGCAAAGTAGAAGACAATACCATGCTGCTCCACTTTGTGGGTTGAGGTCAGAAATGTAGGCTTCCTAAGCTTTCCTGCCAGGTCCCGGTTCTTCTGGCCTTCCCTGGGGCCAGGCCTCCCCACGGCTTGTCTGTTCTCCCTGTTAGTGTGCTCTGGGCCTTGCCCACTGGTGCCATCACTGCCGTGGCCATGAGGCTCTGCCCTTGTGCCCTACTCTGTCCTCTCCGACCTCAGCTCCTGCCCCACCGCCTTGCACACCACTTTGGGCCACACCAGCCGTGCGTGTGGGGCCCTGACCCTGCCTCTCCGTCCTGCAGAGGAGAGTCCGCGTCTCTTCAGGAAACAGCCCTAGTCGGCAGTCTTAGAACATTTAAGTGGTGTTATTTCATGAACAGTACCTTTTTCTGGTTCAGAAGCAAACATCTCTCCCAGATTAACTTGGCTGTGTGAACCCTGAGAAAGAAGACACCTACTAAGAAGGACAACCAGTGGCTAACTGGGCTCAGATTTTACAATCAGAGTCTGGCAGCCCTTTATACACACGGCCTCACGCAAGCCAAGCTTTTGGGAGAGGACTGCGCTGAGCCGCTGGCTGCCTGCTTCCACAGTGGGCTGCCTGCCTCACCGCTCTGCCCTCTGGCCAGGGGTCCTGGGATCCTGTTCCCCAGGCAGGACTGGGGCTTTCCCCATCTGACTGCAGCTGTGCAGCCCACCAGCCAGAGCGGCTCTATTCTGAACAATCAGGGCAGTGCTTTTTGGATCAATCAAACAGCAAGGATTTAGAGTCCTCATTTGCATGAAGACAGACCAATCAGGGACCATGGTCTGGGACTTCTGTCAAGAAGCCCCTCTGGCTCTAAGAGCACACTTTCTCTTTCCACAGAAGACTGGAGACTGAGTTTCTCTAGCTGGCCTGAAACACCAACAATATCCCACCTGAGCAGAGTGGAGCCGACCAGCACAGCACAAAGCAGCCTGGCATGGAAGCAGGGCCAAGCAGAACAGAGCAGGGAGGAGCAGGGCTGAGCAGAACAGAGCAGGGGGGAGCAGGGCTGAGCAGAACAGAGCAGGGGGGAGCAGAACGGAGCAGGGAGGAGCAGGGAGGAGAGGGCTGTGCAGGGAGGAGCAGGGCTGAGCAGACCAGAGCAGGGAGGAGCAGGGCTGAGCAGGGAGGAACAGGGCTGAGCAGAACAGAGCAGGGAGGAGCAGGGCCTAGCAGAACAGAGCAGGGAGGAACAGGGCCGAGCTGTCCCGCCAGAAAGGGGCCTGACCTAGGGGTGGCTCACAGCTGTGCTCTGTCACGATTGAGCTGTGTTGCACTGAATACAGTTTTCTTCACTGCACCTCAAGTTGGAAATTCTTGCTGGTGTTGAATTGGCACCAAAGACCATAGATTGATAGCCAACCATCAGTTGACAGCTGTTTGGGATTTTCAGTGGGAATCTCATTGTTTGTTTTAGGTCCCCCCAGAGACTATTTGGAAACATTCATCTTTCCAGTTCTGCTTCCTGGTATAGCCAGCCTGCTTCACCAGGCAAGGAAAGAAAAATGTTTTGAGGTCAGTGGTTTTCTTTCTAAACACTGAGTGATTTCTTATTATCATACGGTAACTCATTATCTCAGTACCATCAAGTGGTTGTTCTCAAAGTGATCCCTGTGAAAGCCTGTGTTTGGGGCCACGTACTCGGCTCTGGCCATGGCACAGAGTTGTGCACATGTGTGCACTGCCCTCTGTCTGGCCACTGGGCTCCGGGGGTATCTGCCCGGTTTCTGGGGCCTGCCCCTTCTGTTTGTCACGTGTGTGGATTGAAGTGCCCCTTACCTTTCATCCCACTCTGGATGGGTCTGCCCACCTCTGGCATCTCCCTGCTCTGCACTGACAGGATATTTTGGGTATATGTATTCCCTGCACAGTTTTGAATACTAGAATTTGGGGTGGCCCACATGAAAGCAATAAAATAGCAACATTTAATATTGACCAAGCACTTTGCAAAAAGGTAGTAACTACAGTGCCAACCTCAGTCAGTTTGACCTCTTGGTCACGGAGAGCTGGATACTGCCTGGCAGCCCTTTGCACACTGAGAGGCAGGGCTTTCCTGGTAGACGCTGAGCTCCGGCGCAGGTGAGTTCAGGGGGGCCTCCACCTGCTCCTTCTGCCTTCCTGCTGGAACCAGGACCACGGCAGGTCCCCATTCACATTGACAGCAGAGGGCGCCCTGTGGAGGACTGAACAGCAAAGGCTGGCAGGATTCTGGTGCTGGCTGTTCCTTTCACCTGTGGCTGATGGCTGCCGCAACCACAGTAGCAGTAGGAGTGGTTGGAGGGGCTGTCTAGTGATTAGCAGCCCACGGAGTATGGGCGCTGGTCAGATCATCTCACTTTCCCCTTACCACACCCTGTACATAAGATCCCCTTTTACACCCACCTCCTCTGGTGGGGGAGGCCCCTGGGGTGCAGAGAGGTTGAACATCACCTGCTGTAGCCCAGCTAGTGAGCCATGAAGCACAGCTTCCGCCATGGCTGGACGATCCTCGAGCAGGGCTTCCATCCTCCAAGAAGTGGGAGTCGGCTGTCCTCTGAATGGCTGCGGACAGTACCGCGTTGTCCACAGCTGCCTTCTGCAGAGGGATCGCGACTTGTCTTAGGTTATAAAATCTGAACTGCTTCTAATTATGCATTTTTCATTTGCTCATTTGGTTTTCCCTGACAACTTAATTCTTTTGCCCTACTCAAAATTGACCTTCTCCTTTGTGGGGTTAAAAGGGTTAGGTGTGGCCAGGGAGAGTGGGAGGGACGCGGGAGGCCAGGGAGCAGAGCCCTCCGCCTGGCCTGCCATTGTCAGGGCCCTTGTCTGGCTTTGGGACCTGCTGCTAAATAAGGACGGCCTCACAGGTCACATTGCAGGGACCTTCTGCTTTAATCTTGCTGTTGGCCCAACTGTGTGCAGTGTGCTGTGCCTCACTGGGCTGCGCGGAGGACAGCGCAGCAGCGAGATGGGGGTGAGCACGACCGAGTCCCCTGCGTCTGAGTGTATGCAAACAGACTTGGAAACAGTAAGTCACCTAAGTTCTGTTCCATCCAGCAAGCGACTGTGAGCCCTACTGTGTGCTGATCACAGGGCCAGGCCCTGGGGCACAAAAAGGACAAGGTGTGGCCCTAGCCAGTTTGGCTCAGTGGTTGGAGCATCGGCCTGCGGACCAGAGAGTCCTGGGTATGGTTCCCGCTAAGGGCACGTACCAAAACAAAAGAAAGGACAAGGTGTGGCCCTGTCCTCAAGGAAACCAGGCTGGTGGTGATGCCTTCAGTAGCTCTAGGAAGTGGTGAATCAAGACAGCTGTGAACCATTTGCTCCTCTGAAATTCATTGTGGCACGTGATGGAGTGGACTGGCCTGGGCGTTCCCTTCTGACCGCGGGGCAGCTGCGTCCAGGTGTGGAGCCTTCATTCGAACCGACCTGCTGTGATTCTTCTCGTCTCCACCCTTCCAGGGCACAGACACCAGCTGAAAGGGCAGTAACAGATTTCACGCTGATTGTTGCCTACCTGATGTCTGCCCATAAGCAATTTTGTAACACGAGGCAGAACGGTTTTAGCCTCTGGGCAAAGATAAAACCCTTTCACTGATCAGACATCTCTGTGCTGGAGGCTGTGGGCGTCGGTGTGACCTCCCCTCATTGCAGATGCCTGCACACGCCCTGCCCCAGGACTGACAGGCGTCTGCCCACGTGCTGCAGGGCCTCAGGTGGAGCCTGAGGTTCACAGGTGGCGGCAGCTGACCAAGGAGTGCAAAGAAGGTGGCCCCTCAGACTGTCCAAGTTGCAGGAATGGACACGCGGTACAGGGGCCGGCACACTGAAGAGGGGTGCCCTAAGTGACTGTGAGTCGCAGTTTCTTCCCCTGTCAGGGGTGACAGGTTTTCCTGTGACTGGAAGTGGGAGGGGGCATACTGAGTGATGCTCAAGCATCATGACGGGGTGTGCGTGTCCTGCCACCGTCCTGTGGGCTGGGCTGGCCAGCTCGGCATTCTGAATGCTCTGAGTAGGCCTGGTGGGTGAATTACCAGCAACCTGTTTGATTTCCTGACTCAGGAGTTCTCCCCCCCCCCACCTCACCCCTGTCCCACAGTCCTGTGGGTCACTTTTGAAGGCTTAACATGAGGTCACTGAGTCTGAACATCTCAGACCCTCGTGGCACTGTGGTTCCCTCTCTGCCCACAGCTGTGCATATCCTTGCTCAGCTTTCCTCATCCTGTCCCTGGCTGGACGCTGAAGAACAGCCAGCCTCCTGTGGAACCAATAACCAGGCATTCCCCTCGTCACCCACTGGCCGGAGCTCCAGTGGCTGCTAAATGGCAGCACAGTTCAGTGTCTGTTGGGGTGGTTTAAATTATTTCTTGAAAGCATTTATATCAGGTTGCTGAAGAGTGACTGCTGACTGGTGTTTGCCCTCTAGTCATTTTTTCTTGCTACCCTTATTCTGTTGTGTGGTATGACCCAGCCCAGTACCACGTGGGAGGGGCCCACTAAATGTTTGTGGGGTGTATGAATGAAAACGGTTCCTTAAAAGTCAGGGTCTAGTTTCAAGATAGCAGTTAAATTAGGAACACTGTCAGTTTGCCTGGCCATTACCTACACGGTAACTCACTGAGTCCCTGCAGTGTCTGGGTCTGTCCTGCTGCAGGGACCTGGACTGTGAGGCTGCCCCGGTCTGTTGGAGCCAGAGCAGAGGAAGGAAGTCCTCGGATTGAGGCACTTTCAGAGCCCTGCTGCAAGCACCTCCCTACAGGAATTCATTCAATTCTCCCAGCAGTCCTCCGACTGGGCGTCATTCTGCCATCTGCAGATGAGGCTGTGCAGCCTGAGGGTCAGTGGTGAGCACCAGTGCACCCGAGTGGCCAGAGCCAAGATGGAAACCAAGCGGTCTGGTTCCCGAGATGAGGAGTTTGATCACTACACCGTATTGCAAGTTGGCCTGAGGGCTGCCAAAAGCAGAAGCCAGACTCGGATGGGAAAGAAGGGTCTGGAGCCGGAGGAGAGGAGTGAGACACCAGGCAGTCCTGGGGCAGTCGCCAGACCAGGCCTTCAAGCAGGCTGCGTGGGGCAGAGCCCTTGACTTAGACCATCTTGTATGGACCATGACACTCCCAAAGCATGAGGGAGTGGAGCGGAGGCAGAGAGCAGGGAGCACTCGGCCAGTGACACATGGGGGTGGGGAACTTGGGTGTGTGCGTGTGTGTGCGTGTGCCTGCCTGCCTGCTCATGGATGGGCAGTCTCTGCAGCTTGGTTCCGCATTCAGAATCCGGCCTCCGGGCTCAGGCAGACTACTTCCAGCCCAGCTCTGCCCTGGACGGGCTGTGCAGGCTCCATGGTTCTGATTTTGATTCATTAATAGCCTGATTCTTTTATTAAGTGCCCTTAATATTATGAATTGGATTCCAAGTAGTTTCATAGAGAAATAAAATAGTTTCTGATCAAATAGTTCCTAGTCAAATAGTTTGCTTATCATTAGCTATTTAAATCTTGTAAATGCTCAGAATAAAATTCAGCTTATTAAATAAGCAGATATTCTTCTATTCCTACTTTTTAGAGGAGATCACAGTTGGGAGACTGAACCTTCCGCACCTGATTTCCAGGAATTATTTAGTCTTAGCCTTCATGATGTGAATTTAGCAAGTGAAATAGATGTATTTAATCCTTTCCCAGATGGATGTTTTCACCTGTGTATAAAAGGTTGTAGAAAAGATTACAGTGGCCTGTGTGTGGCATTGAAGTAGTGACTGTCGATAAATGAGATCAGTGGACCTCTCACATTTGCTGTGAAATTAGCTGGATGCTAACAGTGCTTTGTATTTTGTTAAACAAATATACTCTGACAGATAAAAAATGGAAAATGATTACTTTGTACACAGAACTGCTAGAAGTGTATATGTGAGTCAGCTATAGATATGTGTACAGGTACTCCCTGTGTGTGTACTAGTGTACTGGCACTCCCCATGTGTGTACCAGTGTGCCAGCACTCCCTGTGTGTGTACTAGTGTACCAGCACTCCTCATGCGTGTACTGGTGTGCTGGCACTCCCCATGTGTGTACTAGTGTACCGGCACTCCCTGTGCGTGTACTGGCACTTCCCGTGCATGTACTGTGTACCAGCACTTCCTGTGTGTGTACTAGTGTACCGGCACTTCCTTTGTGTACTGGTGTGCCGGCACTTCCCATGTGTGTACTGGTGTACTGGCACTTCCCATGTGTGTATTGGCACTTCTGTGTGTGTACTAGTGTACCGGCACTTCCTGTGCGTGTACTGGTGTGTGCGCGTACTGGTGTACCGGCACTCCCTGTGTGTACTGGTGTACTGGCACTTCCCGTGAGTGTACTGGTGTACTGGCACTTCCTGTGTGTACTGGTGTACTGGCACTTCCTGTGTGTACTGGTATACTGGCACTCCCTGTGCGTATACTGGTGTACTGACACTTCCTGTGTGTACTGGTATACCGGCACTCCCCGTATGCGTACTGGTGTACCGGCACTTCCTGTGTGTACTGGTGTACCAGCACTTCCTGTGTGTGTACTGGCACTTCCTGTGTGTGTACTAGTGTACCGGCACTCCCCGTGTGTGTACTGGAGTACCAGCACTCCCCATGAGTGTACTGGAGTACCAGGACTTCCTGTGTGTGTACTGGCACTCCCTGTGCGTGTACTGGTGTACCGGCACTTCCTGTGTGTACTGGTGTACCGGCACTCCCCGTGAGTGTACTGGAGTACTAGCACTTCCTGTGTGTACTGGTGTACCAACACTCCCCATGCGTGTACCGGCACTCCCCATGCATGTACTGGTGTACTGGCACTTCCTGTGTGTACTGGTGTACTGGCACTCCCCATGCATGTACTGGTGTACTAGCACTTCCTGTGTGTACTGGTGTACCAACACTCCCCATGTGTGTACCGGCACTCCCCATGCATGTACTGGTGTACCGGCACTTCCTGTGTGTACTGGTGTACTGGCACTCCCTGTGCGTGTACTGGTGTACCGGCACTTCCTGTGTGTACTGGTTCATGAAGCATACGTACTACTCTTCAGGTGTCTTTTTATAACTCAGGATAGCCCAGTTCAGTGGCCCGACCAGGGGAAGAGAGGAAAGCAGCGGAGCAGAGTGAGCAAGCGGGGTGGGAGGTGAGGCTGGTGGGGTCGCCCTGCGGCAGCTGTGTCCAGGCTGGGAAGCTCGTGGGTTTAATTTTAAGGACAATGGTTCACCCTGTTGGCCTGGCCCCCTTGCCCCACACTTCATAAGTGCTCTTTGTAGTATCTTGAGAAGAAAAGCTGCTGCGTTGTAATAAACTACCTGAACACTTCATGACTTACAACAACGGTTTATTGTTTCTGTGGGCTGATGGGGCAGCTCTGCTGCTGGTGGCACCTGATTCACTGCCGTGGATGCACTCGGTGGGTGACGGGGCAGCAATGGGGCCCAGGGCCTTCATCCCCACCTGGGCCTGGGTGCAAGCTCTCAGCCGAGGCCCTCAGTTCTCCACATGCTCTCATCCTTCACAGCCGGTGGTTCAGGGCAGCCTGTCAGGAGGGTGAAGGCAGCTGTGTGAGGCTCCAGAACCCTAAGCCATCACTGCACGGCATTCCCTTGTTCAGAACAACTCACCAGGCCAGACCGCACCGAGCAGTGAGGCATTGACTCCATCCATCACACTGCACGGGCTAGGAGTGCAGTTTGCTAGGGCCGCTATCCGAGTAATCTGTATATACAGTGAGTTCAGAATACAGAGTGGGCATTTATCTCATAGCGGGCTATGACGTAAAGGAGAAATGAAACAAATCATTTACAATGTCAGCAATATGCATCCCCTTCCTGATGCCCTAGTAAGACAACACTGGAACATTTGCAGGGGTCACTCACTCGCACCCATTCATAGCACCCCCAGACACCCCATAGCCACAGAAGGTAGACTGAACCACATGTTGTTTTCATCACTCAGAGTCTGTGACATGCTGTTCATGGTGATCCAATTTCATGAAATGGTGAGGAAACCAGGTCCTGAATAAAACAAAACACAGTTTTCTCTTAATCTACAAAAATGAATTTCTGCAAAATGATTTTCTGCAAAAATCATTATATATTAAAACCATGCAGAAGACCTTGCATTTACATGTTGGATGGAGCTAGGTTCTTGGCTCAGATTGGTGGGAACATGCTTTTACCTAGTAAATACCCAGTGGGGTATTGGAAACTATTTAGGCTGCAGGTCAGGTTTCACTGGGCAGTGCTCTCCCACCCGTCACAGGGTACAGAGTGACCGGCTCAGAGGTGTGACTGTGTCCACAGAACTGGGCTCCTCCGGAGGCCCCAGGGAAGAATCTGTCTCTTGGCCTTTCCCAGCTTCTAGAGGCCCCCTGCGTTCCTCGGCCCACGGCCCCCTTTCCTTCTCAGTCAGTAGGATCACTTCCCCTCTGCCTCCTTCCTCACATCTCTTCTCTGACATTGCCCCCCCGCCTCCCTTACAAGGACTCTCATTACTCTGGGCCCATCTGGATAATTTCCCTATCTCAGCATCCTTACTTTACTTATTTTATTTTTTTATCCTCACCTAAGGACATTTTTGCATTTATTTTCAGACAGAGTGGGAGGGAGAGAGGGGGAAGAGAGAGAGAGAAACCTCGATGTCAGAGAGACACATCAACTGGTTGCCACCCACATGGCTCTAGTCGGGGCTGGAACTGAAGTACACGCACTTCATGGGAACCGAACCTGGGACTCTTCCATCTGTGAGCCAACGCTCTAACCGCTGAGCCAAACCGGCCAGGGCTCAGCATCCTTTAATCACAGCTGTAAAGTCCTTTGCCTGTCAGGTGACATAATCACAGGCCCTAGGGACTAGGACACGGAAATCTTTGGGGGCAGTTACTAAACCTACTATACCCGGAATGTGAACACTACCTTAAAGGAAAATCATTCAAAGGCTGTGGGGCCAGGTATGTAATGAAACAGGCCTGGAATAACAGTGAAGGGACACCAGGGTGTGGGGGCCTGGGAGGCGTGGCAGCTGCTGCGCTCAGCCCACTGGTTGTCACCATGCCGCAGCGTGGGCGCAGTGTGGCCGCACCTTCTGAGTTTTCAGCAGACACCCCCGATCTGCCTTTTACTACGCACTGTCCCAATTCATTGTTGTAAAGGGTTGGGGACTGGATAATAAAGGTGAGGGGATTAAGCAAAATAAAATTTAGACACAGACAACAATATAGTGATAAATGAAGGGAAGGGGGGTGGGAAGATGTAGAAGAGGGTAAAGGGGGATAAATGGTGATGGAAGGAGACTTGACTTTGGGTGGTGAACATGGTACAATATACAGAAGATGTATTATTGAATTGTACACCTGAAATCTAGAAATTTATTAACCTATGTCACCCAATAAAGTCACTAAAATAAAAATAAATACAAGGCTGTTGACAGTTAATTAAAAAAAAAGAGTAAACACAGCATGTCGACACTTCATGAACTAGATCTCACTGGCTTGTGATCTCTGGTTTGTGTTCTTTACTTCCGTGAGCTCCTGGTTGCACTGCTGATGGGCTAGATCACACTGGCTGGCAGTCTCTGGTTTGTGTCCTTTACCTCTGTGAGCTCCTGGTTACATTGCTGAGCACTTTCTGTCTGTTGCCTTGGGCCCATCCAGACAACCCAAAGTCCCCTGGGACCACATCCTTGGAAACAACTGCAGCAGCCCCCCTCTTATCTGAAGGTGTGCCCTTCACAGTTCAGTTACTTATGGTCAGCCCCTGTCCAAAAATATCAAATAGAAAATTCCTAAAGTAAACATTTATGAGTTTTAAATTGTGTGCCCTTCTAAGTAGCTGTCCTGCTGGAATGTGACTTTGTTACCTAAGTATGAAATAGGGCTCAGAGTGAAGGGCTGGTTTGTAAGAATCTACCATAACCAGTTACTGTCTGAGCAATTCATCGTGATTAATGACAATCATGTAGAATAACATGCCAGGCATTTCACATTGTAACCTCATTTAATTATTATAGTAACCCTTTGAATTGGTGACTTTATTGTCCCCATTTTGTGGATGAGGAAACTAAGGCCCTAGAATTACCCTAATTCACCTGGCCATCAAGAGGAAGGACCCGAGTTTGAACCGAGGAATGTAGCTACTGAGCCTGGCACTCAGCCCTACTATGTCAATAGACTGTTAGTGTTGAAAATACTTCCCTGAGACTTGGAATTGCTGTCAAATCCAGCTTGTAAACCATGCAAAAAAACTTTGTAAGTCATGCTTCTTATTTTTCTTTTTAAACAAAAGCAGCATTGATCATTTTATTCCAAACTTGGCAAGGAGTTGCTTTTGTTTCTAAAACTCAAAGTCATCCTCAAAAGACAAGGCTTTGAAAAGAAAGTCAACAGGCTCTGATCTGAGGGTGACCCTAGGGTTGTCTTGCAAAATAAAGGGCAGTGGCTTTGCAACAGGATTTTCCTTCCCTGCCCTGGAGCTTTGCCCTCTAGCTTGTGGGGGCATGGCTTTGTGCCAGGAGGCAGTAGTAGCAGTCTTGACTGGCCCACTAAACAGAGAGAGCATTACCTCTTGGCCATAATTGCATTTTAGTTATTATACATGCATCAGTTAACTTTTTACTACCTAATGAATTACCTCAAGAGTTAGTGGCTTAAAACAACCATTTGTTTAGCTCACTGTTCTTTCTATAAGGCAGCAATTTGAACTGGGCTCAGCTGGAAGGTTCTTCCAGCCTCAGCTGGGTTCATCCATGTGTCTGTAGTCAGGTACCAGCTAGACTGGGTGCTGGCTGGGCTAGGATGGTATGCTCTGGGATGGGCCTCAGCTCTATTCCACATGGTTTGCCATCCTACACCAGCTTGACCCTGGCTCATAGACACAGTAGCTGGGGAGGCTTGCAAAGATTCCATTGGACATCCGCAAGGCCTTCTGAGCCTGACACGTTGTTACTGTCACTACATTACACTGGGTGAAGCAAGTCATGACGCCAGCTCAGGTTCAGAGAGTTAGGGAAGAGGCCCTGTCTTTCTTGTTTTTAAACTTATCTTTGTTGTTGAATGTATTACGGATGCCCCCCCACCTTTTACCCCATTGACCTCCTCCTCCCCACTCTTGTCCCTCTCCTGCCTTCCCCACACTATTCTCTGTGTCCATTGGTTATGAATATATGCATATAAGTTCTCTAGTTTATCTCTTCCCATCCCTCCTCCCCCATTCCCTTTGAGGTTCCTCAATCTAACAACCAATTTGTACTTCCTTTTTTTTTTTTAATCCTCACCCGAGGACATTTTTGTATTCATCTTTAGAGCGGGAGGGAAAGAGGGAGGAAGAGAGAGAGAAACATTGATGTGAGAGAAACACATTGACTGGTTGCCACCCACACGACCCCAACAGGGGCCAGGGACAAACTGCAAGCAAGGTACATGCCCTTAGCGGGAACCAAACCTGGAACTCTGGTTCGTGGGCTGATGCTCTAACTGCTGAGCCAAACTTGCCAGGGCCCAATTTGTACTTCTTAATTACTTCACCTTTTTCACCCATCCCCCCAATACTCCTCCCATTTGGCACCCAACAAAATGTTCTCTGTATCTATGAGTCTGTTTTTGTTCTGCTTGCTCATTTTGTTTGTAGATTCAATTGTTGATAGATATTTATTGCCATTTTATTGTTGTTGTTGTTCTCCTTCTCCTTCTCCTTCTCCTTCTCCTTCTCCTTCTCCTTCTCCTTCTCCTTCTTTCTTCTTCTTTCTTCTTCTTCTTCAAGAAGACCATTCACTATTTCATATAATACTGGTTTGGTGGTGATGAACTCCTTTAGCTTTTTCTTGTTTGGGAAACTCTTTATATATCCATCAATTCTAAATGATAGCTTTGCAGGGGAGTGTAATCTTGATTGTAGGTCCTTCATTTTCATCGCTTTGAATATTTCTTGCCATTCCTTTCTGGCCTACAGAGTTTCTTTTGAGAAATCAGCTGACAGTCTTTTGGGGGCTCCCTTGTAGGTAACTAACTGCTTTTTTCTTGCTGCTTTTAAGATTATCTCTTTGTCTTGAACCTTTTGCATTTTGATGATGATGTGTCTTGGTGTGGGCCTCTTGGGGTTCATCTTGTTTGGGACTCTCTGTGCTTCCTGGACTTCTATGTCTGTTTTCTTAACCAAGTTAAGAAAGTGTTCTGACATTATTTTTTCATAGGTTTTCAATTTCTTGCTGTCTCTCTTCTTCTGGCACCCCCATGATGTGAATCTTGGTACACTTTAAGTTATCTCAGAGGCTTCTTACACTATCCTCATTCTTTTGGATTCTTTTCTCTTTTTGCTATTCTGATTGGGTGATTTTTCCTTCTTTATAATCCAAATAAATGGTTTGCTTCTCGGCTTCACCTACTCTACTATTGATTCCCTGTAAATTATTCTCTATTTCAGTTACTGCATCCTTCATTTCTGACTGATCCTTTTTTATATTGTTGATGTTCTCACCGAGTTACTTGAAGTTCTCACTAAGTTCCTTGACATCCTTATAAGCAGTGTTTTGAAATCTGCATCTGTTAGGTTGCTTATCTCTGATTTATTTAGTTATTTTTCTGGAGTATTGTTTTTTTCTTTCATTTGGGACATGTTTCTTTGTCTCATTAATTTTGGCTGCTTCCCTGTGTTTGTTTCTATGTATTAGGTAGAGTTGCTATATCTTCTAGGCTTCGTAGGGTGGCCTATTGTTGTAGGTGTCCTGTAGGGTCCAGTGGCACAGCCTCCCTGATCACCCCAGCTGGGACCTCGAGGAGTACCCCTCGTGTGGACTGTGCACCCTTCTGTTGTAATTGAGTCTTGATTGCTGTTGGCATGTTAATGAGAGGGATTTACTCAGGCTGATCAGCTGCAAGGACTGGCTGTACCCACTGATCACTGATCTCTGACTACGTTGGAGAATCAGCTGTGTAGGGGCCGCCACACAGAGAAAGACTTACTTCATCAGGGCTTTGGTATCCTCTGAGTCCACTCACTGAGTGTGTAACTTGTAGGGGTGGTTGGGTGGTGGTGCTTTGACATGGTCTGAAGCTGTCCACTGGGTGTGCTGGCTCAGGGGCAAGGTCAGCCACTGCCTGTGTTCTGTCCGGGGCCACCAGGCATAAGCTACAGAGTGATCTGCAGATGGCTGCTTCTTGTGCTGGGTGGAGGTGCCTAGGAAAAGCCAAGCTGTGAACTAAGGCTGGCTGCTTCTAGTGCCAGGCCTGGGGCCACTTAACGAGAGGTATGGGGCTTGCTGAGACCAGATGCTGCTTGTTTGAGAGATTTTAGGAAAATATGAAGCAGGAGCCAAGTCAGGCCAATCCTATGGCAAAGCCACTGAGAATAGGGCCTGAAAGTTGGGTGGGGCGTGGCCTCAGGGAATCACCAGGGTGGGGCAAACAGTGTGAACCAGGTTGCTGGAGTCCCAGATATGGCGGCTGTCTGCCCATTCATCCTGTGGGGAAGGGCTCATCAAAGGAACAATAGCCTCCACCAGCACATCTGTGCAGGAGAAAGCCCCCTCTCCAGCTCTCGCCCCAATGCCAAACAACTCAGTTCATCCCTGTATGTCTTTGGTGCCTTTCAAGCTGCCTCCCCAGTGCTGGAGCCTGGAGGGTGCGAGTCTGAGTAAGTCCATGTGCATGGGCCCTTTAAGAGGAGCTGCCTGGGGCTCCAGCAGCCTCAGCCTCAGTTCCCACTGGTTTTACAGCCAGAAGTGATGGGGATTCTCTACCTGGCACTGGAACCCTGAGCTGGGCACCTGGTATGGGACGGGGTCCCCTCAGTCCTCAGGGAGGACCTTCCCAGCCGAGGTGTCCTCCTGATTTTTATCCACCACACGTGGGTGTGGGACCAGCCCATCTGCCTCTGCCCTCCTACCAGTCTCTAATCTGGCTTCTTTAATCTCGTAGTTGTAGGACTTCCCTTCAGCTCGATGTTAGGTGGTTCTGAATGATGGTTGTTCTGCAGTTTAGTTGTAATTTGGTGTAGTTGTGGGAGGAGGTGAGGCCGTGTTTACCTATCCACATCCTGACTGGATGTCCAGTAGATTCTGTCCTAACGGGAAGAGCTGTGAAGTCACATGCAAAGGGTGGGGGTGGGGGTGTTCTTTCAGTCACATCACACTCTGGGCTGGACCCTGGATTTGGCAGCAGGTGGCAGGTTTGCCTTCTGGTGACTGCAGGGAAGTGACTTGATGCCACTGCCTGCTCTTCCATGTGTGAACCATGGGCAGGATCACTGAGAGGAACCCAGGAGTGATGGGGAGGGGCCAGCTCCATTTCCTCGCACCTGACTGTAGGTGAGGACCTGAGTCTCTCGGTGCCCTGTTTTCTAATCTGTAAAAGGGGAATAATGACAGTAATTTAATAATGTGTAGCTGTTACGAGGATATATGAGTGAAGAAAAATTTGAAACATTGGCACATAGAAAGCACTTACTACATGTTCATTGTCGTTGACATTTGCTGGAGAAATTGCAAGTCTGTAAAAGGGATGTCAGCCTAGCCGGTATGGCTCACTGGTTGAGCATCGACTCTATACCAAGAAGTCACAGGTTTGATTCCTGGTCAAGGCACATGCCCAGGTTGTGGGCCCGATCCCCAGTGGGGGGCATGCAGGAGGCGGCCAATCCATGTTCTCTCATCAGTGTTTCTATCTCTCTCTCTCCCCCTCTCCCTTCCTCTCTCTCTCAAATCAATAAAGAAAAAATATTTAAAAAATAAATATATAAATGCATAAATAAATAAATTAAATTAAAGGGATGTCCTTCCCCCAGAGCCCCTTCTGAGCCACCAGTTGTTGTTTGGATGGATGGAAGGTGGTGTCCCTTATCAGGGGATACTGTGTAAGTACTACATGTGCCCAGGGATGGACTTTCCTCATCATTCCAGAGAGTCCAGTGCCTTAATAAGTAATATATATTTAATAAGTAAAAATCTAAACATGTCTCTTAAAAATGACAGTGAGCTTATAACCTGAGAATGCAGTGTGAAGAGACTCCAAGGGTTAAGGAGCTGCTCGAGTCACAGCTAGTGATGAAAGAAAAGAAGAGAAAAGAGAGGGGGTGGGAAATCCAAGTCATAAACGAGTCCCAGATTCAAAAGATGTTTAAATGGCCAATCCTTTGGGGGGATAGTAAAGGTTTGTCCAGGAAACAGAAGAGAGACGAAATGAAGCTTTCTGGAAATCAGACTTCTCGTAGAAATCAAGGACTTCGACTTTCCCACGCTTCCACATGATCATGTTCTGGAACGGGGTCTGCAAACCATGATGCACCTGGCCAGTTGCCTGTTTTTGTAAATAAAGCTTTATTAGCACAGCCACACCTATTCTTTCACAGGCCGTGTGAGGCCACTTCTACACTGCGGTGGCGAAGGGGAGCAGTTGTGACACATGCCTGAGCCAGTGCTGTCTTGATCTTGGGGAGAACGTGCGCTGACCTCTGTCCTGAAGTCCTGAAACCGCCCTGATCTTTGTCGTGGTCGCCATCGCTGTCATGTGGGGGCCATGAGAGGAAGCCTCAGGACTAAGCACAGAGCGTGGATTCCTGCTGACCTGAACTCAGGCCCCAGTCCCACCTCCTCGATATGTGCGCTGGCACCTTGGTGGCATTGTGTTCTTGTAACCTTCACCTTCCTAAGCCTTAATTTCTGCCTCTGTGAAATGGCAATAATGTGAATAGTAATTGTTGCATATAAGGGCTTTAAACAGGAATTAAATGAGAGCATGCATTTAAGATTTAGCTCAGTAATGGGCATATCTACAGCAAAAAGTTGCAATACAATAAGAAAAATTATATTGAAAAAAAGTTGCTTAGACCTGGGACCGGAGACGAAGTGAGGGCGGTGCGTAAGGAAGAGGGGAGCTGAGACGGGCCGTGTGGGGTGGGGAGAGATCTGACTCAGGCCACAGAGGGCTCTGGAGGAATGCCGTGACGGAGGGCTGCTCGAGTCCTCCCTTCAACTTGTGCTACCTCTGGGCCCAGCAAGATCACTGGCACACTGTGAGCCTCAGTGTTCTCATCTGTTAAGTGGGGAGGTGCCCAGTGCACTGCCAGCTTCATCAGGGCTGTGTGTGTGTGTGGGGGGGGGAGGGTGCTCCGTAAGGGCCATTCTCATGAAGGGCTGTGGGGGGGGAGGGTGAGTGCTCGGTATGGGGCCATTCTCATGAAGGGCTGTGGGGGGGGAGGGTGAGTGCTCGGTATGGGGCCATTCTCATGAAGGGCTGTGGGGGGGGAGGGTGAGTGCTCGGTATGGGGCCATTCTCATGAAGGGCTGTGCAGGGGGGGATCACCACAGGTGGCACCCCACAGGGAGGAGGGGGGTCCTTTGTCAAGCAGGGAGAGTGAAGTGGATGCGGGCAGAAGCACAGGCCCCGACATGTCTCCTCTGTCTGAGCAGAGGGCAGGGCTAAAGGGAGCTCTCCAGGCCCCATGGTCTCTTGGAGGAATGACTGCGAAGCTACCCTTGCAAATGATGTTGATGCTGACATAGGGGTTTTTATGGGAGTCAAGTTTTCATAAAGACCTGCCTGTTCCTTACTGGTATTTGTTGACGTTGACCTTCTGATTCTCCATTTGTGAGAGCTGCCTTCCCTGGCGCCCCTGCGCTGGTCAGAGGCTGTGTGAGCTGGGAGGGGGAAGACTCTTCTCGCGCTGAAAGCTGATTACAAGGCCATGGCACCACCCCTGTTCTCGCGGGCTGTGCTCTGCTGCCCTGGAGCAGAGGAGTTGGAGACACGGAGCTATCACCGTACAGAGTGAACGTCACAGTTGCGTGGGAGCATCCAGACGACGTCTGCCATCCTGCCACACCACTGGGTCAGGTCAACGGAGCACGAGAGACCAGAACTTAGTTGGGATTCAACGGGACTGCTGTGTTCAACATGGCAGGCTTAGTGGCCACACTGTAAACTGTTTGGAAATTCCTGTGTAAAAGTCGATGTTTTCACTGGGAGCAGTGTTTGATAAAGGTTTACGCTGTTAGCAATAAAAAGCAGTGTGAATTCGAGTCTGTTTCCGTGGGATGCTTCAAGATGCCAAGCAGACACTCCCACAGCGGCTGCAGGTCAGCTTCGACAGCAGGTCCTGCTAATGACGGGAGACCCCATTCAAACGGACCTTACACAGAAAAGGAGTGTTTGTTTGTTTGTTTGTTTGTGGAGACAAGAGGCCCAGAAATGGACCCAAGACATTATGCTCAATTAAGATTTGACAAAGGTGGCAAGAGCATACACTGGAGTCAAGACAGCCTCTTCCATAAATGCTGTTGGGAAAATTGGACAGCTAAATGCAAAAAGATGAAGCCAGACCACACACTTACACCATACACAAGAATAAACTCAAAATGGATAAAAGACTTAAACGTGACTCGTGAATCCATAAAAATCCTAGAAGAAAATATAGGCAACAAAATTTCAGATATCACACACAGCAGAATTTTCACCGATACAACACCTAAGGCAAGAGAAACAAAGGAAAAAATTAAGACATGGGACTACATCAAACTCAAAAGCTTCTGCACAGCAAAAGAAACAAGCATCAAAGTGGAAAGGGAACCCACTCTATGGGAGAGCATCATTGCCAATGATACATCAGATAAGGGATTAATTTCCAAAATATATAGAGTGCTCATACAACTCAACAAAAGGAAGACAAAGAACCCAATTAAAAAATGGGCAGAGGACCTAAATAGACACCTCTCCAAACAGGACATACAAATGGCCAAGAGACATTTGAAATAATGCTCAACATCACTAATCATCAGAGAGATGCAAATTAAAACAACAATGAGGTATCACCTCACACCTGCCAGAATGACTGCCATCAACAAATCTTCAAACCACAAGTGCTGGTGAGGGTGTGGAGAAAAGGGGACTCTAGTACACTGCTGGTGGGAATGCAGACTGGTACAGCCACTATGGAAAACAGTATGGTGTTACCTCAAAAAATTAATAATGGAATTGCCATTTGACCCAGTGATCCCACTTCTAGTAATATATTCTAAGAAGCCTCAAACACCAATCAGGAAGAATATATGCACCCCTATGTTCATAGCAGCACTATTTAGAATTGCTAAGATCTGGAAGCAGCCCAAGTGTCCATCAATAGATGAGTGGATTAAAAAACTATGGTACAGCCCTCGCCAGTTTGGCTCAGTGGTTGGAGCATCAGCCTGCGGTCTAGAGAGACCCTAGTTAGGTTCCCATTAAAGGCACGTACCTTGGATGCAGTTTGTCCCCGGCCCTGGTTGGTTGTACAGGTGGCAGCCACTTAATGTGTCCCTTTCACATCAATGTTTCTCTCACTCTGTCTCTTCCTCTCTCTCCCTCCCACTGTATCTGAACAAAAGATGGAAAAATGTCCTCGGGTGAGGATTAAAAAAACAAACAAAAAAGCTGTGGTACATATACACAATGGAATACTATGCAGCCATAAGAAAGAAAGATGTCTTATCCTTTGAGACAACATGGAGAGACCTGGAGAGTATTATGCTAAGTGAAATAAGCCAGTCAGAGAACTGGCCACATGATCTCACTTATTTGTGGAATAAAGTAAACAAGCTGATGAACAAAATAGATCCAGAGACATAGAAGTAGGGTTCGGGCAGACAAACCTCAGAGGAGGGAGGGTGTGGGGAAGGGAAGAGATAAACCACAGAATTTATACATACAAGCATAACCAATGGACATAGACCCCAGTGCTGGGGAGAGAGGGTGCAGGAACGGGAGGAGAGTGTGAATGGAGGAAAAAGGAGAAACAAAAATAAATATAAAAAAACGAAACAGCTACAGCCTCTAGCCTAGGTTTTGGCTCTACCTGCTGCATCACCAGGAGAGAATGGTCAGACTTTCAGAAGAGCAGTGGAGGTGATTCCAGGAGCTCCAGCACCTGCCCTCCCACGTCTTACCACTCTGAAGCTGATCACCTGCCCACGCCGATCACTGATGCCTGGGCCAGGAGAAGTGTGGACCATGTGGTTCAGGTTAGGTGGAAGGTGAGGGGATTACCTGGAGCTGGACATGGGGTCATTCCTCTGCAACATTACAGCAGCCACCCAGGTGGGGGTGGTTGCTGGAGGCTGCAATAACCACAATGGGGCCATGTCGTGCTCATTTCTTGTCTCTGGCAAGTAGCACAGGGTTTGACACATAGGTCCCCAGTAAATGTTTACTGAGCAGGGCCGGCTGGAGCAGCGAACCTTGCTTACTTTGGAAAGAAATCAGGACTTTTATGAAGGAGTAAAATGATGGCTGAAAATGAATTTTATTGCAGCTTTAAATATGGATGCTATCCAGAATCTGGATAGAGGCGATAGGACTTCCTGCCTCTGTTCCTGTCCGGTCGCATGCAGTGCAAAATTTTCCCGTTCGGTTTTTGGTTTGTCATCAAATTCATTGCAGTGCAAAGCATTGTAAACCACAGTCGGTTTCAGGAAGCTATTTATAATTCCTGATACGTCCTTTGGTGATCTCATGACACTAAAATTTGCTACTGTGAATAATTCAGTAAAACAAAACCATTTTGTTTTTCACATTCTTTGCCTATCTAATAGTCATTTATTGTGGTTTTTAAAAAAATCAAATATCTGAATATCTTTTCAAAGTTGCTAGGGTTCTGGTCATTAAGGGAAGAAACTCCATTTCCTAGCCTTGAGCAATAAGGGAAATTAGAAATACCATCAGCTTTGTTTTAAAAACATTCTTAAGAAGTGGAAAAAATAGATTCTTGCAGGAAAGGTGTGGTGGAATTATTTTAGCATGACTCCTTTTCATCAAGAACACTTTCAGAAATGACCATTTGGCCCATACTGGAAGTCTTGGTCAATATTGTGCGTTACGAGTGCATATTTTTAACTTTTTTGGAGAAGTATCATTTTTCTCCAGTGAAAATCTTACACAGTGGGGGAAATGAACCCCGGTTTGAAATCTGCTGTGATAAGTATTTTGGCATCTGAGTAGAGTCCCAGCGTGTGCTCATTTCCAGGATCGTGGTTGCTGGTCAGTCTCATCGTGTGTGGGGGTGCTGGGTGTCTGGAAGGTGATTGTGGAGAATGTCTCCATGGGAAAGGAGGCTGTGACCTTCCAAATGCATGCCATGTGCCAGCCTGCTGTGCAGCCTTTTGACCCTGCTTTGTCCATGTCCCCGTCACCCCGGCCACTGGTGACTGAACCAGGATTAAGGCCCTGTGGGGTAGCCACTCTAGGATGGCAAGTGGCTAGCAGATGGGCTGGTACACTGGCTCTGCACAGAAGTGATGGTCTGTCCTGGGTAGTGTCCAACCAGCCCAGTCAGGTTCTCCCATCTGGGGAGCCGGGATGTCAGCGAGAATAGAGATTGTGGTGTGAGCAGAGGGGAGAGGCCAGAGACCAGGAGACGGCCAAGAGGTAGCAGCTGAAGCAAAGAGAGGAGGAGGCTCCGTTAGGAGAGCAGCGGAAAAAGTCCAGCACGTCGAGAAGGAAGCCACAGCCTAAGAGCTGAGTCCCTCCTAGAACTAAGACCTGATCTGGAACTAGAACTGGAACTAGAGTTCTGGGGTCACAGAGCTGCTAGCAGATAGCTATGGCCAGCCTGTCTCATGCTCTGAACAGCTGTTGACACTGGTCTGCTGCTTCCTGAGCCCTGGCCCTTGTCAGAGAAGGTCTCATTTCCCTAACCCTAACCCATGTGCTAGAATATGTCATTGTGCAAAAATATGTGTGGCATCTCTTTAAGGGAGGCTTGACCAAGGGACTGCTCTGGTCAGTGGAGTGACTGGACATGACATATGTCATTTCCAAACACACTCCAAGAGCCAAAGTGGGGTTCACCATGCTCTTCTGGTTTGGCGATAACTAGCTGTATCTCAGGGAGAGTGGTGCCCTGCCTACCGGGCGCCTGGAGTGAGGACCGTGTGGAGCAGAGACCCCCAGCTGACTGAAGCCGTGTGCCGTGGCTGAGGATGACCTGCTGATGGAGTACTCTTCTCAGAATGGGGGTTGTTTGTTGCAGCTCAATCTAACTGAACATGATTTTTTTAAAAACCCAGTAACCAAGGTAAGCCCAGCGTATTTCTGTCCCTCACAAACCCAAGGAGTCTCAGCCACACAGCTGCAGGGAGAGCGGCCCCACTTCAGTGGCCTCACACACGTGCTCTGACCTTTCTGGGTGTGACCCATCCGCCCTGATGCAGTCCCCTG
Source organism: Molossus molossus (assembly GCF_014108415.1). Lineage (NCBI taxonomy): Eukaryota > Metazoa > Chordata > Mammalia > Chiroptera > Molossidae > Molossus > Molossus molossus. The sequence goes on along the minus strand of NW_023425366.1, from coordinate 132,141,405 downwards.
CTGTGTGTGCATGTCACAGATTGTACACATGCGACATGTCTACCTCCTGTTACATGTGTATCCAACATACAAAGTTAGTACTAAATGCTGTCTGGATGGAACCTGATGCTTGCCTTTTCTCTGTTTGAGGTTTGAGTCCTTATGATAATGTGCCCTCCCCTGTCCCTCCCCCACTTCCATTATAACATGTTCCCAGTGTGGAGAAAAGCTGATGGAATTTCAGAGCGGACACCCACCTATTTACCACCTGATTCTTCAGCTGCCATTTTTTTGTATTTGCTTCTTTGCGTATCTACCCACCAATCTGTCGGTCCATCCCTCTGTCCGGCTATCTTGTTGTCTTGGATGCATTGCAAAATGAGTTGCAGGCTCACAGTGATGTAATGAGGTCTGCTCCCTTGGCAGTTAGTCTTTTTGCTTTCAATTCTGCATTTTTTAAAATTGCTTTTTCACCTTGTTTGAGGTCATCTTAACCATTTTCTCTGCTCACCCAAACTTGGACATTTTCACCCCCTAACGATAATGGACTTGGGGTATTTGCTGCATTCAGTAAACCCTGGGTGCCCACTTTCTTCATTTCACACTTTAATTTTTCTCTCTATTACTTCCTCCCTTATCTCTTCAGTCACCACAAATTTCCATTTGCTTTCTCTTCTCTCTTTAAACTCCCAGCAAATAATTTTTAAACAACAGCTAAACCTTGTTCTGTGTATCTGAGTACTCACAGCACATCCACGTTTTTCCAGAACAGAAGGAAAACATAATTCTTCCATTTTATTTCTTTGCAACAAAGTGATTAAATCTGTCTTCGTGACCTTCATACATCAGACCACTGGGCTATTTTATCTATTTAATGCAGTAAGTCAAGCTACTTCCCCTCTTTAGAGGGGTCTGTACCACGAGACAGTGTGGTGAATGCCAAGGGAGTGTTGAGAGAGATGCTGCCACCCTCCAGGTGCTGGATTGTTTTAGTTATTATAGGGCACTTCATGCTAGATACATGGTTGCATTATTGTACAAGTATTTTCCTATTCTAAAGATGGTTCTTTAAATGGAACTCTACTCTTGCTGTGCAGACTTAAAAGCCCCATTACATGGCCTGGTACATTTAATTTTATTCCCTGGTCAGCAGTCTTTCAATTTTTTAATAAAAGGCTCTCAGCAATGAGGTAAAAGGCTGCAAACAATCTCCAGCAACTCAGCCACCATTATATTTTATTTACTTACAAGTGGAATAAAGCTTTTAGTAAAAAATCTTAAGTAGCACTGTCCTTTTGGTGAGAAGCAATTCCATAACAATCTTTTGGACCTTATCTCAGATTTTAAAGCTGAGTCAGCTATTTCACAGTGAAGGGATAAAAGGAAAAATGTTCATAATGAAATATCACAGGAAGAAAGTGTCCAGATTTACATTACAATTCCTATTTATAAATGTCAGAACTCCTGCGCTTGAGTTCTGAGAGCTGACTGGCAAATTCATCCATCCGGGTCCTAGCCCCTCATCCGCACTCAGCACGGCACTCGGCGAGCTCTGCAAATGTAAAGATGAAGCAGACATGCACCCTTCCTCAGAGTTCGTGTTCAGTGGGGAGACAGGCACAGCGGCAGGTCTAGCTGAGGTAATGTGACGGGCACACAGAGAACAGGGTGGGGGGAGCCCACCTGCACTGAAGAGGGCGAGAATGCCCACAAAGCCTTCCCGAGGAGATCCTGAAGGACAATTGGAGGAGAAAGGAATTGTTACTAAAACTCTTTGTTGCAAGCAAGAAACAGCTCAATGCAAAATGGTTTCATGAAAAAATGAATTTATTGGCTCATATACCTGAAAGGCCCAGGGGATTTGGCTTCAGGCATAGCTGGATCCAGGGTTAGTACAGTATCATTAGGAATCTGCCACTGGGGTCTACCCAATAGCACCTCCCTTCTTTCTTGCTAATGTAACCCCACATTTTGTCACTCTCCTTGGAAATGCTAATGTCCTTCAGGAGTGGCTGGGCTCTACTAATTATAGTTGTAATGATCCTGTTTCCAAATATGTCACATTCTGAAGTACCAGAGATTAAGATTTCTATATATGAATTGGAGGGGCGGGGGCAAATTCAACCCGTAACACCGTCCTTTTTCCTTCCCCTCTCTCAGAGTCCTGCTGACCGCCCCCTGGAGAGACCTCACAGACAGTGAAGGAGCCTGGGGCTGTGAACCAAACAATGGGCCTCCTCAGCAGGGTGGAGGGGCAGGCTGCAGGGGCAAGGGGTGATTTCCCCAGATGGTGCTGTCTGCACTCTCGGGAAGGACCTCTGTGCATGGCGACCAGCAGCTCTGGGTTACTCTGTTCTCAGCCCCTGACATCTTACAAGGAGCGCCACCTTGATATCCCAGTTAATGACAGTTCTCTGAAAGGAGGTGACTGGTTCTAGCAGTGTTACAAGAGACTCTAAATGGACTGGGAGGCAGGACGCCTAGTGCTCCGCCCAGTGTGCTCCACAGGCCATCTCCTCCATCACTCCAGGACCTTCTCCCTGTGCTGCACCGGCCACATCTGTCACCTAGGGACTGCATTCCACTGCATGTTATGAGAATTCAAGAGCAGTGGTAATAGTCCAATGAGGTTTATTTTTCTTACATATCAGGTGTCTAGAGTAGGTGAGGCCCGAGCTGGTGCCAGGGCTTAGGGGAGTCATCAAAGTCTGGGCTCCCTCTAATTCATGGCTCCGCCACCTTTAGCACGTGGCTCTGGCCCCATTCTGCTCCCCCTCCAGCCCTACATCTCTGTTTCAGATGAGAGAAGTGTGGACTTCGCGGAAGAAGAGGGGCAGAAAGGAGAGAGCAGAACTTTCTCAGAAATCCACAGGATACACCATTTCTCTCTCTTCAGCAGACTGTCAGGCGGCTGTCCTGTCCTACATGGGAGGCAGGGAATGTCGCTTCTCCCCTGGGCTGATTGTCAGGCAGGTCCTGTTAACACATTGCTGACCGGCAATTTTACACAGAAGTTATCTCGTGTCACCGGCTAGTGAAACAATCTAAATAAACTTCAGTTTACTTTATTTATACATAATGAATTTAAATGAAACTTTGTACATATCTGCTACATATTATATTTTATACATATATTTTAGTAATTTTTTTGGTGTGGTATACTGTATAGCAATCACCCACGTGTAGTGTACACAACATGTTTTGCAAATATATGTGGTTTTGCTGCGCTTTCCTTTTGAGACACACACTTTACCCGTTCTAGTTGGATTTGTTTTATACCAGTGACTATTTTTTCTAAAACGTGGTCTTTTAGTTCCCTGAGAGCCTGAAAGGTGAGTCCAGGTAAGGAGCTCTTCTAGAAGGACCAGAAGTGCTAGGTCCTGAGCTGCCCTCATTCGAACCAGCAGATTTCCATTCCCCAGCGACTTCAAGTAGAAACTTTTTGTATCTTATTTTATTTTGTCTGTTGTAATTACAGTAAAATTTGAATGCATCGAAAAAAGCACAATTGAGCAGAAAGAATGCAACTTTTTTAGACCACTTTATACTTTTTAGAAAGATACTGCCGTTCACCAAATATGGGTCTGCTCGATGGACTCCTGTCGTGCACTGGTTGTGGTCTAACGTGCACGCAGGTTTAACTGTAGCTTCCGCAGAATTTCTTTTCCGCTTTCCAGTTGTTTTCATAGAGGCATCGTGGATAGTTGATATCACATTCACTAGTCTTTTATCTTTCCATGATAGAAGGACAATGGGTCCTTTCCGTAAAAACATCATTTCCCCTCTGAAGATTCTTTGACTTTTCTTTTGGTACCTTTGGCAGGCCACGGTTTCTCTTATGGTAGCACAGATCAGCGTTTTCTTTTCTAACAATACTTCAGCTGTGGAAACGCTGCTGTAATGATCTTGGTATACGACGTTTGGGCATGAAAACACGAGTCACCTCGTGAGTGGTCAACAGTGTTAATCAGGAGGTAGCAGAGTGGCTGCGGGTGTGCAGCGGGTAGGTAGCTACTCTGGCCAGGGCAGCTGTGCTTTGCCCCCAGGTTTGACAGCGGCACCTGGACCTGAAGTCACGCTGTCCTGAGGATCAGCGTGCTCTGGGGGGAGTCATAAATGCAGTACTCAGATTTAATTAAAGTCCTTCTGAGGAAATCCTAAAGCAGGTAACAAGCTCCCTACTAGGGCACTGTCATCAGCTAGCCCTCGCTTTCAGAAAAGGTGACAAGACATGTCTTCAGAAGTCTTTACACCACCTCAGTGATTGTCCCAATGTGCTCATGAACCTCAGGGGATTCAGGCACATCCCATCTAACACAGCACCAGTGGGCCTCTCTGCCTTAGTCCTGCTCAGACGTGGGCACAGACATGCCTATCTTTCTTCTCTCTCCAGAGGAAGAGGACCAAATTCATCGCCTGTGACTTTCTGACGGAGTGGTTATACAAGTGAGTTTCTCCTGGATATTCGGTGACCCTAAGAATCAGTCCTGTTAATCTGCAAACAGAGTAGCAACAATTGACGTGAATTCTTGCTTATTGGTTTTTGTCATTCCAACGTTTGGCATCATGAGCAGTCAGAATCCAAAGAGGACAGGGAAGCCATTCACAGAATTCTTCTCCATCCCGTTCGTGGAGCAGTGGCTGAAGCAACAGTAAGTGCCCACATGAGGCTTCGAGCGATTTATTTTTGGTGTTAAAATTGTGTCAGTGACTGTCTTCTGCAGCCTAGGAGAACTAACTCATAATCCACCCAGGACCTAGGTCAGCTCCATGCATGGCTCTTGTCTCTCATTATCTTCAGCCTAGGCTAAGGGCACCGTCCATGCAGTGATTCTTCAGGAAACTCTTCAGAAATAAAACAGAAAATGAAACAATTCTTGTCCCAAGTAATTCATCTCTGCATCCTCTCTCCACACTTTCCACTTTGCATGAAGGTCATTAAGTCTTAGGAAACATGACTAAACTTTCCCAACTATTGATTTTTAGTTAAATGCATCAGTTTACATTTAAAATATTAGAATATGGCAGATAAAACGCTCTTCGACCATCCTTCTAATCGGAGTCTTCTCACAGAAATAATCAGTTTGGTCTATAGTACATCCATTCAGAGCTCTTAGAATTAGTTATTTAGCCATATGAAATTAAGTTACTATCATGTGAAGTCCATAGTGTTTTATGTGAGCTACTTTTCATTGGCAATGCGGCAATGACGACGACGATGGCAGCTGACATTTGTTGAGCGCCTATATCAGCATTCTTGGCATCATAAAAATTAAAATGAAACTAATCTGATATAATGCAATAGACATTTATTGAATACCTACCAAGTGTGATGCATAGAGCTTGGTGCTGTGGAGAAAGCAGATGAGTAAAATACGGTCTGTCCCTTGGGGTCAGAGAGATGTGTTGACAACTAGCAGTAGTCTCAGTATCCAGTGTTGTAAGTTAGATGGTAGCAAAGCACCCAGGGAAATGGGAGGCATGGCCATCCCCAGGGCTCCTGGCAGGCTGGAACCAGCCCCGCTGGGGCAGTGGCCAAGCTGCTTGGTGACCAGATTTGGTTTTGAGAGGCAAGAACTCAGGTGCTGTGTCCTTCTTGAGGGTCCCTTTCCAGGAAGCATGAGAGTCCAGTGGGAACCAGTGTTCTTAAAGAGAAAGAGGGCAGCAGCCAGGGAACCTCCAAGCAGGTATCTCCAGCCCCAGCACTGAGTGCTGTGGGACAGACAGTGGGGCACAACCTGTGCTTGTGATCATGCTGAGAAGCTCAGAGGTCCTGGAGGAGATGGCCCCAGGGCAAGGGAGAGTGGAAGGTGTTGACTTTATGCTAATCCAGGGCTGTGCTCTGGCTTCCCAGAGCAAGAGAATTTTTATTTATTTTTATTCTTTAATTAATTAATTAATTTATTTTTGTTACAGATGTTTCTCCTTTTTCCCCCACTGATACCTCCCTCCCCGCCCTGTCCCAGCTTTGTTGTCCACGTCCATTGTTTATGCGCACATGCATATAAGTTCTTTGGTTCCCCCCAACCCCATCCTCTCTTCTGGAGATTGTCAGTCTGCACCCCAATCCACGTCTCTGGGACTACCCCATTCCTCAGACTGTTATGTTCATTATATTCCAAAAATAAGCGAGATCATGTGATATTTGTCTTCCTCTGCTTGGCTTGTTTCGCTTAAGATAATACTCTCCAGGTCCCTCCATGTCGTCTCAAAGGATAAAAGATCTTTCTTTCATATAGCTGCTTAGTACTCCATTGTGTATATGTACCACAGCTTTGTTATCCATTCTTCCACTGATGGACACTTCGGTTGTTTCCAGTTCTTAGCTATTGTAAATAGTGCTGCTATGAACACGGGGGTACATATATTCTTTCTGATTGGTGTTTCAGGCTTCTTAGGATATATTCCTAGAAGTGGGATCACTGGGTCAAATGGAACTTCAATTTTTAAATTTTGAGGTAACACCATATTGTTTTCCATAGCGGCTGCACCAGTCTGCATTCCCACCAGCAGTGTACTAGAGTCCCCAATTCTCCACACCCTCACCAACACTTGTTGTTTGATGATTTGTTGATGGCGGCCATTCTAACAGGTGTGAGGTGATACCTCATTGTTGTTTTAATTTGCATCTCTCTGATGATTATTGATGCTGAGCATTTCTTCATATGTCTCTTAGCCATTTGTATGTCCTGTTTGGAGAGCTATCTATTTAGTTTCTCTTCCCATTTTTTAATTGGGTTCTTTGTCTTCCTTTTATTGAGCTGTATGAGCACTATATATTTTGGAAACTAACCCCTTATCTGATGTATCATTGGCAATGATGCTCTCCCATAGAGTGGGTTGCCTTTCCATTTTGGTGGTTGTTTCTTTTGCTGTGCAGAAGCTTTTGAGCTTGATGTAGTCCCATGTGTTCATTTTTTCCTTTGTTTCTGTTCCCTTAGGTGATGTATCAGTGAAAATTCTGCTGTGTGTGATGTCTGAAATTTTGTTGCCTACATTTTCTTCTAGGATTTTTATGGATTCATGAGTCATATTGAAGTCTTTTATCCATTTTGAGTTTATTCTTGTGTATGGTTTAAGTTTATGGCCTAGTTTTATTTTTTTGCATGTAGCTATCCACTTTTCCCAACACCATTTATTAAAGAGGCTGTCTTTACTCCATTTTATGCTCTTGCCACCTTTGTCAAATATTAATTGAACATAATGTCTTGGATCCATTTCTGAGTTCTCTGTTCTGTTCAATTGATCTACTTGTCTGTTCTTGTGCCAGTACCAGGCTGTTTTGATTATAGTGGCTTTGTAGTATAACCTGAAATCTGGTAATGTGATCCCTCCAGCTTTGTTGTTCTTTTTCAAGATTACTGTGGCTATTCGAGGTCTTTCTTTGTTTCCATATGAACTTTTGAAGTATTTGTTCTAGTTCTGTGAAGTATGTCGTTAGTATTTTGATGGGGATTGCACTGAATCTATAGATTGCTTTGGGTAGTATGGACATTTTAATGATGTTAATTCTTCCAATCCATGAATAAGGTATGTGCTTCCACTTTTTTATATCTTCCTCTGTTTCTTTTTTTCAGTGTCCTGTAGTTTTCTGCAAATAGGTCTTTTACTTCTTTGGTTAAGTATATTCCTAGGTATCTTAATTTTTTTGCTGCGATGGTAAATGTGATTTTTTTTTTTTAGTTTCTCTTTCTGTGTTAGTTCATCATTGGTGTATAAGAATGCCGTCGATTTCTTGACATTAATTTTGTATCCTGCTACTTTGGCAAATTCATTTATTAAGCCTAGTAAATTTTTGATGGAGTCTTTGGGATTTTCTACTTATACTATCATGTCATCTGCAAATAATGACATTTTCACTTCCTCCTTTCCAATTTGGAAAGACTTCTAGTACTATGTTAAATAAGAATGGGAAAGTGGGCATCCTTGTCTTGTTCATGTTCTAAAGGGAAATATTTTTGGTTTTTGCCCATTGAGTATGATGTTGGCTGTAGGTCTTTCATATATGGCCTCTATTATGTCGAGATATGATCCCTCTATTCCCAGATTGCTGAGCGTTTTTATCAGAAATGGGTGCTGGATTTTGTGGAATGCTTTTTCAGCATCTGTTGATATGATCATATGATTTTTATCTTTCATTTTGTTTATGTGGTATATCACATTTATTGATTTGTGAATATTGTACCAGCCTTGCATCCCTGGAATGAATCTCAGTTCATCATGATGAAACAATTTTTTGATGTATTGCTGGATTCAATTTGCTAGTGTTTTGTTCAGGATTTTGGCATCTATGTTCATCAGGGATATTGGCCTGTAGTTTTCTTTCTTTGTAGTGTCCTTTTTTTTATTTTGGAATTAGAATTATGCTGGCCTCATAAAATGAGTTTGGAAGTCTTCTGTCTTCTTGAATTTTTTGAAATAGTTTGAGGAGAAAGGGTATTAGTTCTTCTTTGAATGTTCAGTAAAATTTTCCCGTGAAGCCATCCGGGCCTGGGCTATTGTTTGCTGGTAGAGTCTTGATGACATCTTCAATTTCTCTTGTTGTTATTGGTCTGTTCAAGTTTTCTATCTCTTTCTGGTTCATCTTTGGGAGACTATGTGATTCTAGAAATTTGTCCATTACACTTAGATTGTCGAATTTCTTTCCGTATAATTGTTCACAATAATTGTTAACGATCCTCTGTATTTCTGTGGTGTCAGTTATTATTTCTCCTCTTTCATTTCTGATTTTGTGTATTTGGGTTCTCTCTCTTTGTTTCTTTGTGAGTATAGCTAAGGGTCCATCAATCTTGTTTATCTTTTCAAAGAACCAGCTGTTTGTTTCATTGATCCATGGAATTGTTTTTTTGGTCTCCATGTCATTTTTTTCTGCTCTGATCTTTACTATTTTCTTCCTTCTACTTTCTCTGGGGTTTTCTTTTTGTTTGCTCTTTAGTTCTTTATGTTGTGAGGTTAGTCAATTTGAAATTTTACTTGTTTCTTGAGGTAGGCCTGTAGTGCTATGAACTTCCCTCTCAGAACTGCTTTTGCTGCATGCCATAGATTTTGTGTTGTTGTGTGTTCATTTTCATTGGTTTCCTCGAAGTTTCAATTTCTTCTTGATCTCTATGGTAACCCATTCATTGATCAATAACATGCTATTTATCTTCCATGTGTTCAAATGTCTTTGCATGTTCTTGTTGCAATTGTTTTCTAGTTGCCAGCCATTGTGATCTGAGAAAATGCTTGGTATGATTTCAGTCTTCTTGAACTTGAAGAGATTTAGTTTGTGCCCTAATATGTGGTCTATCTTTGAGAATGTCCCATGTGCACTTGAGAAGAATGTGAATTCTGTAGTTTTGGGGTGTAATTCTCTGTAGATATCTATTAAATCCATTTGATCTAGTGCTTCACTTAGAGTCTGTGTTTCCTTGTTAATTTTTTGTCTAGAGGATCTAGCCAGTGGTGTCAGCAGGGTGTTGAAGTCCCCTGCTATGATTGTATTGCTGTTGATTTCTCCTTTGAAGTCCTCCGGAAGATTTTTAATATATGTTGTTGCTCCTATATTGGGTGTATATATGTTTACCAAGGTTATATCTTCCTGTTGGATAGATCCTTTTAATATTATGTAGTGGTCTTCTTTGTCTGTAGTTAGGGCCTTCATTTTGAAATCGATTTTATCAGATATGAGTATTGCTACCCCAGGATTTTTTTGCTTTTCATTTGCTTGCAATATTTTTTTCCATCCCTTCACTTTCTACCTATGTGAGTGTTTTGTTGTGAGGTGGGTCTCTTGTAAACAACACATAGATGAGTCATGCTTTTATATCCAGTCAGCTACTCTGTGTCTTTTTATTGGACCATTCAAACCATTCACATTTAAGGTGATAATTGATATGTACTTATTTATTGCCATTTTTGTTTTATGTGGTTCTATTTTTTTTTTTCCTATTTCTTTTACTAATTACAGCAGTCCTTTTAACATTTCTAGCAGTGCTGGTTTGGTGCTTATGTATTTCCTTAGCCTTTTTTTTTTTTTGGTTTGGGAAGCTCTTTATTTGACCTATTTTGAATGATAGCCTTGGCAGAGTAGTCTTGGATTTAGATCCTTGTTTTTCATGGCCTTGGTTACTTCATGCCACTCCCTTCTGGCCTGTAGTGTTTCTGTTGAGAAGTCAGCTGAGAACCTTGTGGGGTTTCCTTTGTAGGTAACCTGTTGCTTATCTCTTGCTGCCTTTAGGATTCTCTCTTTGTCTTTAATTTTTGGCATTTTAATTACTACTTGTCTTGGTGTGGGCCTGTTTGGGTTTTTCTTACTTGGAGCTCTCGGTGCTTCTTGAAGTTGGATGCCTTTTTCCTTCACCAAATTAGGAAAGTTTTCTGTTACTATTTCTTCAAATATTTTCTCAAACCCTTGCTCATTTTCTTCCCCTTCGGGGACTCCTATGATGCGAATGTTATTACGTTTCCAGTTGTTCCACAGTTCTCTTAAGCTACCTTCCTTTGTTTTGTTTTTTCCTTTTGGTTCTCTGATTGGTCGATTTTTTCTACCCTGTCTTCTAATTCACTGATCCCGTCCTCGCTTTTTCTACTCTGCTGGTTAGTCCTTCCAATGTGTTCTTTATTTCTGCTATGTCGTTCTTCATTTCCTCTTGGTTGGTTTTCAGTATTTCTATATCTTTGCTCATGGTGTTGATGTCCTTACTCATGCTGTTGACATCATGGCTCTGAACTCTATGTCTGATAATTTGCTTAGCTGCATTTCATTGATCTCATCTTTGTTAGAGTTCTCTTGTTGTTTCATTTGGGATTTGTTTATTTGTTTCATGATTTTGGCTATCTCAGTGGGTTTTGGAGCCTGCCAGATTTTCCCTGTGGGTGTTGGTGTTCTGCTATTTGTGGCTCCCTCTACTGGTTTTGAATCAGCTTGGGATGTCCCACATTAAACGCCACCATCAAGTCTTACTTTCCTGGGTAGATTTGTAAGCCCAGGAAAGGTTCAGTTATCCTCTAGCTTTTTCCTGGTGGTTAGTAGTCTCAGTTACTCATTGCCTTGGAATGTAGTCCTGGTGTTCTACATAAGGGGATTTCCAGAGGCTGGGATAGATGCTGGTTATTAAAGAGCCTCAATTTGCATTTCTTTGCCTCACCTGGGAAAGGCTGAATCTCTGAGGTGGGGGAGCTGCCGCTTTCCCCATAGCTCTGGGAAGGAGCTGGCCACCATTTTTTGTTGCCAAAACTCAGCAAAAACTCTGAGTGCCCTCCAAATCCCGGGTGTCCCCACAGAGTTCCAGCACAGTCTGCCCTCCCTCTGCCGTAGCCCCCAGGTGAGTGGCTGTGGCTATTTTAGTGCTCTGTCCCAGCCCTCTGTGCTGTGGAGCAGGCTTGGTCTTTATTCCCGGAAGGCCCTGCTCACAGCTACAACGGCTGCTGTTCGTGGGCTCCCAGCCCGCCACCCTCTCACGCCTCTGCAGATCCTTCCAGTGTCCCTGGTTATATGGTCCCGTCCTGCTGCTTTTCTGTTGCTTTTTTCTGAGGATTTGTCTTTGTTTTAGTTGTAATTCCCTTTTGGTCCTGGGATATCGGCTGTGTAGATTCCATTCACTCCGCCTCCATTTTCACATCCTCCAAGAGGAGAATTTTTAAGTGCAAGTGATTCCGCTCCAGAGCTGAAGCCTGACATCAGCACAGACTCGGCTTTTCCGTGGTGGTTCTGGCTTATGTGCCCCTCATAACATGAGCAGCTCATGGAGACCTCCCTCCTTTTGTCCGTCTGTCCGTCTGTCTCTGTATGTCTGCCTAGCTACTGGCTAAGCATTTATATAATGTTTAGTCAAGTACAGCTCTGAACCGTTTGTAAATATTGCCTAATTTAACTGCTATAACAGCCCTGAAGGCAGGCAGTATTCCTCTCCTCGTTGTACTGGGCCAGGCGAGGCCAGGCTGCAGTTATACCAGGACCAGAGTACCAGTCGCCTAACCCAGTCCCAGCTGGTTTGCTCACGCAGTGCCTGGCCAGACTGGGCAGCCCTGTCCTACAGTGCAGTCATGGAGAATGTGGGGTCTTTGAGGTCACTGAAGCAGAGAATGGAGGAGGCACCCACTTCCAAAGTGTCTGCTTAGGTCTCTCCGGGCTCTGCTTTCACCTGGCCCCAAACCAACTGCTGGGTGGCTGGGATCGTGGGGAGCTGGAGTGCTTATCACAGAGATCACAGCCCCTCATAGACTTTCCACGTAATTAACACACTCCTCAATCTGTCCATCCCTCCTCAGTCAACACTGCATTTATATGTAGCCAGGGGCATTGACAAGCCTTTTAAAAATTATTTTAGATTTAAAAGATAAGATTTACCCTATATAAAACACACATATTTGTGGAAGGAAATGTTGAAAGTCTAGGCTGATCTGCACCTGAAAAGTCTCCTAAAGGATGTCTCACTCTGTACAGTGGGAACATAGCTTTCTTTCCTTCTTTGTAATTGTGTAGGTTTCCTGTTGTCCACAGAGGGACTTGAAGAATTAAGAACAATTACAGAACTAAAGAGTATTTTTTCTATTTCTTCTTATCCCGTTTTCTGGCTCTGTGGTAGACATTTATGTTGTTCGGCCTTGCACTAATTTCCCCGTTCTCTTGGCTGCAGAATGTCGTGTGTTCCTGGGGGATCAGCCCCATCTGGTTCATGTAGTGAGCAAGCTGCTCCCACCATGGTTCTGACTGGACGATAAGCCGCCTGATCAATATGCTCACCCCAAACTGGTTCAGTCAGAGACAATCCAGAGATTTTTCCAGAAGCAACCGGGAAAGATGTTCTCTCTTTCCCTGCAGTCTGGGAGCTTTGAGGTGATAAGCCTTGAGCTGCTGAGGGCGACCACCTAGAGACTGTGCCTGACACACAGCAGGCTGAGGGGGCCAAGGCCTGGGTCCCCCTGCATTGGACCTCTCTGTCAGGCCACCCGAAAGCCAGCCCTACCCTATTCATTAGTGAGCCAATAAATACTTTTTCTTTTTTTCTTTGCTTAGACCAGTTTGAGTTCGGTTTTTAATACTCGTAAACAAAAGAGCCCTAGCTGAAATGTGTTCCTACATGGTGCTTGCCCAGCTACTCCCGTTCTCTGTATTATCAGCTTTCTCTGGGTTCTGCTGCAGCGACCACTCTCCAGTCTCGGAGCCTAGAACACGGAGGTTTGCTCTCCACACTGTCGTGTGCTGGCTGCCTGTCACCTGTGGCGTTGCTGCATGCCTCTCCATCCTGGGACCTGGAGGGGAGAGCGCGGCCTACACAGGGCAAGCTTACTTCTGCTCACATTTCGTGGCCAGCACAGGGCCCGGGCCGAGCGCCACTGCCATGCTGCAGGGCACTGCCCACCAGACGGAGCACTCGGAAGGCATGTAGCCAAGAGCAGGGTGCAGGGCCCACCCGACAGAGCACTCGGAAGGCCTGTGGCCAAGAGCAGGGTGCAGGGCACTGCCCCCCAGACGGAGCACTCGGAAGGCCTGTGGCCAAGAGCAGGGTGCAGGGCACTGCCCCCCAGACGGAGCACTCAGAAGGCCTGTGGCCAAGAGCAGGGTGCAGGGCACTGCCCCCCAGACGGAGCACTCGGAAGGCCTGTGGCCAAGAGCAGGGTGCAGGGCACTGCCCACCCGACGGAGCACTCGGAAGGCCTGTGGCCAAGAGCAAGGTGCAGGGCACTGCCCCCCAGACGGAGCACTCGGAAGGCCTGTGGCCAAGAGCAGGGTGCAGGGCACTGCCCACCCGACAGAGCACTCGGAAGGCCTGTGGCCAAGAGCAGGGTGCAGGGCACTGCCCCCCAGACGGAGCACTCGGAAGGCCTGTGGCCAAGAGCAGGGTGCAGGGCACTGCCCCCCAGACGGAGCACTCGGAAGGCCTGTGGCCAAGAGCAGGGTGCAGGGCACTGCCCCCCAGACGGAGCACTCGGAAGGCCTGTGGCCAAGAGCAGGGTGCAGGGCACTGCCCACTCGACAGAGCACTCGGAAGGCCTGTGGCCAAGAGCAGGGTGCAGGGCACTGCCCCCCAGACGGAGCACTCGGAAGGCCTGTGGCCAAGAGCAGGGTGCAGGGCACTGCCCAGTCGACAGAGCCCTCGGAAGGCCTGTGGCCAAGAGCAGGGTGCAGGGCACTGCCCACTCGACAGAGCACTCGGAAGGCCTGTGGCCAAGAGCAGGGTGCAGGGCACTGCCCACCCGACAGAGCACTCGGAAGGCCTGTGGCCAAGAGCAGGGTGCAGGGCTCCCTCTCAGGGAACTGAGTGACCAGGGCACAGCCACACAGCACTGCCCGCTCGGTCCAAGCTCCCGCAGGTATTCTCCCTCTCCAGGGTAGACGGCACATCTCCTGGTGGCTTTTTTCCTGTTCATGGCTCTAACACCCTCCTTTGTAGTGTACAGTCTGGATCAACCCATCAGTCAGAAGCGATGAAATTATTTTCTGTCATTAAGAGCAGGAAGAGGTTTGCTTTTTATTTTAACCAAAAAGTATCGGTCAGATTCATTTGCAAGAATAAATTACTAAATAAGCACAGGAACAAAACTGCAGTGCTGCCCATCTGGTCCATGTCCCCAGGGAGAAGGTTATGAAAGGCATCTTTAAAGCTGAGACCTTCAATGAAACAAAGATTGTGTTTTAGGAGAGAAAAGACGAGGTTGCTTTGGGCGAAGTGTCTTTTCAGCAGAGTTCTCCCCTCAGATAAACAAAAGGAACATGACCTCACTGCTGCCGTGGCACTGGAAGGGCCCCGTAACCAGAGCCGAGGTGCACACGGAAGTGCCGCCAGTCGTCTGAGGACAAGCCCGCCGTGTGACAGGGTGCTGGCTTGTGGTCACAGTGCGGCCGAAGATGCCCGTGTCCCTGGGTGCCCGTGCCCCCAGAGTGCCCGTGCCCCCAGGGTCCCCATGCCCCCAGGGTCCGCATGCCCCCAGAGTGGCACAGTGAGCAGCGTGCATTTGGCCCTGGAGATCATAGTTAAACGATGGCCTGGCAGAGAAGGAGCTGTCCTCCCCTGTTGAATGAAAGAAGCCTTTTCACTTATTTTGTCCATGGCCAGGTAGACCTCTGTCTCCATGATCTCAGTCTGGAGAGTCCTGTGCAGACCAGGAATTGTGTTTGCTCCTCATGTCAGCGTTGGTCTTCGAGCAGGAAGGAGAGCTGTATCCGAATCCAGGGCTCCGGAGGCTGGGCCTTCTGAGTGCCTCTCCTCTGCTGGAGGCCTGGGTGTGGGTGGCCCTGAAGCCGGCAGCACCCCTCCCCCTCCTACTGTTTCTAGGCAGCTCTTTGGGAGCAAGTGTGGGACCCATGCGAGGCAATGGCAGACATAGCTGAGTCCATTGTAGCTCTGCCATTTACTAGTTGGTCTATTTGTTTCTAAAGAAATCACCCCAAAATCGGTACCTTAAAACAACACAACTTGACTCCCTTGTAGTTCTGGAGGCGAGCAGCCCAAATCTGTCCCTCTGGAGGCTCTGGGGAGATTCGTGTTCCTGCATTTTCCGCGTCTGGAGGCCGCCTGTCCCTGGGCCTGGGGACCCTCCTGGCACCACTCTGACCTTGTTTCCGTCGTCACAGCTCCTACTTCTGTGGGGTCATCTCCCTCCGCCTCTCTCATCAGGACCCTGGGACAATAGTGCTAGGTCCACCTGGGCAACTGTAAGAGGGCTCAGAGCCGGCGTTTAATTTTGTCCGTAATCTTGAGAGAAGAGTCTCTGTCTTACCACCGTGAACCATGGTAAGCTTGACCATGCAAGTGGAAGTCAGAATGTGCGGTGCAACGTCAGATCTCTCCCGACACATTCTGACACTAAGGAGAGTTCTCGATTTCCTTATCTGTAATGATGTCCATTCCTTTGAAACTGTTTATTAAATCCTGCTTTGTCCCAGGCACTTCTCCAGGTTCCAGGAGTAGAGAGGAGAACGAGAGGGAGTCTCAGGCCCATGGTGGTGGGAGGACGCACTGTGACAGGCAGACAGACTCACTGCGGTAGGAGATCCCGCCGTGCAGGCAGGCGCGAGGCCCAGTGTTCTGGGTGCGGGTGCTGGGAACGGCTCACCGTGGCAGGACAGGTACACAGGGCTCGAGTGGCAGGCAGGGGCCAGCCCTTGTGAGGGCGGAGGCCAGGTTCCAGAGGGGCAGCCCCACGCAGGCCCTGCAGCAGGAGGCCTGGCCCCAGAGGCAGGGGACAGAGAGCCTGAGAGAGGCCAGGGCAGTGGGGCCTGGATGCATGACAGGGCTCGGACTTTTCTTCTTTCTTCTGACTGTGATAGGAAACCACGGGAGGGTTTTGTGCAGAAGGGTGGAATGATCAAGTTTATCTTTGAAAAGATCTCTCTGGTGGCTGGACAGGCGCTGACTGCAGTCAGCTCTGAGAGCCGGGGCCGAGGAGGTGGTAGGAGAGAGCGGATTTGGGGTCTTCTCTGACGTTGGAGCCCAGACTTACTGCTGGGTGTGTGGGGTGAGACAGGCCTGGGATGCCTTCAATGTCTGGCCAAAGCGGCTCTCTGGAGGGGGCTGTCACTGAAGCGGAGGGGCGGCTGGAAGTTATGCTTGGAAATGTGATGGGTTTAGTGGAGAATCACAACTTACTGGGAATAAAATACAAAACTCTTACTTCTTTGTGTCCCGGCACAGTACATGGAATCTGTCTTCCGTTTGGGAGGCTGCCATTTAATAACTTTTGGGGCCAAATTCCACAACTTCTGGTCACTCTGTTTTTGTGTAGTCTCGTTCACGGTTTAGATTCGTCTCCTTTATTTCTAAATCCTTCATCTTCAGCACCAGCCTGGGAGTAAAGCTCCTCATTCCACCTTTGCCCAGGCCCAGCCACAGCTGTCTCTGATCCAGGGACCCCTGAAGGCAGGGGGGCCTCTATTCTCACTGGTCTAACTGGCCGTGAACCTTGGCCGCACCTGCGTGTCCCTGTGGTCTTGTCACCAGCAGCCACCAGATATGTCCATGTCACAGTGCAGGCAGTGACGTGGCTGCGAGTGTCCATCCCATGAGCCACTGCTCTCAGACGCCGCTGGTCCCGAGCTGCACCGGCTTGTCCTGCCCACCGCACAGTTCAGGAGCAATACGTTACTCGTCATCACTTTTTAACATCTCGGTGACTGTGTTTCAATATAGTCAGTTTGCTTTTTTTTTTTAATCCTCACCCAAGGACATTTTTCCATATTTTGTTCAGATAGAGCAGGAGGGAGGGAGCGAGAAAGAGAGAGAAACATCCATGTGAAAGGGACACATCGAGTGGCTGCCACCCACACGATCCAACCAGGGCCGGGGACAAACTGCAACTGAGGTACGTGCTCTTAGCGGGAACCGAACCCGGGTCTCTCTGGACCGCAGGCTGACGCTCTAACCGCTGAGCCAAACCGGCCAGGACCAGTTTGCTTTTTAATCTTATGCATTTACCTTTATTAAACCCATGTTACTTAGGAGGCTTCCCACTGCCACGTAGAAAGGATCCGTGGCAGAGAACCAGCTTAGATCCCCTCCAGTGGCTGGGAAGCTGGCAGGGCTGCTTTCCCCACACCCACCCCCTCGCCTGGGCTCACCACTCGGAGCAGGAGGACGGGGACAAACAGCAGAGCAATCTGAGCATATGTATAAAAGCCGAAGTCTCACCACCCTGGTTTTACCATGGTCACACATGCACCCTCAGGTGAGCGGTGGTCCTGCAGCAGGTCGTTAAGGACTGGTCAGTGGGCCTGTGTCAGCTCCAGGGAAGGGTGGTAGAAAGGGCCTTGTCCCGTGTTTCCCTGGAGACTGGCGCACCTGATGCTGGGTGATACCTGCGTGTGATTTTCCAGGTGGGGCTGCTGAGCCGGCAAGAGCAGGTCACACCTGGTGCTGTGACTTCTCAGGTGCTCTGAGGCCACTGGACAGGCAGGATTCGGGAGCTGCTCCTTGCATCCTAGAAGGCTGGCTGAAAGGCTCCTGTGAGACTCGGGTCCGGATGGACCGTTCCGGGCAACCTCGGTCGTACTTCCAAACACCTGGAGCTCACTAGGCAAGACTGTGCCGTCTTCAGTAGGGATGGGTGGGGACCCACGGGGGCCGCCGGGGCCAGCGTCCCCTGCTGCCCCAGGCAGACACCCTGCGGAGGCTTCAGGAGCAGTGGCTTTGCATCTAGGCCGTTCTCTCCTGGGCCAAGGAGACAGCTTCGGTCCCTGCCTGAGGAAAGTGCTGGAATTCGGACCCTGAGATACAGTCTTCAGCACAAAATAAGCTTTTCTCTGTTCTGCTTCATTTTGCTTAAATGCATAATAGAAGGTACCTCTTGTATTCATTCTGGAGGGAGAAATTAATCAAGACTAGATTCTCAGATTCTTGTGGGTGTTTTGTAAGTACACTGCACTTCTTTAGGCCCTGCTTATTTTATGTGGCATCCAATCAGACACACACACAATCAGAAGAAGGAATTCTTGTTCCCGCTCAGAATTAAATGCTGATTCTCGAGATTCAGATAGATTTAATTCTGGGGGAAAAGAAGAACATGGCAAGTGAGCATTACCAGTAAGACCATCTTATTGGACGGACACGCGGCAGCACGGTCCTGCTCTCCGGCAGGGAGAGCCGTCTGCTCTGGGGTGTCTCACTTAGACCCAGGGGGCTCGTGCTGCCTGTGGCAGACAGGCTCCTGTCGCCCGCCTGGCTGTCCTGTGACAAGCGGCTGCTCTACTCAGTCTCTCATTTTTATTTGACCTGAAGCCAGTTGCACTGATTCTGAGAGAGAGCAAGGGCCTGCTTGTCCTCCAATCGCTAGCTGGCCTGCTGGACGGCTGATGGCTCCCGGGGGCTGATCACTTTGTTTCTGTCGTGCTTATTCCCGGTTTGAGAATGACACAGCACCCCTTATGTAGCTGTGGAAGCAGGGAGGCCACGGAAGGTGGCCTCACTGCACTGCGTAGAGGCTCGTTAGAAATCTCACGTCACACTGGAAGCACAGGGATGCAGAGCGGCTGGAGGTTTCATCACCACTGGCTCCGCCTGGGGGTCCCAGATGGCAGCTGCCCTGTCTCATTCTACCCCGGAGCAGAAAGACGGCCCCTTCGAGGGCCTCGCGGACCAGTGGAGAAAACCGCAGCGCGCAGGGAGATTGCTGGCAAAAGGAAAGGTGTCCCCAGGCGCGGCACGTGCCCCAGGCCCTGCTGTCCTGACACTGGGTTTCCCTGTGGACCGTTTCTGCGGTGAGGTTCACGAAGAGGGCGTTCTCCGGGGACACAGCTCCCTTGTTTCCTTCAGGCCGGGTGACAGTTTCCTCTGTCGGACGCGAGCCGCCGTGAGACCCTCTTCCCTCCAGCGCCTGTGGGCGGCCCTCCCCTTCTCCGGCATTCTCCTTTTCCTGGCCAGTTTGCGTTGTTGGCAGGAAGTGAACGAGGCCCTCCATCCTCTGTGCCTCAGTTTCCTCACTCTGAAAGAAGGACAATAATGCTCTTCGTGTTGTGAGCATCCGAGGGACTCGCGTGTGGAGAGCGCGGGCACACTGTGCCACGCGTGGGGGCCTTTCCACAGCAGGTCGTGAGTGTCTGCTCTGCCCAGCTCCTGAGCACGAGCTACCAGGAGGAACTCACAGCCTTCGGGTGCTCTCAGTTCAGTTGAGGACTCGGGCACTAATTAGGTAATCACACAGAATTCTGTCTCCAAATTGGGCCAAGGACTAGGAAGGAAAATGGCACAGAGCTCCCCTGGGCCCTGACCTAGTCCAGGACAGCTTTCAGGAGCTTTCGAGTGGAGATGGGAAGGAAGCATACGAGTGAATTAGGAAAAAGAGGTGTCAGGCCCCCAACCCCAATGTGCCTTTGAGAAAATCAGGAAAAGACACTCCTGGCCAGGGCAGCTGCAGCCCTCACCAGCCCTGACCAGCCCTCACCAGGCATGGCCTACGGAGCAGAGCCAGGAAGGGTCCTGCTCACCCTGCCCAGCTGGTTGCCCTGGGGCAGAGAACAGCCTGCCTGGCAGTGTCCTGGAGACAGCACAGCTGGAGCTCAGGGCGAGGTTGAGTGGGGTGGGGAGTCGGGAAGCCCTCAGAAAGTATCAGTGAGTGTTAACTCATGACGGCATCACTGCTAAGTTCACTGCAGGCTGCCAAGGTCTCCTGAGGTCTGCCTAGAAGCCCCTGGGTTTTAACTAGCAAAGGAGGATGACTGAAGGGATGTGACTGAGACTCAGAGAATAAGGACAGTGGGCAGAGAGGGACAGTGAGTGTGGACAGCAGGGCGTAGGCGCACCTCCAGGGCCGGCCTCCAGCGAGATGCTGCTGTCCCACTGCAGCCGGAGAACAGCTGCTGGACAGGAACCAGTGCGCACCAAGCAGAGCCAGGAAAGAAGCCACCACCTCATTCAAATGAAACAGGAAACAGCACTAGAGAGGTTTCCAACATGCCATCATTTCGAGGGTAGAACTGTCTCTAAAGAAGTAGAAGGACCTCCCTCACTGGCACCCTAGAAAGGAAGGACCCATGTGGCTGGAGAACCACACTGCTGACCACACTGCTCACAGGAAGTGACTTCCGTGACTCTTCCTGGCTCTGGTATCATTCATTCTCACACACATACTGTACGAAGGGCGAGGCGTTCTGGTGGTAGTGGTGGTTTTTAAAGCCAGGTTTAGAGGTGAGTAAACACCCCGGTCCTGGCGGGGCGGGTGCTGTGGCAGTGAGCTCGCAGCCTGGGCCCGACGGGCTGCTGTGTGCCCACGGAGGTCCGGTGTAAAGCCTGGGCTTTGGGATCGGGTGGCTCTGGGCCACTTAGAAGCTGTGTGACCTGGCACCCGTTAGTCAGCCTTTCTGTCCATGGGACTGATGTAAGCTCAAGTGATGGGAGAGTGCGGGGACCAGGGTGCCCAGGTGTCCCATGCAGACTGGTGTCTGGGGCCTATCCTGGCACAGCCTGCGTGTGATCCATGTCCTTTCAGAGGCTGTGCTTTTGTCGTGCGTCTGAAATAGCACGGCTTCTGCTTGGCAGAGATAGCTGAGCTTTGGGGAGAGAAGGAATCAAAATTAAGTAGACTTGTAAGAGCGTCAGCAGTTAGTGTTTTTGTAAACTCGTAGGAGAGAAAAGGAAAGACAGTGTGCTCAGGTTCTGAGCACGGTGTCTGTGGTCAAGAACACACCTCATCTGAAAACCTGCACCAGCAGACACTTAACTGACCCAGCACTTGAGATTTCTGCTCCTTATTAAGATGTAGTAGAACTTAAAACTGTTCTTGATTTGTGCCACATTGAACTAGAACGCACACTGATCACAGATAAGCTCCTGTATTTTGCTTCCAGGAAGGAGGCAGATTGCCTAATTTCCCGTCCACAGAAAGTTGGGAAAAGCCCTTCATTATGGGTCGTGATGCAGTGTGTGAAGGTTCCTCTGCTCCATCTCTGCTCTGTCTGCATAGCCTCATGCTGTTGGCATGTGTGTCGCGCCTTCAGGACTAACACACACCTCTGGACCTCAGTCCTTCAGAGCAGAGCAGGCTGACAGTGATATAAGTGTGCTGGCTGAAACAGAAACACCCGTCCCAGATTTCAAAATGAAACATGCTAACTCCATTCTAAACTTCTTTATCAAGAGTGACATTGTGCTTTCTGAGAACAGGAGTGGGGGAGGCTGTACATCGGAAGCCATGATGCTGTCAGAGGCCGCACAGCGGCTGAAGGGTAGTTCTCATGGCCTGTGACCATCTTCATTGCTTTCCAGCCCTCGGCCGCCCATCCCGCTCTCCCTGCTGCTGACGGAGGAGGAGGCCGCGCTGAGCATCCAGGCCTTCTGGAGGGCCTACCTGGTGAGTCCTGCGGTGCCGCCCCGGGGTGTGTGATGATGGGGTCCGTGGTGAAACAGAGGGTGTTACAGCTAACGTCCACCTCAGAAATAGGATTCTTCATAAATACCTCTCAAGAGGGATTTAGAATTTTTACCAAAACTTATTTTGCAATGATCATTAAACTTACCCTCTGACCTTTTAAAATTGGGTTGACTGGCCTGTGTTACCTGAAAAATAATAGTACAGCCTGGCTGGGTGGCTCAGTTGTTTGTAGCATCATCCCTTATGCCAGATGGTTGCGGGCTGAATTCCTGGTCAGGGCACATAAACCAGGTGCAGTTCAGTCCTGGGTCAGGTGTGACGGATCTGCGTTTCTCTCTCTCCCTTCCTCTCTCTCTAAACTCAATAAAAACATATTCTCGGGTGAGGATTAAAAAATAATAATTGCATACATAGCAATACATGTTCATCTATTAAAAAATTAGAGCCCTGGCTCGTTTGGTTCAGCGGTTAGAGTGTCGGCCTGCGGTCCAGAAAGACCCGGGTTCGGTTCCTGTTAAGGGCACGTGCCTCGGTTGCAGTTTGTCCCTTGCCCTGGTTGGGCCCTGCAGGAGGCAGCCACTCGATGTGTGCCTTTCACATTGATGCTTCTCTCTGTCTCCCTTACTCTCTCTCCTTCCCATTCTATCTGAACAAGAAATGGAAAAATGTCCTCGAGTGAGGATTAAAAAAAAAAAAATTAGGAAATCCAGATGATTCACATAAAGCAAATAAAAAAGTTTTTGAGTCACGGATAACTCTATCACCCAAAGATTATCATTGTTGACATTTTGGTGTAAACACTTCCAAATCATATAAATACGTAACATAAATACGTTACATATAAATACGTAACATATAGAAAGTTACCTTTTCTTTTATTTATTTATTTTTCTTTATTGATTTTTAGAGAGAGAGGAAGGGAGAGGGAGAGACAGATGGAAACATCGATGAGAGAGAACATTGATTGGCCGCCTCCTGCATGCCCCCCACAGGGGATCGGGCCCACAACCTGGGCATGTGTCCTGGCCTGGAATAGAACCGGTGACCACTTGGTGCATGGGTCAACACTCAACCACTGAGCTACGGCAGACAGGCTACCTTTTCTTTTAAAACATCTTTTCTAACACTTTTCTATTGGTAACTTCCCGTTTATCACTATGATAGTAAATGTGCAGTATGTATCTCTATGCGGACACCTTTGCACATTGTCTGGTTGTTCATGTGGAAGGAATTCTAGGTGTGAAATTTCTAGGTCAGAAGGTGAGTTCTTTCCTAAAACTCCTGATTGATGTTGTCAAGTGGAATAACGGGAACACTTTTTAACATTCTTAACAAATATATATGAGACTGTCTTGTGCTAAGTGTGCAGCCTCTCTGGTCAGCTGGCAGTGAGACTCTCCATGGTAAGAAGGTTCCAGGAGAACGGAGAGTGGCAAGGCTTCCCCCACGTGTGACCAGCAGACGTGGGGAGGGCGGTGAGAGTGTTTCTCGGCCGCGGCAGGCGCGGGGAGGGCGGTGAGAGTGGATCTCGGCCGCGGCAGGCGCGGGGAGGGCGGTGAGAGTGGATCTCGGCAGCGGCAGGCGCGGGGAGGGCGGTGAGAGTGGATCTCGGCCGCGGCAGGCGCGGGGAGGGCGGTGAGAGTGGATCTCGGCCGCGGCAGGCGCGGGGAGGGCGGTGAGAGTGGATCTCGGCCGCGGCAGGCGCGGGGAGGGCGGTGAGAGTGGATCTCGGCCGCGGCAGGCGCGGGGAGGGCGGTGAGAGTGGATCTCGGCCGCGGCAGGCGCGGGGAGGGCGGTGAGAGTGGATCTCGGCCGCGGCAGGCGCGGGGAGGGCGGTGAGAGTGGATCTCGGCCGCGGCAGGCGCGGGGAGGGCGGTGAGAGTGGATCTCGGCCGCGGCAGGCGCGGGGAGGGCGGTGAGAGTGGATCTCGGCCGCGGCAGGCGCGGGGAGGGCGGTGAGAGTGGATCTCGGCCGCGGCAGGCGCGGGGAGGGCGGTGAGAGTGGATCTCCGCAGCGGCAGGCGCGGGGAGGGTTGTGAGAGTGGATCTCCGCAGCGGCAGAGATCGCCACAGGAGAAGGTCGCGGAAATTTGCATGGAGGCCGAGCATCTTCACACTGATGCGCTCCCCGGGGCTGTGTAGATGATGTAGACCGGGCAAACGCACCAGCAAACAGTGTCCAGCAAGAAGTGAAATGGCCCTGACCAGTTTGGCTCAGCGGTTAGAGTGGTGGCCTTTGATCTAGAGAGACCCGGGTTCTGTTTCCGCTAAGGGCAGGTGCCTCGGTTGCAGTTTGTCTGTGGCCCCGGTTGGTGTCGTGTAGATGGCAATCACTGGATGTGTCCCTTTCACGTCGATGTTTCTCTCTCACACTCCCTCCCGCTTTATCTGAACAAAAAATGTCCTCCGGTGAGGATTAAAAAAAAGAAGTGAAATGAACTCTATTGAGCTACAATCAGTTAATCAGTCAACAAAATATCTGTTACATGGCCATTAAATGGGAGTGTTCTCCATTACAAGGAGCTCACTGGAAGTGATACTTTCCAGTTATTCCTCTGCTTTCGAAGGTGACACATTCCTAAAAACACCGGTCTCGAAGTCAAGTATGAAAGGTACATAATAGACTTGCATGTTATAAGGAGCAGTCTGTTCCCAAAGAAACCAGTTACAAAATCCTGTTATTCCCTATGATTCAGATATAATCTTTGATGGTGTAGATTTTCTTTTCACAGTTTCACACATGTTATAATTGTGGGCCTTTTCCTTCATAACTGAACGCAGTGGTGGGTAAAGTCAGGGGTGTCCGACCCAGGCCAGAGTCCTGGCTTCCGAGGACTTTCTGAGTTCCGTCTTGGTCATCCGTGTATTCCATTTGTGAGACTTAGATTTTTTACACTAAAGTCAGCAATTTCACTTTCTACTTTATGTTCCTTTTTATGAAACAATAAGAAAAAATGCAATGAAATATTAATATTCAGATTTTGTTTCTTTAAAACAGCAAAGCCTTTTCTTGAAACTGAATCACACCCCAAAGCCTAGTATGTAACCAGTATGGAACAACCAAAGGGGCTGTTTGCACCCCGACTCTTTCAGGCAGCCAAATACCCCACCTCACCCTCCACACAAGGGCCTGTGTTACGGGCACAGAATGAAAGCATAGTTTGTCAGACAGATGCATTCAACTCGTCACACCCAGGCGCTGCCATGTAACAAGGTGTCCAGTGGCTAGAAGCAACTGTGGCTGTGGCGCTGTCACCACACAGCAGTGGGGCATGTCCTCCAGGGCCTATGCAAACGCCCAGGCTAGTCAGAGCCCAACATCTGCTGTGCTGAATTCACAGCCAAAGGGGCCAGGGGCGGGGGAGGGCCCTCGGCTGTGGCTGCAAGGAAACGATGTCTGATGTGTGGGGTGGTTTTGGAGAACTCTGTGGACAAGGGAGATTTGATCTCGACCTTAAAAGAAAGGCGGGGCACTGGGGTGTCAGCTGGAACCAAGAGGACATCCAAGGGAGAGCAGATTTCACGTGCATTATACTATGTTTATTAAAGCATATTGTATATGTATATATTAACTTATTTTATTGTTGAAACTATTACAGATGTCCCCATTTTCTCCCCCTTTGCCTACCTCCACTCAGCCCCTGTACCTCTTCCTTGGCCCTCACCTCTCTGTTGTGTGTGCATATGGGTTATGCATATATGTTCTTTGGCTAATCTCTTCACCTTCTTTCACCCAGCTCCCCCAACCCCCTCCAGTCTGACAGCTGTCAGTCTGTTCCATGTATCTATGTATGTGGTTCTATTTTGTTCATCAGTTTATTTTTTTCGTTAGATTCCACATATAACTGATCTCATATGGTATTTGTCTTTCTCTGACTGAATTATTTCACTTAGCATAATAATCTCTAGGTCCATCCATGTTGTTTCAAAAAGTAGGATTTCCTTTATTTTTATGGCCATGTAGTATTTCATTGTGTAGAGATGTACCACAGCTTTTTTATTCACTCATCTGCTGATGGACTCTTGGCTATTCCAGATCTTGGATATTGTACATAATGCTGCTATGAACATGGGGGTACATATATTCTTTCAGATTGGTGTTTTGGGATTCTTAGGATATATTTCCAGAAGTGGGATCACTGGGTCAAAACGCAGTTCCAATTTTAGTTTTTTTGAGGTAATTCCATTCTGTTTTTCACAGTGGCTGCACCAGTCTGCATTCTCACCATCAGTATACTAGGGTTTCCTTTTCTTCACATATTCACCAAACTTATTGTTTATTGATTTATTGATAGTAACTATTCTGACTAGTGTGAGGTGATATGTCATTGTGTTTTCAATTTTCATCTCTCTGATGATTAGTGAGGGTGAGCATGTTTTAAAATATCTATTGGCCATCTGTATGTCCTTTTTGGAGAAGTGTCTATTCAGGTCTTTTGCCTATTTTTTAATTGGATTGTTTGTCTTCCTAGTGTTGAGTTGTATAAGTTATTTATATATTCTGAAAATTAATCCCCTATCAGATGTATCATAGGTAAATATAGCTCTCCCATACAGTGGGTTCCCTTTTTACTTTGGCGATGGTTTCTATTTCTGTGCAGAAGCTTTTTAGTTTGATGTAGCCTCATTTGTTTGTTTTTTTTCCCTTTGAGTTTATTCTTGTGTATGGTGTAAATGGATGGTCTAGTTTTATTTATTTTGCATGTAACTGTTAAATTTTCTCAGCATCATTTACTGAAGAGACTGTCTTTACTCCATTGTATGCTTTTGCCTTCTTTGTCAAATATTAATTGAGCATAAAAGTGTGGGTTTATTTCTGGGGTCTCTGTTTTGTTCTCATGCCAGTACCAGGCTGTTCTGATTACAGTGCCATTCTGTCTATGTTTGATGGCTATGCACATGCACAGGCACAGACATACATGCACAACATGCATAGGAGATACCTGAAAGGAAGCACAGCAATCTGACAACAGTGGGCACTGTGGAGTGGCTGGGAAGAACTGAGGAGACTCTAGCCTTATATGTATTGAACAGATTTTTTTATAAAACAATATAGTATGATTTTCATTAATTAAAAATTATTTTAAACCATGTGACCATCTCAATGGTTGCAGAAAAAGCACCTGATAAAGTCCAACAAGTTTTTATGATAAAAACTTTCAACAAACTGAGTAGAAGGAACATGTCCAACCTGATAACGGATGTCTAGGAAAACCTCACAGCTACATCATAATTAATGATTAAAGACTAGATTTTTTTTTTTTTTACCAGACAGCCTCTTGAGTCAGAGCAAGACGCTGTCTCCTCCTTGGCTCTTGTCAGTCTTATGAGAAGAAATTCAGAAGAGTTACAGACAGCAGTGTTGAAGAAAAGCAAGCCCATTTATTAAGAATACACTTAGCATAAAACACAAGTGGCAACTCAGCTATTCTGAGCACACCACCTAGTGGGTGTTCAAGGGTTTTATACCTCCCCCAACCCCATAGGTTTCAAAGCTTCCCTGCTAGATATCTTGGGTAGCAGACTATGTTTCAAAGTTCCCTTCTAGTCCTGCTAGGTTTAGCTCAGTGGTTAGAGTGTTGGCCCATGGACCAAAGAGTCACAGGTGTGAGTCCAGTCAAGAGCACATATCTCAGTTGCAGTTCAATCCCCAGCCTTGTTTGAGGTTGTGAGGGAGGCAACCAATCACTGTGTTTCTCTCACATTGATGTTTCTCTCTCTTCCTCCCTCCCTTCCACTCTATCTGAAAATTAATGAAAAAAAAAAAAAATC
The DNA here is from genome assembly GCF_014108415.1 of Molossus molossus. Taxonomy (NCBI): domain Eukaryota; kingdom Metazoa; phylum Chordata; class Mammalia; order Chiroptera; family Molossidae; genus Molossus; species Molossus molossus. The sequence continues at coordinate 132,113,868 of NW_023425366.1, read as the reverse complement.
CTTGGGTGAGGATTAAAAAAATAAAATAAGTCCTCTTCTACACTGTTGTGACTTATCTTGGAATGTTTGTACATACATTTGGTCACCTTGTTTGGTGAGTCCTGAAATGACTGACTTCCTTGTTTAGTGGGTGAGATGAACTTCCCCTCCCCCTTTCCCTTTTCCCCTTTCCTGTCCTAGCAGTCATCTTTCTGCCTAATATCCCCCAAGTACTGCCATCCAAATGCTTTTGGACTTCATCTGTCCTTGTGTTTAGCTGGCACAAATGGCATCCATTGGGTCTTTGTTCTCTGTTTTCCAGGCCAGGGTGATTTAAGCTGTGTGTTCTCTGCTTAGGGAGGGTGTGAGCCATTTTCTCTCAGGTGCCCTTGGTTGGGGATGGTAAGGTCCTGTGATTCACAAGTGGCTGCAAGGTGCCCAGACTGTGTGGCCTTATTTTAGTTTCTTGTCTTAGTTTCCCCTCCCACTTGCCCAGCACTCCCCTTAGCTTCTCACAGTCCTGCTATGCTTCCTCCCCAAGGTCAGGAACAAGTCAAGGAGGTCCTTTCTTGCCATTTTAATTCAACATAGGATTGAAGGTTCTAGCCAGGGACATTTAGGCAAAAAAAAAAAAAAAAAAAAAAAGAAAAAAGAAAAGAAATAAAAGGCATTCAGATCAGAAAGGAAGAAATAAAATGATCTTTATTCATATGTAGAAAATCCTAACTAACTTACTGAAAAACCTAGAATAAACAAGTTCAGCAAGCTTGTAGGGATACAGATAAATACACAAAAATTAATTATATTTTCATATACTTAGCCATAAACAATCTGAAAATAAAATTAAATGTGTGTGTGGTAAATCTATGTAGTGTAAAATGTACTACTTTGTCTGTGTTTAAGTGCACCACTCAGTGACGCTGAGCACATTGCATTGCTTTGCCACCCTCACCGCCTTCCATCTGCAGAACTTTTCCTTTCTTTCCCAACTGCAACCTCGAACCCAGCATACAACAGCTTCCTGGGTCCTGCTTCCTGCCCTCTGGCAGCTGCCCTCAGCCGGTGTCCTGAGGCCTGCTCTCACTCCTGCATGCACGTGGGACCATCGTGCCTGTCCTTGTGCGGCTGGCTCACTGCACTCGGCGTATGTCCTTCAGGTTCATCTGTGTCGTAACGTGTCAGAACTTTCTTCCTTTCTAAGACCGAATAATACTCTTACCTGACAGTCTTATAATCCAGACATCTGACCATTTTCCCTTGTGGTCATAAAACTAGCCGGACATCTCATAAAAACATATTTAAGTGACTGCATTAAGAGAAATGTCACATACTGTGAACAGCTACCTGTAGTGGATCATTCTCGATGCCGTGACTTTTCAATGATGGGCATTGTGAAAGGGTCCTGACGGTTACTACTGGACATTAGACGCTTCTGTGAAGAAGGGACACTTTCTTTTTTTCAAAATGCTCAATTAACGGTTAGGAAGCCATATTGTTCCAACATACAAAACTGAGTATATGTTTTTTTAAATCCACTGGGATATTGTGGATGGAATCCGGCCTTCGGAACACTCTCCTTTCTGAAGTGTGGCTGCTGAGAGCCGCGCCTCGGTCAGTGGTGCCCTTCTGCTCCTGGAGTACGGGCGCAGAAGGCGAGCCCTGGCAGGAAGCTGTTCTCTGGTGGAGCTCAAATGAGGTTCTCATGGGCCATAATGATTGAAATTTCTCGAGTGATTTAGGAGTCAGAGATCAGATAAATCCACTGAATATTTATTCTGTCTAAATAAGCTCCTGGTGTATTTTGCCTTCTGCCCATCAGTTGTATTTGATTGTGTCTAACTCAGCCTGGACACCAGCCTGGCTGGCAGTCTCCCTCCTCCCAACGTCAGCTCCCCTCCAGGCCCTGTGACAACTAAGAAGCACAAGGCCATCAGTCATTACCGTCATTCGATGAACAATGCAGGGTATGGCTGCTCCAGCAGCCCGCTGTGGCTTTGCAAAATTAAAAAAAAAAAAAGATGAGATCCCAGATCTCCATATGCAGAGAAGAATGGGAATCTGCCCTTATATTTGTCTGCAGTGAACTAGTATGGGGCGGATGAGGCACCCCAAGGAGACACAGCTTAGGTGCAGGAAGAGTCCAGGCTTTGAGTTTGACAGCACCCCCACCACCATGGTGCGGGGCCCGCGCCAACTCGGCACTCAGATGCAGCACCCTCTGACTGCAGTTAGTTCATGAAGGAGACCAGAGTCAGGCCAGCCACATGGGGGCAGCTGCACGCGGGGGTCTCACAGGAGTGGCTGGAGCCAGCAGCTCACTCTGCCCTGGGGTTTTTGAGGGCCAGGTTGTCCAAGTCTCGCCTGCGTGAAGGACCCGCAGGTCGCCGGAGGCAGCCCAGCTAAGCCGGGACAGGGTCGAGCCTGAGGCGGCAGCAGAGCCTGGAGGCAGCCACTCTAGCAGGCCCCTGTCAGATGGGTTCCTGCCACATCCAGGGCCCGAGGATCGCAGTTCGATATAAAAATGTCTAGATTTGATTACTTGCACATGAAGGAGGTCATTGGCACAAAATAAAAGTCCGGGTCCACTCATGCAAAGCAGCCCTTGCAGTTTGTCCCAGGGAAAGACTGGCCCATGTCAGCTGCAGGCCCGGCTGGAGAGGGATGCTTACCCTGGGGAGCAAATGTTTCTAAAATCTGAAGTAATACACACATTGTGGGGAAAAGCAGATATCACATACAATCAGGTATGGGACAGTACGTACACGGCAGTGACCAAGAGCAGTTTGTGCCTGCTCCCTGCGCTTGACATGTCGGCAGTCCCGCCCTGTGTCAGTTCACCAGGGTCTCTGTCTCACAGTGTGAAGGCTGGAGGTGCTCCTCTCTGTGACTGCACCAGCCGTAGCTCATTAGCGTGGTTGCTGGGCATTCCGGTTTTCTCTCCTCTATGAAGCATAGTATGGAAAATCTCCTTGTTCATAGGTCTTTGCACACTTACCTGATGTCCGGTACAAGATTAATTTCTAGAAGTGGAATTAATGGCGCAAAAGTCAGTGCCATTTTTCAGAGTTTGATAATTAATGCTAAACGATTCTCTAGGGAGGCCACACTCAAGCCTCTGGACTTATTGCACCAACAGTGTGCCCTGGACCCAGGCTGCGAGGTGGGGTGGGGGCACAGGGCAGACTGGCACGCAGCAGGCAGGGTGGGGGCGCAGGGCAGACTGGCACGCAGCAGGCGGGGTGGGGGCGCAGGGCAGACTGGCACGCAGCAGGAGGGGTGGGGGCGCAGGGCAGACTGGCACGCAGCAGGCGGGGGGGCGCAGGGCAGACTGGCACGCAGCAGGCGGGGGGGGCGCAGGGCAGACTGGCACGCAGCAGGCGGGGTGGGGGCGCAGGGCAGACTGGCACGCAGCAGGCGGGGTGGGGGCGCAGGGCAGACTGGCACGCAGCAGGCGGGGTGGGGGCGCAGGGCAGACTGGCACGCAGCAGGCGGGGTGGGGGCGCAGGGCAGACTGGCACGCAGCAGGCGGGGTGGGGGCGCAGGGCAGACTGGCACGCAGCAGGCGGGGTGGGGGCGCAGGGCAGACTGGCACGCAGCAGGCGGGGTGGGGGCGCAGGGCAGACTGGCACGCAGCAGGCGGGGTGGGGGCGCAGGGCAGACTGGCACGCAGCAGGCGGGGGGGCGCAGGGCAGACTGGCACGCAGCAGGCCGGGGGGGCGCAGGGCAGACTGGCACGCAGCAGGCGGGGGGGCGCAGGGCAGACTGGCACGCAGCAGGCGGGGTGGGGGCGCAGGGCAGACTGGCACGTAGCAGGCGGGGTGACGTGTGCACTGCTGGAGGGGATGTGGTTGTAGTGCTGTGTTCGGTTGTGTGGGTGTGGGCTGTATTGCTCGTAAGTCAGGAGGCAGTGTCTATAACCATGTGCAGCCAACCTTGGAGGCTCCAACAGCCTGGGAAATGGATGGAATGGCTACTTGGTACACACATCTTTATTTTATTTTTTTAATTGAATATATTGAGGTGAAATCGGTTAATAAAATTATACAGGTTTCAAATGTACAGTTCTATAATGCATTATCTGTGTATTGCATCGTGTGTTCATACCCCAAGTCAAGTTTCCTGTCACCATTACCCCCTTTACCCTCTTCTATCCCACCTCACCCTCTTTCCCTCTGCAATCACCATGCTACTGTCTTTGGCTAGTTATTTTTTTCTTTAATTTTTGTTTAATTCCTTTACCTTTTCACCTGGCCCTCAATTTCTCTCCTCTGACAGCTGTCAGTTTGTTCTCTATATCTATGAGTCTGTTGCTATTGTGTTTGTTAGTTTATTTTGTGCATTAGATTCTACATATGAGTGAGATCATATGATACTTGTCTTTCTCTGACTGGCTTATTTCACTCAGCATAATAATCGCCAGGTCCATCCATGCTGTCACAAAAGGTAAGATTTCCCATTTTTAATGGCTGAGTAGTATTCCATTGTGTAAATCTACCACAGCTTTTTGAAAATCCACTCATCTACTGATGAGCACTTGGGACATTTCTCATAGCAATATTTTTTCTGATATATCTCCTCAAGCAAGGGAAACAAAAGGAGAAATAAATGAACGAGACTACATAGAACTAATGAATTTTTGCACAGAAAAGGAAATCATGAACAAAGTGAAAAGACAACCCAATGAATGGGAGAATGTATTCACCAATGATACATCTGATAAGGGGCTAATATCCAAAATCTATAAAGACCTTGTACAACAACAACAACAAAAACACACAGTTCAATTTAAAAATGAGCAAAGGACCTTAATAGATACCTCTCTAAAGAGGACATACAGATGGCCATTAGACATATAAACAGGCTCAACCTCACTAATCATCAGAGAGATGCAAATTAAAACCACAGTGACATATCACCTCACACCTGCCAGAGTGGCTGCCAGCAACAAATCATCAAACGAGTGCTGGCGAGGGTGTGGAGAAAAGAGGACCTCGTGCACTGCTGGTGGGAGTGCAGACGGGTGCAGCCTGTGGAGAGCAGTGTGGAGCTACCTCAGACAATTAAAAATGGAACTGCCTTATGACCCAGCAGTTGTACTTCTGGGACTATATCCTAAGAACCCTGAAACACCACTTGGAAAGTATATGTGCCCCTATGTTCAAGGCAGTTATTTACAGTGGCCGAGATCTGGAAGCAGCACACTCCTGTTTGTTAACCCACTGGCCTGGACACCTGCTGGCCCACAGGTGTGTAACCCTCCGCTTGGTTGGAAGCCGGATGGCACAGAGAAGACTGTACCTATGATACAGTCCAGAAGCACTATGGTTTTGATTTTGAATCTCAGAGTTTTCTTCTTGAAATGCTGCGGCATCTTTTAGATCAAATAAAATGCATAAATAATTAATATTCAATAGGAAAAAAAATCCTAAAATTCATTTGGAATCTCAAGGGATCCCAAATGGCCAAAACAACATGGGAAAAGGAACAGAACTGGAGAACTTGCTCTTCCTGATTTCAAAACTGCAACAAAGCGGCAGTCACCAATACAACATAGTAGCAGCACAGAGATCACATGCCAATCCACAGAACAGAACTGAAACAGAATAGAAATAAACTCTCACTGTGTGGTCAGATGGGGAAAGGAGTCTCTTCAACAGATGTGCTGGGAAAAGGATACCTACATGCTGAAGAATGAGTTGGACCCTTATTTAAAACTCTATACAAAAATGATCTAAAAATGGATCAGAACCTAAATTTAAGACCTAAAACAGTAAAATGCATGGAAGACAACGTGGGACAAAGTTTCATGACCCTGGATTTGGCAGTGGTTTCTTGGCTATGACACCAGAGGCACGGGAAACACGAAGATGCAAAAAGTTTGTGCATCAAAGAAACTATCCACAGAGTAAAAAGGCAGTGGCAGAATAGAAGAAAATATTTGCAAATCATATACTATAAGGGATTAATATCCAGAATATGTGGATATCTCCCAAAATGCAACAAAGAAAATCTGATTATAAAATAGGCAAAAGAACCCTGGCCGGTTTGGCTCAGCGGCAGAGCATCAGCCCACAGACCAATGAGTCATAGGTTTGATTTCAGCCAAGAGCATGTAACTCGGTTATAGTTCATCCCCGGCCCTGTTTCGGTTGTGTGGGAGGCAACCAGTCGATGTGTCCCTCTCACATATATGTTTCTCTGTCTCTCCTTTTCTCTTCCTCTCTCTCTCTCTCTGAAGATAAAGACAAAAAGAAATTATCTATCTATCTATCTATCTATCTATCTATCTATCTATCTATCCATCCATCCATCCATCCATCCATCCATCCATCCATCATCCATCCTTGGGGAAAGATTAAAAAATAGTAAAATAAAATAGGCAAAGGACTTGCAAAGACATTTTACCCAAGAAAATATATGAATGGCCAACAGGTACGTGAAAAGATTTTCAACATCACTAAGCATTAGGAAAACATAAACCACAGTGAGAAACCACCTCAAACCCATTAGGATGGCTATTAAAAAAGGAAAAACAGAACAGCAAGTATTGACAAGGATTTGGGGAGACTGGAAAGCATGTGCACTCTGGCGGGAATTTAGATCAGTATGGACACTGTGAAAAAAGTGTGAAGGGTCCTCAGAAAATTAAAATAGAACTACCACAGGACCCAGTGACTCTACTTCTTGGTATGTCCACAAAAGAATTAAAAGCAGGTCTCAAAGAGACATTTGTACACCCAAGTTCATAGCAGCACTACTTACAATAGCTAAAATGTGGAAGCAACCCAAGATCCCATTGAAAGATGAATGAATGAGCAAAACACAGTATATACATAGAGTGGAATATTATTCAGCCTTAGCGAGGAAGGCCGTCCGACATGCTGTAAGGTGGATGACCCGTGAGGACATTATGCTCCCTGAAATAGGCCAGTCACAAAGGGAAAATCCTGTGTGACTCCACTTATATGAGTCCTTGGAATAATCAAAATCATAAAGACAGAAAATATAATAGTGGTTGACAGGCTGGGGGAAGAGAAAATGGCCAGTTATTGTTTCATGGAGTTTCAGGTTTACAAGATGAAAAGGTCACGGAGATGGATGGTGGTTACGGTTGCGCAACATTACGAATGTCTTTAATACCACTGAACTGTACGCTTAAAATGATTAAAATGCATGTTGTGTATGTTTTACCACAAGAAAGGGGAGAAGTGAGATAGCACTCAACTGTGTTTTGATTTTATTTAACTTTTTTCCCCCTGAAAAGCCAGTTTTTTCTATTTAGAGATGACCTACATAGTTAGGTAGAAAATGGATAATGAAAACAGCCCAGGATAAAAACCAAGCCACTATGAAAAGGCTCTTCAAAGAATACAAAAGAAAGGGTTGGCATTCCTCCCGTATCTTTCTGCAGAAAGCAGAAAGGCCCGTTTGAGGCTCTACTGAGAGGAAGAAGGAGTTCTCTCCACTCTAGGCAGCTGACGGGGCTGTCAGACATGAGCATAACTCTGTGTGTGTGTGTGTGTGTGTGTGTGTGTGTGTGTGTGTGTGTGTGTGAGAGAGAGAGAGAGAGAGAGAGAGAGAGAGAGATCACGACATTCTCATTTTAGCCTTAACTCTCTTGTTCTTGAATGTTATGGCTGAATGGAAAGATGTTTTATTCTTTCAATGTGCAACATGCCTTATGGCAACTTGTTAAAAAGGACGGCTGTAACGGCGGACAGATCTACTTGAATCAACTTTGGGCAGGTTGTTTAACTTCTTTTTTGAAATTAATTTATTTTTGTTACAGATGTTTCTCCTTTTCCCCCATTGACACGCTCCTCCCTATCCCGCGCCCACCCCCTGCATTGTTGTATATATCCATTGGATGTGCATACATGCATATAAGTACTGTGGTTTATCTCTTCCCTTCCTATGCCCCCTCCTCTGAGGTTTGTCAGTCTGTACCCTACTTCTATGGCTCTGGGTCTATTTTCTTCATCATCTTCTTTTGTTCATTATAGTCCACAAATAAGTGAGATCATGTGATATTTCACTTAGCATAATACTCTCCATGAAGTCTCAAAGGGTGAGAGAGCCTTCTTGTTTATAGTTGCATAGTATTCCATTGTGTATATGTACCACCACTTTTTTATCCACTCATCTACTGATAGGTACTTGGGCTCTTTCCAGATCTTAGCAATTGTAAATAGTGCTGCTACAAACATGGGGGTACATATATTCTTTCGGATTGGTATTTCAGGCTTCTTAGGGTATATTCCTAGAAGTGGGATCACTGGGTCAAATGGCAGTTCAATTTTTAACTTTTTGAGGTAACATCTGCATTCCCAGCAACAGTGTATTAGAGTCCCCTTTTCTCCACACCCTCGCCAGCACTTGTTGTTTGATGATTTGTTGATGGTGGCCATTCTGACAGGTGTGAGGTGATACTTCATAGTCATTCTAATTTACATCTCTCTGATGGTTACTGATGTTGAACATTTATTCATATGTCTCTTGGCTATTTGTATGTCTTGTTTGAAGAGGTATCTATTTAGGTCCTCTGCACATTTTTAAACTGGATTATTTGTCTTCCTTTTGTTGAGTTGTATGAGCACTCTATATATTTTGGGAATTAACCCCTTTTCTGATGTATCATCGACAATTATGTTCTCCCATATAGTGGATTTCCTTTTCATTTTGATTCTTGTTTCTTTTGCTGTGCAGAAGCTTTTGAGTTTGATGTATCCCATGTGTTCATTTTTTCTTTTGTTTCTCTTGCTGTAGGCGTCATATCAGTGAAAATTCTGCTGCATGTGTTATCTGAGATTTTGTTGCCTATATTTTCTTCTAGGATTTTTATGGATTCACAAGTCACATTTAATTGTTTATCCATTTCGAGTTTACTCTTGTGTATGGTATAAATTGGTGGTCTACCTTCATTTTTTGGCATGTAGCTGTCCAATTTTCCCAGCACCATTTATTAAAGAGGCTTTCTTTACTCCATTGTATGCTTTTGCCACTTTTGTCAAATATTAATTGAGCATAATATCTTGGGTCAATTTCCAGGTTCTGTGTTCTGTTCCATTGATCTATATGCCTGTTCTTGTGCCAGTACCAGGCTGTTTTGATTACAGTGGCTTTGTAGTATAACCTGATATTCAGTATTGTGATCCCTCCTACTTGGTTCTTCCCTTTCAAGATTGCTGTGGCTATTTGGGTTCTTTTTTGGTTCCACATAAACTTTTGAAATATTGGATCTGGTTCCATGAAATATGTCATTGGCATTTTAATGGGGATTGCATTGAATCTGTAGATTGCTTTGACATTTAAATGATGTTAATTCTTCCAATCCATGAACAACGTATATGCTTCCATGTTTTTATATCTTCCCTTATTTGTTTTTTCAATGTCCTGTAGTTTTCTGCAAACAAGTCCTTTACTTAGTTAAGTTTATTCCTAGGTATCTTATTTTTTTTTTTTTTTTTTTGCTGCAATGGTAAATGGGATTGTTTTTTTTTAGTTTCTCTTTTTGTGAGTTCATTATTGGTGTATAAGAATGCCATCGATTTCTTGATGTTAATTTTATATCCTGCTACTTTGCCAAATTCATTTATTAAATTTAGTAGGTTTTTGATGGAGTCTTTTGGATTTTCTATGTACAATATCACATCATCTGAAAATAATGACAGTTTCACTTCCTCCTTTCTATTTGGATCACTTTTGTTTATTTAATTTTTTATGTCTAATTGCTGTGGCTAAGACTCCCAGAACTATGTTAAATAAGAGTGGTGAAAGTGGGCATCCCTGTTTTGTTCCTGTTATAAAGGGAAATGCTTTTAGTTTTTGCCCATTGAGTATGATGTTGGCTGTAGGTTTTTTATATATGACCTTTATTATATCAAGATATGGTCCCTCTATTCCCACATTGCTGAGCATTTTTATCATATATGGATGCTAGATTTTGTCAAATGCTTTTTCAGTGTCTATTGATATGATTGTGTGGTTTTTATCTTTCATTTTGTTTATGTGGTATATCACATTTATTGATTTGTGAATATTGTACCAGCCTTGCATCCCTGGGATGAATCCCACTTGGTAATAGTGAATAAGTTTTTTAATGTATTGATGGATCTGATTTGGTAATATTTTGTTAAGGATTTTGGCATCTATGTTCATCAGGGATATTGGCCTGCAGTTTTCTTTGTTTGTAATATCTTTATCTGTTTTAGAATTAGAATTATGCTGGCCTCGTAAAATGAGTTTGTAAATTGTCCTTTTTCTTGGATTTTTTTGGAATAGCTTAAGAAGAATGGGTGTTAGTTCTTTTTTGAATGTTCGGTAAAACTCCCCCATGAAGCTGTCTAGGCCTCGGGTTCTGTTGACTGGGAGTTTCTTGATTACATCTTAAATTTCCTTAGCTATTATTAGGTTTAAGTTTAAGTTTTCTGCCTCTTACTGGTTAAGTTTTCAGAGACTGTGGGATTCTAGAAATTTGTTAATTTCACCTAGATCATACAATTTGTTGGCATATAATTGTTCATAGTATTTTTTTAAACAATCTTTTGTATTTCTATGCTGTCAGCTGTTCTCCTCTTTTATTTCTGATTTTGTTTATTAGGGTCCTCTTTTTGTTTCTTAATGAGTCTGGTTAAGGGTCCGTCAATCTTATCTTTTCAAAGAACCAGTTCTTTGTTTCATTAATCTTTTGAATTGTATTATCAGTTTCTGTGTCGTTTATTTTTGCTCTGACCTTTGCTATTTCTTTTCCACTACTTGCTCTGGGTTTTTCTTTTTGTTTACTTTCTAGTTCTTTAAGTTGTAGGGTTAGAACGTGAATTAGAAATTTTTCTTATTTCTTGAGGTTGGCCTGTAGTGTTATGAACTTTCCTCTGAGAACTGCTTTCACTGCATTCCATTGATTTTATGTTGTTGTTTGTTAATTTTCATTGGTTGCCAGGAAGTTTTTAATTTAATCCTTGATCTTCTTGGTAACCCATTTGTTGTTTAATAATATGTTCTTTACCCTCCATGTGTTTGAGTGTTTTGCATGTTTTTGTAGTAATTGATTCTAGTTTCTTGCCATTGTGAACTGAGAAGATGCTTGACAATAATTTCAATTTTCTTGAACGTGTAGTTACTTAGTTTGTGTCCTAACATGTGGTCTATCCTTGAGAATGTCCCATGTGCACTTGAGAAGAATGTGAATTTTGTAGGTTTGGGGTATAATTTTCTGTAGATATCTATTAAATTCATTTGATCTAGTGCATCATTTAGAGTCTCTGTTTCCTTGTTGATTTTTTAAACTCATCTTTATTTTGAATGTATTACAGATGTCCCCCCATTTTTCCCCATTGACCCCCTCCACCCCAATCTTGCCCACCTACTGCCTTCCCCACACTATTGTCTGTGTCCATTGGTTATGCATATATGCAAAGAAGTTCTTTGGTTTATCTCATCCCGGCCTCCCTCCTCCCTTCCCTTTGAGGTTCATCAGTCTAACAACCATTTTATACTTATTAATTCCTTCATCATTTTCACCACCCCCCAGCCCCCACCCATCTGGCAAGCAACAAAAAGTTCTCTGTATCTATGAGTCTTTCTGTTCTGCTTGCTCATTTTGTTTATAGATTCAATTGTTGATAGATATGTATTAATTGCTATTTTATTGTTCATAGTTTTGTTCTTTTTCTCTTTCAAGAAGACCTTTCAGCATTTCACATAATACCAGTTTGGTCTTGATGAACTCCTGTAGCTTTGTATTGTCTGGGAAAATCTTGATATGTCTCTTAATTCTAATGATAGCTATGCAGGGTAGAGTAATCTTGGTTGTAGGTCGTTGCTTTTCATTACCTTTAATATCTCTTGCCATTCCTTTCTGGCTGCAGTTTCTTTTGAGAAATCAGCTGACAGTCTTATGGGAGCTTCTTTGTAGGTAACTAACTGCTTTTCTCTTGCTGCTTTTGAGATTCTCTCTTTGTATTTAACCTTTGGCACTTTAATGATGATGTGTCTTGGTGTGGACCTCTTTGGGTTCATCTTGTTTGGGACTCTCTGTGCTTCCTGGAATGGTATGTCTGTTTCCTTTAAGTTAGGGAACTTTTCTGTCATTATTGTTTCAAAAAGGTTTTCAATTTCTTGCTGTCTCTCTTCTTCTGGCACCCTTATGATGTGAATGTTGGGACACTTGAAGTTGTCCCAGAGGCTCCTTACATTATCCTCAATTTTTTGGATTCTCTTTTCTTTTTGCTGTTCTGATTGAGTGTTTTTTGCTTCCTTATATTCCAAGTAGATGGCTTGCTTCTTGGCTTTACCTATAGTACTGTTAATTCCCTGTAAATTATTCTTTATTTCAGTTAGTGCATCCTTCATTTCTGACTGGTCCTGTTTTATGTTGTTGATATTCTCACTAAGTTCCTTGGAGGTCTCCTTAAGTTCCTTCAAGGTCTCACTACATTCCTTGAATGTCTCACCAAGTTCCTTGAGCAACCTTATAACCAGTTTTTGAACTCTGCATCTGATTGATTGCTTATCTCCATTTTGTTTAAATCTTTTCCTGGAGTTTTGTTCTTTTCTTTCATTTGGGACATGTTTCTTTATCTCCTCATTTTGGCTGCTTCCCTGTGACTGTTTCCATGTATTAGGTATAGTAGCTATGTCTCCTTGGGTTCATAGGGTGGCCTATTGTTGTAGGTGTCCTGTAGGATCCAATGGCACAGACTCTCTGATTACCCCATCTGGGCCCTCAAGGTGCACCCCTAGTATGGACTGTACACCCTTCTTTTGTGATTGAGTCTTGATTGCTGTTGGCACATCAATGGGAGTGATTTACTCAGGCTGATCAACTGCAAGGACAGGCTGTGCCCACTAACCACTGGCCTCTGACTCCCTTGAAGGATCAGCTGTGTAGGGTCAACCACACAGTGCAAGACTTACTTCATCAAGTCTCTGGTACCCATTAAGTTCACTCATTGAGTTTGTCACTTGGGGTGGTTGGGTGGTGGTGTTTTGATGTGGTCTGAAGCTGTCCACTGGGTGTGCTGGCTCTGGGGCAAGGTCAGTCACTGCCTGTGTTCTATCCAGAGCCACCCAGCATAAGCTACAGAGTGATCTGTAGATGGCTGCTGCTTGTGCTGGGTGGAGATGCCTACGAAAAGCCAAGTTGTGAACCAAGACTGGCTGCTTCTAGTGCCAGGCCTGGGGCCACTTAATGAAAGTTATGGGGCTTGCTGAGACCAGATGTTTCTTGTTTGAGAGATTTTAGGGAACTCTGAAGCAGGAGCCAAGACAGGCCAATCCCATGGTAAAGCCCCTGGAAGCAGCTTGGGTGGGCCTGAAGGTTGGGTGGGGCAGGGCCTTCAGGAATCACCAGGGCGGAGCAAACAGTGTGAGCCAGGTTGCTAGAGTCCTAGATATGGCGGCTGTCTGCCACCCCAGGGAAGTCCCCATCAAAGCAACATCAGCCTCCTCCAGCACATCTGTACAGGAAAAAGCCCCCTCTCCAGCCCTCGTCCCGAGGCCAAACAGCTCAGTTCTTGTCTGTATGTCTCTGGCGCCCCTCAAGCTGCCTCCCCTCTGAGCTGAGAGGGAGCAAGTCTGAGTAAGTCCATGCTCTGGCCCTTTTAGGGGAACTGCCTGGGGCTCCAGCAGCTGCAGCCTCCCTTTGCCCCAGTCCCCACTGGTTTTTCCAGCCAGAAGTTATGGGGACTTCTCTGCCTGGCACTGGAAACCTGAGCCGGGTGCCTGGTGTGGGACGGGGACCCCTCAGTCCTCAGGGAGGACTTTCCCAGCCAAGGTGTTTCTCCTGATTTCTATGTACTACATGTGGGTGTGAAACCAGCACGTCCACGCCTCCACCCCTCCACCCCTCCACCCCTCCCTACCAGTGTCAGTGTGGCAGCTGCTTTAATTCTGTAGTTGTAGGACTTCCATTCAGCTTGATTTCAGGTGGTTCTGAATGATGGTTGTGTTGTAGTTTATTGTAATTTTGATGTGGTTGTGGGAGGAGGCGAGAACTGCATTTACCGATACCACCATCTTGACTGGAAGTAATCTCTTGTTAATTTTTTGTCTAGAGGATCTATTTAGTGATGTCAGTGGGATATTGAAGTCCCCTGCTATGATTGTTGTTCTGTTGATTTTTCCTTTGAAGTCCTCCAGAAGTTTTTAAATGTATTTTGCTGCTCCTCTATTGAGTATATATATGTTTACCAAGGTTATATCCTCCTGTTGGATAGATCCTTTCAATATTATGTAGTGGCCTTCTTTGTCTCTAGTCATGACCTTCATTTTGAAGTCTATTTTATCAGAGATGAGTATTGCTACTTTAGGTATTTTTTCCTTTTCATTTTTTTGGAAGTTTTTCTTTTTTTCCCGTCCTTCACTTTCAACCTATGTGAGTGTTTTGTTGTAAGGTGGGTTTCTTGTAAGCAGCATATATATGAGTCATGCTTTCTTATCCATTCAGCTGCTCTGTGTCTTTTGATCGGAGCATTTAATTCATTCACATTTAAGTTTATTATTGATATGTACTTATTTATTGCCATTCCTGTTTATTGTGGTTATGTTTCTCTTCCTATTTCTTCTGCTTATTGCAGTAGTCCTTTTTAACATTTCTCTTTTATTTTATTTTATTTTATTTTATTTTATTTTATTTTTGTTACAGATGTTTCTCCTTATTTACCCCATTGACACCCTTTTTCCCATCCCACTCCACCCTGTCCCCAGCTTTGTTGTCCATGTCCATTGGTTGTGTGTGCATGCATATAAGTTCTGTGGTTTATCTCTTTCCTCCCCCCACCACCCCCTCTTTTCAGGGTTGTCAGTCTGTATCCTACTTCCATATTTCTGGGTCTACCCTATTCCTCAGCCTGTTATGTTCATTATATTCCACAAATAAGTGAGATCATGTGTTATTTGTCTTTTTCGGCTTGGCTTGTTTTACTAAGGATAATACTTTCCAGGTCCCTCCATGTCGTCTCAAAGGATAAGAGATCATTCCTTCTTACAGCTGCATAGTACTCCATTGTGTATATGTACCACAGCTTTTTTATCTATTCTTCTACTGATGGACACTTGGACTGTTTCCAGATCTTAGCTACTGTAAATGGTGCTGCTATGAACATGGGGGTACATATATTCTTTCTGATTGGTGTTTCAGGCTTCTTAGGGTATATAACTAGAAGTGGGATCACTGGGTCAAATGGCAGTTTAATTTTTAATTTTTTGAGGTAACACCACATTGTTTTCCATAGTGGCTACACCAGTCTGCATTCCCACCAGCAGTGTACTAGAGTCCCCTTTTCTCCATACCCTCGCCAACACATGTTGTTTAATGATTTGTTGATGGCGGCCAATCTGACAGGTGTGAGGTGATACCTCATAGTTCTTTTAATTTGCATCTCTCTGATGATTACTGATGTTGAGCATTTCTTCATATGTCTCTTGGCCATTTGTATGTCCTGTTTGGAGAGGTGTCTATTCAGTTCCTCTGCCCATATTTTAATTGGGTCTTTGTCTTCATTTTGTTGAGTTATATGAGCACTCTATACATTTTGGAAATTAACCCCTTATCTGATGTATCATTGGTAATGATGTTCTCCCATACAGTGGATAGCCTTTCCATTGTGATGGTTGTTCTTTTGCTGTGCATAAGCTTTTGAGTTTGATGCAGTCCCATGTGTTCATTTTTTCCTTTGTCTCTGTTGCCTTAGGTGATGCATCAGTGAAAATACTGCTATGTATGATGTCCGAAATTTTGTTGCCTACATTTTTTTCTAGAATGTTTATGGATTCACAGGTCACATTTAAGTCTTTTATCTATTTGGAGTTTATTTTTGTGTATGGTGTAAGTTGATGATCTACTTTCATTTTTTGCATGTAGCAGTCCAATATTCCCACCATTTATTAAAGAGGCTGTCTTTACTCCATTGTATGCTTTTGCCTCCTTTGTCAAATATTAATTGAGCATAATGTCTTGGATCCTTTTCTGGGTGCTTTATTCTGTTTCACTGGTCTATATGCCTATTCTTGTGCCAGTACCAGGCTATTTTGATTACAGTAGCTTTGTAGTATAACCTGAAATCTGGTAATGTGATCCCTCCTACTTTGTTCTTCTTTTTCAAGATTGCAGTGGCTATTTGAGGTCTTTTTTGGTTCCATATGAACTTTTGAAGCATTTGTTCTAGTTCTGTGAAGTATGTCGTTGGTATTTTGAGGGGGATTGCATTGAATCCATAGATTGCTTTGGGTAATATGGACATTTTAATGATGTTAATTCTTCCAATCAATGAACAAGGTATGTGCTTCCACTTTTTTATATCTTCCTCTGTTCAATGTCCTGTAGTTTTGTGCAAATAGGTCCTTTACTTCTTTGGTTAAGTTTGTTCCTATGTATCTCAATTCTTTTTGCCGCAATGGTAAATGGGATTATTTTTTCAGTTTCTCTTTCTGTGTTGGTTCATCATTAGTATATAAGAATGATGTCGATTTCTTGACATTAATTTTGTATCCTGCTACTTTGCCAAATTCATTTAAGTCTAGTATATTTTTGATGGAGTCTTTAGGGTTTCCTATGTATAATATCATGTCATCTACAAATAATGACAGTTTCACTTCCTCCTTTCCAATTTGGATCCCTTTTATTTTTTCTTCATGTCTGATTCCAGTACTATGTTAAATAAGAGTGGCGAAAGTGGACATCCCTGTCTTGTTCCTGTTCTTAAGGGAAATGCTTTTAGTTTCTGCCCATTGAGTATGATGTTGGCTGTAGGTCTTTCATATATGGCCTTTATTATGTTGAGATATGATCCCTCTACTCCCACATTGCTGAGTATTTTTATCAGATATGGATGCTGGATTTTGTCGAATACTTTTTTTTTTTTTTTTTTATCCTCACCTGAAGATATTTTTCCATTTTTTGTACAGATAGAGTGGGAGGGAGAGAGAGGAAGGGAGAGAGAGAGAGAAACATCGACGTGAAGGGACACACTGAGTGGCTGCCACCCGTACGACCAACCAGGGCCGGGGACAAACTGCAACCGAAGTACGTGCCCTTAGCGGGAACCGAACCTGGGTCTCTCCGGACCACAGGCCGACGCTTTAACCGCTGAGCCAAACTGGCCAGGGCTCGAATATTTTTTTAGCATCTATTGATATGATCATGTGCTTTTTATTCTTCATTTTGTTTATGTGTTATATCACATTTATTGATTTGCGAATATTGTACCACCCTTGCATGCCTGGGATGAATCGCACTTGGTCATGGTGAATAATTTTTTTTGATGTATTGCTGGATCTGATTTGCTAGTATTTTGTTCAGGATTTTGGCATCTATGTTCATTAGGGAGATTGGCCTGCAGTTTTCTTTCTTTGCAGTGTCTTTTTCTGGTTTTGGAAGTAGAATTATGCTGGCCTCATGAAACGAGTTTGCAAGTCTTCCTGCTTCTTGAATTTTTTTTAATAGTTTGAGGAGAATGGGTGTTAGTTCTTTTTTGAATGTTTGGTAAAACTCCCCCATGAAGCCATACAGGCCTGGGCTTTTTTTGTTTGCTGGGAGAGTCTTGATTACCTCTTCAATTTCCTTAGTTGTTATTGGTCTGTTCAAGTTTTCTGTCTCTTCCCGGTCCACTTGTGGGGGACTGTGTGTTTCTAGAAATTTGTTCATTTTGCTTAGATTGTCAAATTTGTTGCCATATAATTGTTCATAGTAGTTGTTAATGATCTTTTGTATATCTGTGGTGTCAGTTGTTACTTCTCCTCTTTCATTTCTGATTTTGTGTATTTGGGTTTTCTCTTTTTGTTTCTTGGTGAGTGTAGCTAAGGGTCCATCAATATTGTTCATCTTTTCAAAGAACCAGCTCTTTGTTTCATTGATCCTTTGAATTGTTTTTTTGGTCTCAATGTCATTTATTTCTGCTCTGATCGTTACTATTTTCTTCCTTCTACTTGCTCTGGGGTTTTCTTTTTGTTTGCTTTCTAGTTCTTTAAGTTGTGAGGTTAGACAGTCAATTAGAAATTTTTCTTGTTTCTTGAGGTAGGCCTGTAGTGCTATGAACTTTCCTTTCAGCACTGCTTTCGCTGCATTCCATAGATTTTGTGTTGTTTTATGTTCATTTTAATTGGTTTCCAGGAAGTTTTAGTTCCTTTGTTGATCTCCTCAGAAACCCATTCATTGTTTAATAAATGCTATTTAGCCTCCATGTGTTCAAATGTCTTTGCATGTTTTTGTTGCAATTGATTTCTAGTTTCATGCCATTGTGATCTGAGAAGATGCTTGATATGATTTCAATCTTCTTGAACTTGTAGAGATTTAGTTTGTGTCCTATCATGTGGTCTATCTCTGAGAATGTCCCATGTGCACTTGAGAAGAATGTGAATTCTGTAGTTTTGGTGTGTAATTCTCTGTAGATATCTATTATATCCATTTGGTCTAGTGCTTCATTTAGAGTCTCTGTCTTCTTGCTACTTTTTTGTCTAGAGGATCTAGCCAGTGGTGTCAGCAGGGTGTTGATGTCCCCTGCTATGATTGTATTGTTGTCGATTTCTCCTTGGAAGTCCTCCAGAAGATTTTTAATATATTTTGGTGCTCCTATATTGGGTGCATATATGTTTATCAAGGTTATATCTTTCTGTTGAATAGATACTTTTAACATTTTGTAGTGGTCTTCTTTGTCTCTAGTTATGGCCTTCATTTTGAAAGCTGTTTTATCAGATATGAGTATTGCTACCCGAGTTTTTATTTTTCTTTTTGTTGCGTGGAAGATTTTTTTTCCATCCTTTCACTTTTAATCTATGTGAGTGTTTTGTTGTGAGGTGGGTCTCTTGCAAACAACATATAGATGAGTCATGCTTTCTTATCCAGTCAGCTACTCTGTGTCTTTTTATTGGACCATTCAGTCCATTTACATTTAAGGTGATTTTTGATATGTACTCATTTATTGCCATTTTTGTTTCATGTGATTCTATTTTTCTTCCTATTTCTCCTGCTAATTACAGCAGTCCATTTAACATTTCTTGCAGTGCTGGTTTGGTGCTAATGTATTCCCTTAGCCCCCCACCCCCCCCTTTTTTTTTTGGTCTGGGAAGCTCTTTATTTGACCTTCTATTTTGAATGAAAGCCTTGCTGGGTAGAGTAGTCTTAGATTCAGATCCTTGTTTTTCATGACCTTGATTACTTCTTGCCATTCCCTTCTGGCCTGTAGTGTTTCTTGTGAGAAGTCAGCTGAGAGCCTTATAGGGTTTCCTTTGTAGGTCTCCTGTTGCTTATCTCTTGCTGCTTTTAGGATTCTCTCTTTGTCTTTAATTTTTGGCAGTTTGATTACTATGTGTCTTGGTGTGGGCCTGTTTGGGTTTTTCTTACTTGGGGCTCTCTGTGCTTCTTGAACTTGAATGCCTTCTTCCTTCACCAAATTAGGGAAGTTTTCTGTCACTATTTCTTTGAATATATTCTCTAACCCTTGCTCATTTTCTTCTTCGGGGATTCCTATGATGCGAATATTATTATGTTTCCAGTTGTTCCACAGTTCTCTTAAGCTGCCTTCCTGTGTTATAATTGTTTATTCCTTTTGGTTTTCTCATTGGTTGAATTTTTTCTACCCTGTCTTCTAATTCCCTGATCCAGTCCTCAGCTTCCTCTACTCTGCTTTTTAGACCTTCCAATGTGTTCTTTATTTCTGACATGTCATTCTTGATTTCTTCTTGGTGGTTTTTAATTTCCAGTTGGTTGATTTTCAACATCTCTATGTCCTTACTCATGCTGTTGAGCTTCCTCAATATCATGGCTCTGAATTCTAGTTCTGTTAACTTGCTTAACTGCACCTCATTTATCTCATCTTCAATAG
Organism: Molossus molossus; assembly: GCF_014108415.1. Lineage (NCBI taxonomy): Eukaryota > Metazoa > Chordata > Mammalia > Chiroptera > Molossidae > Molossus > Molossus molossus. The sequence continues at coordinate 132,094,069 of NW_023425366.1, read as the reverse complement.
ACATCTCTTGTTCCTTCATTTTGCTTTTGTTTCTGTGTTTCATCATTTTGGTTATCACAGTGGGCTCTCGAGCCTGCCAAATTTTCCCTGTGAGTGTTGGTGTTCTGCTGTTTGTGGCTCCCTCTTCTGGTTTTGGATGAGCATGGGAGGACCCACGTTAAACACCATTGTCAAGTTTTACTTTCCTGGTTAGAGCTGCTATCCTAGGAATGGTACAATTATTCTCTAGCTTTTTGCCTGGAGGCTATCAGTAGCAGTTACCTGAAGAGCCTTGGGTTCTCAGTTTAATGAAAAACTTCCTCTGGTGCTCAGCATAAGGGGATTTCAGGCTCGGTCCCCAGTAAGGGTGTACAGGAGGCAGACAATCCATGTTTTTCTTTCACATTGATGTTTCTCTCTCTCTCTCTCTCTCTCTCTCTCTCTCTCTCTCTCTCCCTTCGTGTCTCTTTCTCTCTAAAAAGTTAATAAAAACATTAAAATTAATAAAATAAAAGTAGCTAGTAGCCTCCTTGTAGTTTGTCAGGGCCCCAAGCATGCAACTGTCTCAGGGCCTTTGTACTTGCTGTTTGTTGTTTTCATCTGCAACTGTTAATCATGGTGGCTTGCCTGGTTTCATTCAGAGTCCTGGAATGTCCCTCCTAGTCTCCCTTTCCAAAACCTTCTATCCACTCTCTACCTTCTCCCCATGTTTCATTTCCTGCCTATTACTTACCACTGTATTGGATATTCACCTGTATCCCCAGCCTCAAGAACATTGTCTGGCACATATTAGGCCCTTTGTCAATATTTTAGTGAATAAATAAATCCCTTAAATGATTTCTCTAGTGAAGGCATTTGAAAATGAAGAAGATCAAACTGTATTGCTCCGTTTTATAACTCCTTCTCGGGGATTTACACAGGCACTTAGACACGTGGTTTATGGGCAGTCGTTTCTATAGCAGGGTCCTTGAACCCCCAGCTGTGCTTGTTCATCTCCCAGAGATGACACTTGAGAAAAGTGTATTCCATGCATTGCTGGCTTTGCCAGCCATGCCTTCCCCAGGCCTCACGTTGTGAAGAAATGAAGTGTGTGTGGGAAATTGATCCCCAGCAGGCTTGGAAGGGGAGCACCAGCTGAAGGCACACAGGCAGGGCCAGTTCATCTGAGTCTTCTACAGAACAGATTTTCTTCATTTGGAATTTCTTTTCCAATGGCTGATATCTGCTGGCAGGTGGGCAGACATTGCTGGCAAAAGCCAGACATTAGATTGTACAAAAGGAATTCTAAAAATGGGCCATGCATCTGACTCACACCAGCCACCTCTCCTGGCCTCAGGCTGGCCGTACCTTGGTGAGGAGTGGTCTCTGCCCAGGGCTCCTCTAGTGGGAAGTCTCTATGGAATCCCCTTCTTTTCTGGCTCACGAGTAGTTTAGTTCATTTTCACCACCTCATTGCCTTCTCATCCCAAAGAGTCAGTCCCGAAGAGGCTGTCTCTCTAGGCTGTCTCACAGGTATTTGTGAAACTCACGTTTGTAACACATGGAAGATGTCGATAAGCTACTAGGGAGGTTGCGGCTACCTGTACAAGCCTCACTGAACCAGTGGAATACACTTCTTCCGTCTGTCCACGCCATAGAGGTCTTGGTGCTAGGCTGAGGATTCAGACAGCGGCCCCAGTGTTGGGAATGGAATGCTGAGAGCATGGCTGCTGCCAGTCCTGCCGTCCACTCAGGTAGAGGCCGTTTGCCTTCCATTGACATGTGACCATAGAGCCTTCTTTCGTCTGACTAACATGTGTGGAGGACCTGCCTGCCCAGGCAGTGCTGGGTGCTGTAGAATCAGAGTCCATCCATCTGAGGAGTCCAGTGGCAGCCACAACAGCAGGAAGAAATTAAGAACAGCAAAATCTGATATAGTGGTCCCTTGATATGTGTCAGGCACTACACTAAGCATTTTACGAGCATCATCTCCTGTCTGCCTCGTGCTGACCCTATACGGGAGGCAGGCATGTACAAGTTGATTGTTGCCTCGTGTGTGGATGAGTCAGACAGGCCTGACTTGCCCTGGCGTGCACAGCATCACACAGTGACAAGGACAGAGCCAGAATTTGGGCCCATTGTGACTGTCCTCGGAACCTACCTCCCCTTATGTAAAAGCCATGCCAAATGTCTGCCAGCAATGTGCCGTTGCTTCACGTCCCTGCCCATTGGCGTGCTCAGCCTTCCATTTCCGCCATTCCGGGGGGTGTAGTGATAGCTCACTTTGTATGTATGCACATGTGTGAAAACGTGTCTTTTAATCAGGTTAGTAAGATATACGTTACATACATCAAAATTCACCCTTCTGAGTGTACATCTCTCAATGTTGACAAATGCTTACAGTCAAACCACCCCCATAATGAAGGTATGAGAATACTTATATCACCCCCAGTGTTCCCTATGCCACCTCTCTGTGGTCAACCCCACCCCCACATCAGCCCCTGGCACTCACTGATCTACTTTCTGTCCCTGTGGTGGGCCTTCTCCAGATGTCATGTAAATGGAATTATGAAATAGAGAGCTGTTGAGTCTGGCTCTCTTCACTGGACCTGCTGAGTGGGAAGTTCTCCCACACGGTCACATGCATCATCACCCCTTCCTTTCTGTCATTGAGCAGCATTCCACTGAAGAACCCCAGCAGAAGAGCATCCTTAGCCCTGGTGATGCACAGACACGTGCGTTTAGCATAGGACTGGCTTATGTATTCCTGTGGATGGCCATGGTCTCAAGCCTCACCATGAGGCAAGGTCATCCGTGGGAAGGTTTAACTTCTAATACCCAGGGCCTTGTCCCCTGAGCTTCTTGTTCAGCTGGCCACGTGAGAACAGGAGATGGGAATTTTTAAAGCCCCCAGGTGATTCTCACCTGCGGTCAGGGCTCAGACCCATGGATGACTTGGAATTGATTTTGCTACCTACCTACCAGTTGTATGATCCAGGAAAAATCACTGAACTCAGAATTTCAGTTTCTTTCTCTCAGAGCTGAGAAAGTCCACAGCTGCCCAGTCTAGTTCACCCGTTACCAGGGACCAAGGTGCTTTCTGTGGCAGCACCTGAGGCTGTGCCCGGAGCTGCAGGGGTGATGTCATGACGGATGTGGTGACACAGCAGAGTCTCTCCTACTGGAAAGTACAGGAGGTTCCGTTTCCTACACAAACAAGGGAGGTCTGCACAACCAAACGGACAGAGCAGTCTTTCTCTGTCAATTTTATAGTCCGTCAGGAGACCGCTTGCTGTAGGGCAGGAACTGGAATGCCAGCCAGCAGATGGAGATGAGAATTGGGGTAAGCACCCACCTTTCCCCAAACTGTGGGCTATGGGAGAACTGGGCACCGCTGTGAACCCTGAGGTTCGGCAAAATGGTTAAGTCAAGTGCGTTTGCAAAAAGTAAACACTGGTGTAGCCACAAGGACAAGATGATCGGGTGTGTAGTGCCAAGGACACAGGCACAGAACCCAGCACGGTCCAATCTGAAGCATAGGGCGAGGAGAAAAAATATGGTGGCGGAGTGAATGGAGCTACACAGACCATCTCCCAGGACCAAACTGAATTTACAACAAAAATAAAGACAAATTGTCAGGAAGGGGCAACCGAAAGACACCGTGGAGGACCACATAACCAGGGACACCGACTTAATTCTGGTAGGCTTGTGAGGACGTGAGAGGGGGCCGGGAGCCCACGGTCTGCAGCGGCCTGGGCTGGGACCAGCGGACTTGGCTGGGACCAGGGGACTAGGCTGGAAGCTGCTGCCGCCTCAGCTGTGTCCCGCTACCGCGGCTGAGTCCTGTGGCTTCAGCTGAGTGCTATGCCCTAGGCTGAGTCCTGTGAACTTGGCTGAGTGCTACGCCCTTGGCTGGTGCCACAGCCACGGCCACCCTTGGCTGGAAGCAGCGCCCTTGGGTTAACAGTCTCAGGCAGCTCCATGGCGCAGAGTCTGGACAGAGGCTAAATTGGCAGCAGCCACTCACCTTGGGCTCCAGCAGAGGGAAGGCAGACTGGACTGGAACTGTGCGGGGACACTCGGGTTTTGGAGGATGCTCAGAGCTTTTGCTGAGTGCAGCCACACAGGACTGTGGTCATCTTACTTCTTCCCAGGGCCCCTCCCACAGAGATTCAACCCCACCTGGTGGCCATTGAAATGCTAATTGAGGCCCATTAACAACCAGCAGCTGCCCCACCCTCAGGAAATCCTCTTACACTGAGCACCTGAGGGAGTTTTTCAGGCAACTCAGAAACCAAGGTTCTTCAGGGGACCTCTACTAATAGCCTCCAGGAAAAAAAAGCCAGAGGATAACTACCATTCCCTGGGCTAGCAACACTAACCAGGAAAGCTAAGACTTGACAATGGTGTTTAAAGTGGGTCCTCCCTGCCTCATCCAAACCCAGGAGAGGAACCACAAACAGCATAACACCAACACCCACAGGGAAAATTTGGCAGACTCCAAAGCCCACTGTACTAGCCAAAATGGTGAAAAACAGAAACAAAAGCCAAATGAAAGAACAAGGGACCTCTACCGAAGATGAGATAAATGAGGTGCAGTTAAGCAAGTTAACAGAACTAGAATTCAGAGCCATGATGTTGAGGAAGCTCAACAGCATGTGTAAGGACATGAGCACCATGTGTAAAGACATAGAAATATTGAAAATCAACCAGTTGGAAATTGAAAACCACCAAGAAGAAATGAAGAATGACATATATCAGAAATGAAAAACACATTGGAAGGTCTAAAAAGCAGAGTAGGGGAAGCTGAGGACCGGATCAGTGAATTAGAAGACAGGGTAGAAAAAATCAACCAATCAGAAAACCAAAAGGAAAAAACGATTAAAAAACAGGAAGACAGCTTAAGAGAACTGTGGGACAGCTGGAAACGTAATAATATTCACATCATAGGAGTCCCCGAAGAAGAAGAAAATGAGCAAGGGTTAGAGAATATATTCAAAGAAATAGTGACAGAAAACTTCCCTAATTTGGTGAAGGAAGAAGGCATTCAAGTTCAAGAAGCACAGAGAGCCCCAAGTAAGAAGAACCCAAACAGGCCCACACCAAGACACATAGTAATCAAACTGCCAAAAATTAAAGACAAAGAGAGAATCCTAAAAGCAGCAAGAGATAAGCAACAGGTGACCTACAAAGGAAACCCTATAAGGCTCTCAGCTGACTTCTCACAAGAAACACTACAGGCCAGAAGGGAATGGCAAGAAGTAATCAAGGTCATGAAAAAGAAGGATCTGAATCCAAGACTACTCTACCCAGCAAGGCTATCATTCAAAATAGAAGGTCAAATAAAGAGCTTCCCAGACAAAAAAAGGCTAAGGGAATACATTAGCACCAAACCAGCACTGCAAGAAATGTTAAAAGGACTGCTGTAATTAGCAGGAGAAATAGGAAGAAAAATAGAACCACATGAAACAAAAATGGCAATAAATGAGTACATATCAATAATCACCTTAAATGTAAATGGATGAATGCTCCCATAAAAAGAGACAGAGTAGCTGATTGACGCATAGGGCGAGGGCGAGGGGCACCCGATGCCATGCTGCAGCCACCTCCGACCACCTCTGATTATGCTGCGAGGAGCATATTGGGTGTGAAAAAAATGGCCGTCTTTGTATGAAAAATGTTCAGTGATGTTTTTGCTGTAGAAGAGCGGATACTGTAAACAGAAATCAAGCCATATAGAAATATGTGTTAGTGTGGGCTGCTGTGACAGAACGCTGCAGACTGGGCGGCGTGAACCACATTGTCGCACCATGTTCTGGAGGCTGGCAGTCCCAGATGGAGGTGCTGGCCGCTTTGCTGTCGGGGAGAGTTCTCCTCTGCCTTGTGCTGCTGCCTCTGGCTGTGTGACCATGCAGAGAGAGCAAGAGCAGGCTCCAGGACTGCTTCTCCAGGGGCGCTGCTCCGTCAGGAGGACCCCTCCCTTGTGCCCTCACCTAACCCTGACCCCTCCCGAAGGCCCCACCCCAATGCTGTCCGCTTATGAATATGAGGTGGGGGTGGACCCAGAGACTGAGTCCGTAAGAAGTAGTTTGAAGTCTCCATTCCTGTCCTACTCCGATCCTGTTCCCAGGTCGAAACACTGGTAGCAGTCTGATCGTCTCCGCAGTGGTTTTCCTTTGTACATGTGAGCATCTGTGTACGTCTGTTACAGTGTGTTTCCTACAAATACGAGACACATGTCACATGGCATTGTGCCTTTCCATCTAGTGTTGGGGAGCTTTCCCCTTGGGCACAGGCACATGGACAGCAGGTGGGGGCGTGGCCAGTGCTTTCCCATGCAGAATGCCCCCAGCCCAGTGAGCCCCAAACAGCAGGCTGGGGAAGCTTAGGCGCCTGTGGGGCTGGACTTCCTCACAGGCTCCAACAAGGAGTGACAAGGGCCAGCTTCTCTTCATTCTGCTTTCCTGAGCTGGGCCCCCACACTGTCAGTCAGCCTCACTGCTTCCTGTTCCTCCTCCTCCTCTCCACAGGGTGTCTCCTGGTGCAGCTGTTCCTGGAGGGGTGGGGGTCTGCTTCCGCCCTTTGTGTGTGGCGTCAGCCCCCCTCCCGCTGCCCTCTGGGGACAGCCATGGGGCCAGGTGGGCCGGCGCCATTCATAGCAGCACTTCCGCTCTCAGGCAGGTCTGTCCTAGTCTGCGTGACTTCTGATCTGACCTGCAAAGGGGGTGGCGAGTGGCCAGAGGCCCTGATGGCCGCTGGGTGTGAGTCACACTCTCCTGGTGCAGGACGTGCCGCCTGGAGTCCTGCTCAGGGCACTTCACAGTTGTTGGGCTGATTTGAAGGCAGTGTGTGTAAAGGTTAAGCAGGCCCTGCGAGCTGTTCGTGATGTGGATTCCCCAGTTTTCTGAGTCACTGAAAGGGGGCAGGCAGGCGTGGTCCAGATGCCTGCACACTGCAGGGAGGGGCCACGTCCCTGCCGGGGGAGCGTGCCTTCTCCCGATAGACTGTAAGCACTTGTAGATAAATGCGTACTGTGGAGAAGTGTATCAGCCAAGTCTTGTTGCCATAGTGCCATGTGACAAGCCAGTCCGAAGCGCGGGCTACGGCAGGCCTTGACAACGCACACGTCTGCGGAGGAGCCGGTCTGCGGCCCTCGCCAGGCGGTAGCTGCCCACGCTCCCAGCGGCTCCCAGCGGCGGGTCCTACTTGGCTCTGTCCCGGGCTCTGCCATTGTTCTGAGACCCACAGGCTACAGGGCACACCCTTTTCACAGCAGAGGTGACTGCTCTCTAAGCGGGTGAGCAAAAGCTCACACAGTGAGTCTGAAGGCAGAGGCTGGGAGCTGGCACACACCACTTCCCACACGTGCCCCTGGCCACAGCAGCCACTTGGCCCAGCCGATGTCATGGAGCGGGGCGGTATACTTCCTGCTGAGGAGCACAAAACAAAACAAAGCAGACGAAAGGGCTAGAGAGTCCAGATGGTTTGGTCGAGGATGGCCTCAGAGGAAGTGTTGTTGGAGGTGACATCAGAAGGGTTCGTCCAGGCAGAGGGAAAGCATGGGCAGGGCCTGCAGGGCCCGGAGGGAGCTGGATGTATCTGGGAGCCAGTGAGAGAGGGTCGGCTTGGTTGAGTGAAGTGAGCAGAAGGGCAGGGAGAGTGGTCCCAACCAGATCTGTGGCGTCCACTGTCCGCTCTTGCTGGGAAGCTGGGACTTTGGATTTGATCCGACTGTGCTGAGGAGTGATGCCAGGGCTTTAACCAGGGGGTACATGATCGGACTCAGGTTTTATCAGGAAACTGGTCGTCAGTGTCCACAGTGAATCCCCATGATCCCCACCTCCTGGTATTCACATTCCTGGGGAGACCCCACCACTGTTCCGGGGTTGGTGTGTGACCAATAAAATACCAAAGAAATAGTGGTGTGCCACTCCCAAGATCAGGTTATAAAAGGCTCTGCAGTATTTGTCTCTCCCTCTCCCTCCCCTCTGCCTTGGATCGTTCACTCTGCGGGAAGCCAGCTGCCATTCAGGGACATCCCCGTAGGGACACCTACATGACAAGAACTGAGGCCTCCAGCCGACGGCGTGTGAGAGCCATCAGGAACCAGCCTCTCCAGCACAGTCAGACCACAGGCCCAGCAGCATCCTCGTTGTACCCTCCTGAGAGACCCTGAGCCAGAACCACCCAGCAGCATGTGGGTCCCTGCCCCTCGGAAGGCGTACAACGTGATTTGTGTGTTGTTCCCAGCCACCGGGTTTGTGGGGTAGTCTATGATGCAACAGTGGACACACAGCACAGGCTGCTGCTGGGGGAGCGGACTGTCAGGCACAGAAGTGGAAACTGTTACCCTGTCCACTTCCTTGCTTCTCAACGTGTGGCCGTGGCCAGTGGCAACTGGCTGGAAGTGCAGACTCTGGGCCCCCACATCCTGCACTAGCATCTCTTGAAGTTTGAGCAGCAGTACTGTAGGGGGCAGCCTGGGGAGGTCAAGGGCCATGCTGTGGTTTTAAGTCCCGGCCTACCAACCCCATGACCTTCCATAAGTTACTTTGTTTCCCCAAGCCTCAGTCCCTTTCTGTACCATGGAGACACAGCGATGCTTCCTCACAGGTGCCGTGTGACGGTGTCCGTGGATCTGTGTGGTCCATGGAACTTGTGGCAGCGCTCTGTGGACTTGATGTGGTCCGTGCAGTTCTTCCCTGAGAATATGTTTCTGATCATTCCTGATAGTTGACCTTAATATTTTTATTCACTCTCAGAGAAAATGCTGTTTTTCAGAATGTCCTCGAGCGAATCAGAAAGGCCTTTGTCTGTCCCAGCGTGGTCCCAGTCGTCCCCCAAAATGAAGGCCTGGTTTCTGTCATCAGTTTCCAGGCCCAGTTCTCAGGGCAGTTTTAGGGCCACCCGGCAGGCCAAAATAGTCCACGGCGCTATAAATAGTGAATTTGGGCTGCTTGGGACCTAGCTTCCCAGGCCAGGCCCTTCCCCTCCCTCCGCCTGGCCCTGTGATTGTTTAAATATACCCCAGGTTATAGCTGCAAGTGGATTTTCCTTAATATGCCCAGAAAATGCTTTGGCAACTTGCCAGACTGCCTGCAAACCCCCTTTTTGTTTGCTTAGTCACAACATACTCCAGATGTGTGGCGCACGGACGGCCGAGCCCCGGGATGACGCAGGGCACTGTGTGTCAGCCGACTGCAGCAGTCTGGGGCCGGGGGAGGAGCGCATAGCCCTGCTCAGAGTCAGAAGGAACTTCTGGGTGGCGGCTTCGGAGCCCTGAACCAGTTTGCGAGCCTGCATGGGGGGCACCCCGCAGCCGGCCTGCTTTCCTGTGGTCTTGTTTAAAGGGCTAACCAGTTCCCTTTAGGAAAAAGTGGATGTATGAACTGCCAAATCTAAGAGACTTAAAACCATGGGAATGGGCTACTTTCCTGATTCTGTGGGTTAACCGTTGGTCTCACCTTGACTCACTGCTGAGGCAGGAATGGAGGCCCAGGGCCTTCACTCCACATCTGGGCCTGGGTGCGGGCTCTCGGCCGAGGCCCTCAGTTCTCCACACGCTCTCGTCCTGCATTCGCCCAGACCCACTGTCCTGCAGTCTAGAAGAAACATTTCAGGGACAGAACCGGAAGGTCAAGCCTTATTGAAGCCTAGACTCTGGAACTTGCCCCAAGGCTGACCTAGATGCAAGGTAGGAGGGGGCATAGACCCCCCCACACACACTTATTGAGAAGAGTAGCAAAGTGGCCAAGGGGCAGGGATCCAAGGAACTGTGATTTACTGGGGGCACAGCATAAAAAGTCTCACACTTTAGCTGGCATCCGAATTAACTGGAGACCCTGTTGATACACAGATTGCTGGGCTTCACCCCCAGAATATCTGAGTCAGTAGGATGGGGATGAGGACAAGGACTTGTATTTCAGAGGAGTTCTCGGGTGATGCTGATGCTGCTGGTGTGGGGACTAAGCTTGGAGCCAGCAGTGGAGAGTTCAGTGTGCCGGGCGTCCAGGGCAGTGGCTCTCAGCCTTGACTGCGCTTTAGAAACATCTGGGCAGCTGTGACCACATCCACGTCAGCTCTGGGTGTGGAGGGTAAGGATCAAGCATTTGCAGTAATACGGTCTCTGGCATAGCAAACACAGCTGTAATTTGACCTCGTGAAGCAATGGAAAGTTTGCTGAGTACCTCAGATGCTTTTGCAACTTAATCATTCCTGATGATTTGGCTAAGCAAGGACCAAGAAAAGTTGGATGGACTTTATCTCAATTGTCACCAGCTGAGGTACTGGGGCAAATTCCATTTTTCCAAGTACACACTGTGATATGGCTTTATTATTAAAGAGACTTAACTAAAAAGAAAAGGGGTTTGGCTTCCTGGGAGAAGGCCCTCCAAGCACTGCGCTCAGAAGACAGCCCCCAAACAGCAGCTGTTCCGTGGACCCTGCCCTGAGTGCGCGCGCGGACGGCCTCGGCCTCGAGTCGGGCATCAAGGGAGAGCTGAGACAGGCGGGCAGAGGTTCGGGCAGTGAGTCCTGTGATGTTGCGTTACTTCTTCAGATTCTCTCCTGCTGCAGACAGGTTTCCTGGCCCTTTCCCACCACTGAATCAGCAATGGGGTCTTGCTGAGCGTGCTGACACCTCCGTTCTGCCGTACACAGAATGAATCAGGGTCTGTGGGGTAGGGACCTGGGGTTCTGTTCATAACCAGCACTCAGTGGTCTCAGCATTATCAGGGGTATTTTGGAAAGTGTGCTAAATGGTAACATTTGTGCAGCACACATGGAGAGATGGAGAAGCAGTGAGGGCTGCGTGCTACAGTGTGACACCCACGCAACCTGAGGCAGCTGGCAGGCTGCAGGAGGGGGCAAATCCAGTCTGCTGTTTGTTCTCATAAATAAAGTTTTTAAAAATATTTTTAAAATTTATCTTTATTGTTGGAAGTATTACAAATGTCCCCCCTTTCTTCCCCCACTGACCCCCCAACACAAAGCCCCTACACCCCGCCCCCCAGGCCTTCACTGCCATTGTTGTGCATATGTGCACATAAGTTCTTTGGTTTATCTCTTCCTGCCCCTCCCACCCCCCTTCCCTCTGAGATTGGTCAGTCTGTTCCCTAGTTCCCTGTCTCTGGATCTACTTTGTCAGTTTATTTTGTTCATTATATTCCACATATAAGTGAGATCATGTGATACTTGTCTTTCTCTGACTGGCTTAGTTGGCTTAGCATAATACTCTCCACATCCTTCCATGAGGTCTCAAAGGATGAGAGATCCTTCTTTTTTACAGCTGCATAGTATTCCATTGTGTATATGTACCACCGCTTTTTTATCCACTCATCTACTGATGAGCACTTGGGCTGTTTCCAGATCTTAGCAATTGTAAATAGTGCTGCTACAAACATGGGGGTACATATATTCTTTCTGATTGGTGTTTCAGGCTTCTTAGGGTATATTCCTAGAAGTGGGATCAATGGGTCAAATGGCAGATCAATTTTTAATTTTTTTTTTTAGGAAACTCCACACTCTTTTCCATAGTGGCTGCACCAGTCTGCTTTCCCACCAGCAGTGTTCTAGATAGAGTCCTCTTTTCTCCATATCCTCCCAGCACTTGTTTGTTGATTTGTTGATGGTAGCTGTTCTGGCAGGTGTGAGGTGATACCTCATTGTTGTTTTAATTTGCATCTCACTGGTGATTAATTATGTTGAGCATTTTTTCATGTCTATTGGCCATCTATATGTCCTCTGTGGAGAAGTGTCTAGAACATTTGCCCATTTTTAATTGGATTGTTGGTCTTCCATTTGTTAAGTTGTATGAGAACTTTATATATTTAGGAAATTAACCCCTTATCAGATGTATCATTGGCAAATATATTCTCCCATACAGTGGGTTCCCTTTTCATTTTGATGTTGTTTTTTTCTGTATAGAAGCTTTTTTGTTTCATGTAGTCCTTTTTATTTTTCCTTTGTTTCTCTTGTCCTAGGTGATGTATGAGTGAAAATTCTGCTACATGAGATATCTCAGATTTTGCTTTCTATGGATTCTTCTAGGATTTTTACGGTTTCGTGACTTATATTTAAGTCTTTTGTCTGTTTTGAGTTTATTCTTGAGTGTAGTGTAAAGTTGTGGTCTAGTTTAATTTGTTTTTGCCTGTACCTGTCCAATTTTCCCAACACTAGTTATTGAAGAGATTGTATTTACTCCATTGTGTGCTCTTGCCTCCTTTGTAAAATGTTAATTGCGCATACTGTCTTGGGTCAGTATCTGGGTTCTGTTCTGCTCCATTGATTTATATGCCTGTTCTTTTGCCAGTACTAGGCTGTTTTGATTACAGTGCCTTTGTAGTATTGTTTAATATCCAGTAATGTGATCTCTACTTTGTTCTTCTTTCTCAAGTTTGCTACGGCTATTTGGGGTCTTTTTTGGTTCTATATAAGTTTTTGGAGTTTTTGTTATAGACCTGTGAAATAAGCTATTGGTACTTTAATGGGGATTACACTGAATCTATAGATTACCTTAGTTAAGTTTATTTCTAGGTATCTTAATTTTTTTTGTTGTTACTGCGATGGTAAATGGGATTATATTTTTAGTTTCTCTTTCTGATAGTTCATTATAGGTGTATAAAAATGCCATAGATTTCTGAATGTTAGTTTTGTATCCTGCTACTTTGCCAAATTTATTTATTCATTTATTTATTTATATCCTCACCCGAGGACATTTTTTCCATTTTTTGTTCAGATAGAGTGGGAGGGAAAGAGAGGAAGAGAGAAACATCGATGTGAAAGGGACACATCGAGTGGCTGCCACCCACACGACCCAACCAGGGCCGGGGACAAACTGCAACCGAGGTATGTGCCCTTAGCGGGAACCAAACCCGGGCCTCTCTGGACTGCAGGCTAATGCTCCAACCGCTGAGCCAAACCAGCCAGGGCGAAATTCATTTATTAAATCTAGTAGGTTTTTGGTGGAGTCTTTAGGGTTTTCTATGTACAATATCATGTCATCTGCAATGACAGTTTTACTTTCTTGTTTCCAATCTGGATGCCCTTTTTTTTTTTTGTCTGTAATAAGATGACTATTTTATTTATTTATTTATGTTGCTGCATGCTACAACTTTTCTTTTTTAAAAAAAAATCTTTATTGTTGGAGTATTACAGATATCCCTCTTTTTTCCCCCATTGACCTCCTCCTCTCTGCTTCCACCCACCTCCTGCCTTCCCCACACTATTGTCTGTGTCCATGGGCTATGCATATATGCATAGAAGTTCTTTGGTTCATCTCTTTCTGCCCCCCATCTCCTTTCCCTCTGAGGTTTGTCAGGAAGTAAGGAGCACACTAAGAATTTAGATGCCTTTTATTTTTTCTTCTTGTCTGATCTCTGCAGCTAAGACTTCTAGAACTGCGTTGAATAAGAGTGGTGAAAGCAGACATCCCTGTCTTGTTCCTGTTCTTAAGGGAAACACTTTTATTTTTTTCCCATTGAGTATGATGTTGGCTATAGGTTTGTTGTATATGACCTTTGATATGTTGAGATAGGACCCCTCTATTCCCACTTTGCTGAGTGTTTTTTATCAAATATGGGTGCTGGATTTTGTTGAATGTTATTTCTTGTATCTATTGATATGATCATATGATTTTTTTCTTTTCTTTTGTTTATGTGATATATTATGTTTATTGATTTGCAAATATTATACCAGCCTTGCACCCCTGGGATAAATCCCAGTTGGTCATGGTGAATAATCTTTTGAATATATTACTGGATCTAATTTGCTAATATTTTGCTGATGATTTTGGTATCTATGTTTATCAGGAATGTTGGTCTATAATTTCCTTTCTTTATTATGTCTTTGTCTGGTTTTGGAATTAGGGTAATGCTCACCTCATAAAAAGAGCTTGGAAGTCTTCCTTCCTCTTGAATTTTTTGAAATTGTTTGAGGAGGGTAAGTGCTACTTCTTCTCTGAATGTTTGTTAAAACTCCCCTGGGAAGCCATCTAGTTCAGGACTTGTTGGCTGGGAGTTTTTTGTTTTTTTTTTATTACTGCTTCAATTTTATTAGTTGTTGTTGGTCTGTTTGGGGTTTCTGATTCTTCCTTATTCAGTTTTGAAGATTGTATGTTTCTAGGAACTTGTCCATTTTACCCAGGTTGTTCAATTTGTTGGCATATAGTTGTTTGTAATATTTTCTTACAATCCTTTGTATTTCTGTGGTGTCAGTTGCTATTTTACCTGTTTTGTTTCTGATTTTATTTATTTGGGTCCTCCCTCTTTGTTTCTTAATGAATCTGGCTAGAGGTTCATAAATCTTGTTTATCTTTTCAAAGAACCAGCTGTCGGTTTCATTGATCTTTTGTATTATTATTTTTGTTTCTATGTCATTTATTTCTGCTCTGCTCTTAGTTATTTTCTTCCTTCGACTTCCTCTGGGGATTTCTTGTTGTTTTCTTTCTAATTATTTTAGTTGTAGGGTTAGATAGTTTATTAGAGATTGTTCTTGTTTCTTGAGGTAGGTTTATAGCGCTGTGAACTGCCCTCTCAGGACTGCTTTTGCTATTTCCCATATATTTTGGATTGTGTATTCACTTACTCCCCCACACACACACTTTTTTCTGTGGTTGAAAGTATTACAGTTGTCCCCCTTTCCCCCCATTGAACCCCTCCTTATCACTCCTACCCCCTCCTGCTTTACCCTACCTAAAGTCTGTGTCCATTGGTATGCATATAATATCTTTGGTTTCTCTCTTCCCAACCCCACCCCTATTCCTCTGAGGTTTGTCAGTCTGTTCCCTACTTGCATGACTCTGGATCTATTTTGATCAACAGCTTATTTTGTTCATAATGTTCTATAAATAAGGGATATCATGTGGTACTTGTCTTTCTCTGACTGCCTTATTTTGCCCAGCGTAATACTCTCCAGATCCTTCCATGGCATTTCAAAGGGTAAGAGATCGTTTTCTCTTACAACTGCATAGTATTCCATTGTGTAAATATACCACAGCATTTTTATCTATTCATTTACTGATGGAAACTTGGCTAGTGTTTCCAGATCTTAGCTAGTGTAAATAATGCTGCTATGAACATATGGGGTGCATATATTCTTTCTGTTTGGTGTTTTAGGCTTCTTAGGATATATTCCTAAAAGTGAAATCACTGGGTTAAATGGCAAATACATTTTTAATTTTTTGAGGAAACACTGTATTGTTTCCATAGTGACGGCACCAGCCTGCATTCCCACCAGCAGTGTACTAGGGTACTCTTTTTCCACATCCTCACCAGCATTTGTTGTTTGAGGGTTTGTTGATGGCGGCCATTCTGGCAGGTGTGAGGTGATATCTCATAGTCATTTTAATCTGTGTCTCTCTGATGATTAGAGATGTTGAGCATTTTTTTCATATATTTCTGGCCATTTGTATGTCCTGTATGGAGAAGTGTCTATTCAGTTCCTCTGCCAATTTTTTAATTGGATTGCTTCTTTCTTTTGTTGAATTGTATGAGTACTCTATATATGTTGGATATTAACCCCTTATCCTATGTATCATTGGCAAATATGCTCTCCCATATAGTGGGTTCCTTTTTCATGTTGATGCAGGTTTTCTTTGTCATGCAGAAGCATTTTAGTTTGATGTAGTCCCATGTATTAATTTTTCCCTTTGTTTCTCTTGCTCTAGGTGATGCATAAGTGAAATACATGCTACATGTGATGTCTGAGATTTTTCTGCCTACATTTCTTCTAGGACTTTTATGGTTTCACACATCATATTTAAGTCTTTTGCCCATTTTGAATTTATTCTTGTGTATGGTGTAAGTTGGTGATCTAGTTTTATTTTTTTTGCATGTACCTTTCCAATTTTCCCATCACCATTTATTGAAAAGATTGTCTTTTCTACATTGTATATTCTTGTCTCCTTTGTTGAATATAATTGTGCATACTGGGTTCTGTGTTCTATTCCATTGTTCTTTATGCCTATTTTTGTGCCAATACCAGATTGTTTTGTTTATGATGGCTTTGTAATAGAACTTGATAATCTGGTATTGTGTTCCTATTACTTTGTTCTACTTTTTCAGAATCACTGAGGCTCTTGAGGGTCTTTTTTGTTGCATGTAAACTTTTGTAGTATTTCTTCTAGATCTGTGAAATATGCTGTTGGTATTTTAATAGGGATCGCATTGAATTGTAGATTGCTTTGGGTAGTATGGACATTTTAATGGTGTTCATTGTTCCAATCCATGTGTGTATTTCCACATATCTATATCTTCCTCTATTTTGTTTTTCAGTGTCCTGTAGTTTTCTGAGAAGAGGTCTTTTATCTCCTTGGTTAAATTTATTCATACGTATCTTATTTTTTGTTACAATGGAATATGGGATTATTTTTTTAATTTCTCTTTCTGAGTACTCCTTATTGTTGTATAACAATGCAATATATTTCTGAATGTTAATTTTGTATCCTCCTACTTTTCCAAATTCATTTATTAAATCTACTATATTTTTAATGGAGTCATTAGGGATTTTTATGTACAGTATCATGTTATGTGCAAATAATCACAGTTTCACTTCCTCCTTTTCAACTTGGATCCCTTTTATTCTTTCTTCTTGTCTAATTGCTGTGGCTCATACTTCCAGTACTATGTTAAATAAGAGTGCAAAAGTGGATATTCCTGTCTTGTTCTTGTTCTTAAGGGAAATGCTTTTATTTATTTATTTTTTTTATCCTCACCCGAGGACATTTTTTCTTTTTTGTTCAGATAGAGTGAGAGTGTGAGAGAGAGAGAAACATCGACGTGGAAGGGACACATCGAGTGGCTGCCACCCACACAACCCAACCAGGGCCGGGGACAAACTGCAACTGAAGTACATGCCCTTAGCGGGAACCGAACCCGGATCTCTCTGGACCGCAGGTCGATGCTCTAACCGCTGAGCCAAACTGGCCAGGGCGGAAATGCTTTTAGTTTTTGCCCATTGAGTATCATGTTGACAGTAGGTTTTTTATATATGGCCTTTATTATATTAAAATACGATCCCTCTGTTTCTACATTGCTGAGCATTTTTATCAGAAATGGGTGCTGGATTTTGTCAAATGCTTTTTCAGCATCTATTGATATGATCATATGATTTCTATCTTTCATTTTTCTTAATGTGGTGTATCACATTTATTGATTTACATATACCATACAAGCTTTGTATCCCTGGGATGAATCCCACTTGGTCATGGTGATTATTTTTTTTGATATATTGCTGGATCCGATTTGCTAATATTTTGTTGAGGATTTTGGCATCTATGTTTATCGGGGAAATTGGTTGTAGTTTGCTTTCTTTTCAGTGTCTTTATCTAGTTTTGGAATTATGCTGGCCCCATATAAAGAGCTGGGAAGTCTTCCCTTTTTTTGAATTATTTGGGATACTTAGAGGAGAATGGATGTTAGTTTTTCTTTGACTGTTTGGTAAAAGTCCCCTGTGAAGTCCTCTGGACTCGGGCTTTTGTTTCCTGGGAGTCTATTGATTACATCTTCAATTTCCTTACTTGTTATTGCTGTGTTCAAGTTGTCTGACTCGTCCTGGTTCTGTTTTGGGAGATCGTTTGATTCTATAATTTTGTCCATTTTGCCTAGATTTCCCAATTTGTTGGAATGTAATTGTTCATAGTATTTTTTAACAACCCTTTGTATTTCTGTGGGGTCAGTTGTTATTTCTCCTCTTTTGTTTCTGATTTTGTTTATTTGGGTCACCTGTGTTTCTTGGTGAGTCTGGCTAAGGGTTCATCAATCTTATTTATCTTTTCAAAAAACCAGCTCTTGATTTCATTGAGCTTTTGAATTTTTTTTTTTTTTTTTTTAGACTCTATGCCTATTATTTCCATTCTGACATTTATTATTTCTTTCCTTCTACTTGCTCAGGGTTTTTCTTTTTGTTTACGTTCTAGTTCCTTAAATTGTAGGGTTAGATATTCTATTAGATTTTTTTCTTGTTTCCTGAGGTAGGCCTATAATGCTAAGAACTTCCCTCTCAGGACTGCTTTTGATGTGTTCCATACATTTTGTGTTGTGTGTTCATTTTCATTGCTTTCCAGTAATTTTTATTTATTCCTTTATCTCCCTGGTAACACATTCATTGTTTAATAACATGCTATTTAGCTTTCATGTATTTGAATGTTTTTAAGTGTTTTATATTGTAATTAATTTTTAATTTCATGCCATTGTGATCTGAGAAGATGCTTGATATGATTTCAATTTTCTTGCATTTGTAGAGACTTAGTTTTTGTCCTAACATGTGGTCTATCTTTGAGAATGTCCCATGCGTGCACGAAACTAATGTGTATTCTGCAGTTTTGGGGTGTAATTCTCTGTAAATATCTATTAAGTCCATCTGACCTAGTGCATCATTTAGGGACTCCATTTCCTTCTTAATTTTTTTCTAGAGGATCTATCCAGTGATGTCAGCTGGATGTTGTAGTCGTTTGCTATGATCATATTGCTGTCGGTTTCTCCTTTGAATTCCTCCAAAAGTTTTAAAATATATTTTGGTGCTCCTATATTGGGTGCATATATTTACCAAGGTTATATCTTCCTGTTGAATAGATCCTTTTAATATTATGTATTGGGCCCCACCAGTATGGCTCAGTGGATTGAGCCATCATCCCATGGACTGAGAGGTCCCGGTTCAATTCCTCGTCCAGGCAATTGCCCAGGTTGTGGGTTTGATCCCTGGTAGGCGTTGTGCTAGAGGCAGCAGATCTATGTTTTTCTCTCACATTGATGTTTCTATTTCTTTCTCCCCTCCTCTCTCTCTCTCTCGCAAAGGAAAAAAATCAATAAGAATATATTTTTCAAAAATTATGTAGTAGACTTCTTTGTCTCTTGTTATGGCCTTCATTTTGAAGTCTATTTTATCAGATATTAGTATTGCTACCCCAGCTTTTTTTTTTTCTTCTTTCATTTCCACTTGTGTGGAAAAAAATTTTCCACCCATTTACTTTCAAATTGTGTGAGTCTTTTGTTGTAAGGTTGATCTCTTGTAGACAGCATATATATGAGTCATGCTTTCTTATCCATTCAGCTACTCTGTGTCTTTTGATTGGATTATTTATTCCATTTACATTTGAGGTTATTATTGATATGTACTTATTTATTGCCTTTTTAATTTATTTTGGCTATGTTCCCCTCTCTTTTTCTTCTGCTCATCACAACTGTCATTTTAACATCTCTTTACGATGCTAGTTTGGTGCTAATATATTTCCTTAGCCTTTTTTTTTTTTTTTTTTTTTGTCTGAGAAGGTCTTTATTTCACCTTCTATTTTGAATGATAGCCTGCTGGGTAGAATAGTCTTGAATTCAGATCCTTGTTTTTCATTATCTTGAATACTTCATGCCATTCTTTTCTGACCTGTAGTGTTTCTGTTGAAAAGTCAGCTGATAGCCTTAGGGGAGCTTCTTTGTAGGTAACCTGCTGCTTTTCTCTTGCTGCCTTTCAGATTTTCTCTTTGTGTTTAATATTTGGCATTTTAATTATGATGTGTCTCAGTGTGGGCCTCTTTGGGTTCTTCTTGCTTGGGGTCTCTGTGGTTCCTGAACTTGTATGCCTTTTTGTATTTTTTTTTTTAACCAAGTTAGGGAAGTTTCTTGCCACTATTTTTTAAAATAGATTCTCTAACCCTTGCTCACTTTCTTCTCCTGATACTCCTATGATGTGTATGTTGTTACATATTGTCCCACAGCTCTTTTAAACTGTCCTCTTGTTTTTTATTTTACTTTATTTATTTATTTATTTATTTATTTATTTATTTATTTATTTTGGTTCTCTGATTGAGTGATTTTCTACCCTGTCTTCTGATTCTCTGATCCGATTCTTGGCATCCTCTAATCTGCTGGTTATTTCCTCCAATGCATATTTTTTATTTCAAGTACTTTATTCTTCATTTCCTCTTGGTGGTTTTTCATTTCCAATTGGTTGATTTTTCTTGTTTCTATATCTTTACTCATGCTTTTGAGCTCATTGCTCATGCTGTTGCACTTCCTCATAATCATTACTTTGAACTCTGCATCTGATAACTTGCTTATCTCCATTTCATTTATCCCTTCTTCTGTAGAGTTATCTTGTTCTTTCATTTGGGATTTGTTTCTTTGTTTCACCATTTTGGCTATCTCAGCAGGGTTTGGAGCCTGTTAAAATCTCCCTTTGAGTATTGATGTTCAGAATATTATGGCTTCCTCTGCTCCATTTGGATGAGTATGGTAGGGTACTCACTGAACACCAGTGTCTCGTCTTACTTTCCTGGGAAGTCACAGGCCAAGCAAATATTCAGTTATCCCAGAGCTTTTGCCTGTAGGCTGACTGTTACTCTTAGTTACTCACTGAGCCTTGGGTTGTAGCCCTCGGCTGAATGAAAAATCCCCCAGATAGGCAGGTTAAGAGGATTTTCAGTGGGTGGCGCAATTGCTCCCCCTCCCTCCCGGGCTAAAGCTGCTTTGAAAAGAAAATGGTTTCCGCAGTGTGGGTTAATGTCAGCACTGGGGCCCAGGCAGCCACCTTCTCAGCTCTTACCCCAGAGCCTCGAAACCCAATGTCCAGTGACTACTAGCCAGACCTAAGGGTCATAGCAACCAGAGACTTGTCTTTGCCTCTGGCAGTTAATAAGCCTCAGGTTGTGCTTCTCTCTTCTGGGCTGGGTTAAATTCCCAAGGGAGGGGCAGTTGCTTTCGCCCCCTGGCTACAGCTGCTCTGATGGGAAGGAGTTGCTTGAGAGAGATGGCTGCTATGCATGGGGGAATGACTCTGCATAGGGACCCAGACCTCGGCTTTCACAGCTCAGTCCCCAGAGCCCTGAAACACAACAACTGAGAGCCAGGTTCAAGGCTCAAAGCCTTCAGAGGTTCTTCTGTACCTGCTGGCTGTTGGGTAGTCTCTGATTTGCTGGTACTAAACTCCTTTAGCCTTGCATTGTCTGAGAAGCTCTTTATTTTACCTTATATTTTGAATGATAGCCTCGTTGGATAGAGTAATCCTGGTTTCAGATACTTGCTTTCATTACCTTGAATACTTCATGCGATTCCCTTCTGGTCTGTAGTGTTTCTGTTGAGAAATCAGCTGACAGCTTTAAGAGAGTTCCTTTGAGGGTAACACATTGCTTTTCTCTTGCTGCCTTTAAGATTCTCTCTTTGTCTTTAGTTAATGATACAGGAATAACTGTTATTTTCTATTGGATTAAACTTTTAAAAATGCTATTCACAACCCACTAAATTGAGTTTACTCCTCACTGCTGTGCTGCAACTCTGTTTTATAATGCTGCTCTCTAAACACACTTCTAGTCCTCCCTAGCAGCCTCAAGTAAGCCCGAGAGGCATCCTGTCATGCTGCAGAATACCTGTAGCACCTCTACAACGCCAGGAAATATGTGGTGCCACAGGGTTTGTGATTCGTTCCTGAAGACAGTCAGGAATACTCATAACCACCAAAATGTGAAACCAACAATAGTTTTATTTTGCCATAGGACTGAGAACAAATCATAATGCTTATTTACAGAGAGAAAATGGAATTCGTGAGGAAGTTAGGAACTAAATATTTCATTAAATAATTAAAAGAGATTTTTCAAACATATATTTCCCTTATGTTGACATCCACTTTTCTGGAGTATAAAATTTTTCAGTATAATCACTAGTCTTTCAAGTCATGGCAAAGACATAGTAAGAAAGAACCGTCTGTGGGCCATCTCACAGCAGGTGGGAGGCTGCTCTTGTGGGCACCACGGAAGGGCTTCCAGTGTGACTTCTCCAGCGTCTTTCCACAGGCTGTACCAGAGCATATGCCTTCCTCCAACGCAATTAGGAAGCCCCAGGGAGTCATCCAGAGAGGGCAGTTGTTGCCATGTGTTGTCTGTTATTCCAAGAAGCAGGGAAAACAGTGGAGCTAAGAGGAATTCAGAAGTGCAGATCTGTGAAAGGTTAACCTCAGAGGCCCAGGAGGTAGCCTCTGTCTTCCTCCCTGCCTGTGAGCACCACCTCACAGCCTGTCCCTCTCTACCATTGACTAATGCCTGAAGATACACAGTTACAAAATCATTTATGTATTCAATAAACTGTAAACCCTTAGGAGGAGGCCTCACTTTTAATTTTATGAATCATCCACCCTTCAGCTACTTGGCTCCATGTCCTACCAGTAATTACAGGACACATCCTCAGAGATGAATCTAGACGAGTCCATCACTTTATTAATGAGTTAATAAACTGCTCCCACAGTGAAAGCTGACTACATGTCTCACAGTTTCTCACCTTGTTTTCACACCACTCTAGTGAGGAACTATTTGTGTTAAACCCATTTTATAGATGAGGATATCAAGGCTCAGAGAGTCTGAGTAATTTGCTCAGGGTTTCTCAGCTTGCGGTTTGCAGAATTGAGCTCTCTTCTGACCGAGAGCTGGCTGTCTTTGCCAGCATGGTGCCCTGTGTCAGCTTTCATCAGAGTTTTATATAATCAGGAGAATTTGATTGGCCCTTGGGCATTTTTCATAAAATTCACATCTACATAATAGAGTTCTCTTCCTGGTCTTACTCCAGTGTCAAGTACACAATACCATGTATAATACTCAGTGTGCCTATCTTGGAAGAGCTGATGGCCCTTATAAAGAAGTAAACTTCAAAAAGGCCTCATAAGGGACCTGTGTATTGCAGTGAGATTGTTATTGTGTTGACACTGCACTGCGCTCTGTGGAATTTGCTGATTGGTACAACCATCATCGTTTAACGGACCGGGATTAGCCCAGTTCAACGGGCGTGTGCTTTCTCGGGGCACACAAAAGCCTTCTCCAGTGATCCAGGCTTTCCTGGTCGGGAGACTCAGTGAACAAGGCTGCTGCATTCCATAGTGCTGAGTCATCAGTCTGGTTTGAAGGGAAGGAAATCAAGGAAAACATGATAGGTCCCTAGCTCCCAAGCAATCCAGTCCAGAAAAATCCGGAGTGAAGAGTGAAGCCCTCATACCAGTGCTGTGTCCTCTCTACAGAAACCACCCTCTTTGTGTGCCCTTCCACACTTCTGGACTAAACCAACTGACAAGAAAGAATCTGACCAATAAAACATAGTCAACTTGCTGATTATAATTAGTGTAGACCTTTCCTTAGTGACTCAGAAGGTCCTTCCGATGTCTTCCCATTAAGGGTGTCAGTTGTCACAGTGCAGAACCATGGGGTTGTGTGCCAGGCCCCTGACAGCGAGAGGCTGTGGGAGAGCTGTGCACAGTCTCTCCCCTGGAGCTTAGGCTCTGACCATGGCTGCTCACCCTCCTCTTGGAGCAGAGATGTTGAGGGCCCTAATCTTATGGACGTGAGACTCTAGGGACTACAGTACAAATGTTGATTTGTAATTGAAAAAAAAGTTAGGGATTTTCTTATGTTCTATGGTATTAATATAAGTCTGCTTTTACTCTGATATTTTCATAACTATATACTTTATATGTATATGTAATTTTAAATATACATCATAGGTAAATTGTGTGTGTGTGTGTGTGTGTCTATATTTCAGAGCAGGAGTAGCTTTCATTAATAGGTTCAGCTGGAAACAGTCTTCTCTACTTTGGAAGAAATCCTGAGTAGTTTTCTTAAGTAAGGTACCTCATGCCCTGGGAGAAGACGTAATCGGTAGGAATTTATTTTTCTGATGTTAATAAATCCATCTCTCCAGATTTCTCTTGGAGAGTAGAGATCTGGTCACATAAAGAACACAGAAAGTTTCTGGAAGGGAAGGGATTGAGAAAACCCCAACCCCAACATTTCTTCCCAGGATTTCATGGGAGGCCCGTTCTAGAAAACAACAAAACTCTTTGGAAACAGATCCAGGGAAGGTAAAAGGTTGAAGAATGTTTCTCAAAAAACAACAACAAAAAAAAAAACAATGGCCAACAAGTCCATGAAAAGATGCTCAACAACATAACCATCAAGGAAATGGAAATCAAAACCTCATGAGGCACCACTTATACCCATTAGGGTGGCTAAAACAACAACTTTACAAATGGAAAATGCTAATATTGGCAAGGATGTGAAGAAATTAGAACCCTCACACATTGCTGGTAGAAATATAAAGTCATACAGCCACTTTAAAAAGCAACTGGTGGTTTCTCAGTAAGTTAACCCTAAAATAACCTTATGACCTAGCAATGCACTGCTAGGCATCTACTAAAAGAAACTGAAATTGGGTGTTCAAACAAAAACATGTGCTACACAAATATGCATAGCAGCTCTGTTCACAGGAGTGAAAGGGTAGGAACAACTGCAGTCCATCCGTGGGCGAGGGGACGAGCACAGTGTGTCCTGGCTGCACAGCGAACAGTATTCAGGAAAGAAGCACTGACACATGCTGCCAGGTGGACGACTCGGAGTCCTGTGTGCTCGGGGAAATGACTCAGGCACAAAGCCATCGTGTTAGACTGTTCCATTTCCATGGAATGTCCAGGACAGGCAAATCCACCGAGGCTGTGGACGTGAGGACTAAGAATAGCCTGTGGAGGCGGAAGCAGATTAGAGGAGGGGGGGGTGAGGAGAGGGGAGAATGCACAGTGGGGTCCTTTGGGGTGATGGAAGTGCCCTGGAGCCAGGTAGTGGGGACCTGGGGTGATAGAAGTGCCCTGGAGCCAGGTAGTGGGGACAGTTGTACTACATTTTGAAGGTACTCATGCCACAAACTGTGCCCTTCAAAATCGTTAAAATGGTACATTTTGTTCTGTGTATTTTTTCATAATTAAAAAAACTGGTTACTGGTGACGCAGTGAAAATCTCGTGGGAGAGAGGGGCCACGGGCTCCCAAGTCAGGTTACTAAGGGGAGGGACGAGGTGGACTGCTGCTCGGGAGAGACAAGGAAATAGTGGTCCTGGGGCTGAGTGAGTGACAGTGGGACCAGACGCGTTCTCGCCCTTTCAGGGACTGTTTGTGTCCTGGGGGTGGCCGTGTGGGTGACTCTGAAAAGTCAAAGCTGAAAGAAGTGCAGTGATCGCAGCAGGAAGCCTGGGGCCAGTGAGCAGAGCAGGAAGTCACAAGGCCGGGCGTTCCAGGAGAGCAGGAGGTCGCCGCCTCTGTAAGGACCACAGAGCGGAGCGGGCAGGAGCCTGTGCTCCCTGCGCCCTTCTGAGGACCTCGTCCCCATTTCCTGTTGAACGCTGGCTCCTGCGGTTCTGCATCCCTCCTGAGACAGCAGTGCCTGGGTGTCAGATCAGCAGGTCTGAGCTGTGGCTTCGAGAGGAGAGGAGGCCCCCTCTTTGGACACCTAGCGTCCCAGATAGATGAGAGAGGCCGCTGCCTAGAAAGGGAAAGACTGCTCTGGACCATGTGGTGTGGTGCTCCCTCACTCAGCTCCCCAGACCAGTTCCTGTGTGGGGAGCTCTTCCCCAGGACATAGAGCCACCACCTCGTTTCAGATGAGCAGAGCCCGGCACAGGGCACACCCAGAGAGGCCATGTTTATACTTATTCTAAGAGCTGAGTCAGGAGACCGTTATCACAGGGGTGTTTCTCAACATGTCTCCAGCATTCTTTGGAACTTTAACTCATCTTTCAAAATAAAGTCGAGACACATCCACTTTCAGTCTTGAAATCACCCAAGGGGCATGCCCTCCACCAGTGGAAAAGCAGAAGGATCAGGCAGGAAGGGGATGGTGTGTGGGTGGCCGTGGTTTCTGTGCCTCTGCTGCTTTCTCGTCTTGGAGTCCCAATCACCCAGCATGCTCACCCTCTGTACCTGTGCACAGGCTGGTGGCTGGTTCTAGTTCATGCTTCAAAACCCAGCCCAGGGGTTACATCCTCCATGAAATGTTTCCTGACCACTCCAGGCTGAGTTCTGTGCTCAGTTTGTGTCCCCTTGGACCCAATGCTGCCCTTGCTCATGCCACACCTTACTGATCTTACTCCTGCACAATGTGTGTCTTTCTAGACTCCCTCAAGGGCAACTGGAACAGTCTGCCTGCATTTGAATCCCAGCTCCACCAGGCCTAGCTCTGTGACTCAGCTGCTTGGACTCAGTTTTTTCATCTGTAGAATGGGAATAATCACTCCTGCCTTACTGGGTTGTTTCGATGATTAAAATGTCTAAAACACTAAACAATACATGGGACATATGTGCTCAATAAATATCAGCTATAGTAATAATATAATAATCACCATTAATTATCTCTGTGTTCCCAATGTCTAACACAAACCCCAGTATGCAGCAGGCAAGTAGTCAAGTGGGGGACAACAGGACTGTGGTTGATACGTGAACTGTGGTCGATCCGGTGCTCTACTGTTCAGCACACCAAGTAGCTGCTGAGCACTTAGAACGTGTCGAGTCCCAGATGCACACCCCGTGTATAGGTGCACACCCCATGTGTATTGGTACACACCACATGCTAAAGACAGTACAGAAAACAAAGTGAAATCATCTCGGAGGTAATGTTTTCACATTGGGTACATGTTGAAATGATATCCAGGATCATTTAGGTTAAATAAAATTTTTTAAATGTCAGCAGCTTGTTTTCACTTTTTGAAATGAGACTGCAAGGAAATTGACAAGTACATATGTGGCCACATTGTTTCCCATCGCGGAGCATGGGGAACATGTCCCACCTGCCCTCAGAGCTGCAGATCTTCACGCAGCCCCATTCACGCTCAAATTTCACATAAGCTTTAGGAGCAGAGAGTTCATTTGGAATCAGATCTGTCAGATCGGTTTGTAAGGGTTTCTGAGCAGGTTTAGCAAGCTCAGGTGTGGAAGGCAGCTACAGCGCTGTGGGATTTTTCAGGTTCGCTGTGATCCTGAGATTCAAGAACTGCGCCAGTGGCAGAAGAAGCTACGCGAGGACAAGCACATCCGCGAGCGGGTCCGAACGTTCTGGGCCCAACAGGAGCGGAAAGGTGAGTTCGACTGGACTCGGGGCCTCCTCTCCGGAGGTTCTGACTGGACGTTCTGGGCCAGGGCCTCAGGCATTGTGTCCATGTGAGGTTTTTCCAGTTCACTGGGCAGCCGGAGCGTGTCCATGTGAGGTTCCCGGGATCCACTGGGCAGCCGGAGCGTGTCCATGTGAGTTCCCCCAGGTCCACTGGGCAGCCGGAGCGTGTCCATGTGAGTTCCCCCAGGTCCACTGGGCAGCCGGAGCGTGTCCACGTGAGGTTCCCGGGATCCACTGGGCAGCCAGAGCGTGTCCACGTGAGGTTGCCGGGATCCACTGGGCAGCCGGAGCGTGTCCACGTGAGGTTCCCGGGATCCACTGGGCAGCCGGAGCATGTCCACGTGAGGTTCCCCGGGTCCACTGAGCAACTGGAGCCTGTCCACGTGAGGTTCCCAGGATCCACTGGGCAGCCGGAGCGTGTCCACGTGAGGTTCCCAGGATCCACTGGGCAGCCGGAGCGTGTCCACGTGAGGTTCCCAGGATCCACTGGGCAGCCGGAGCGTGTCCACGTGAGGTTCCCAGGATCCACTGGGCAGCCGGAGCGTGTCCACGTGAGGTTCCCAGGATCCACTGGGCAGCCGGAGCGTGTCCACGTGAGGTTCCCTGGGTCCACTGAGCAACTGGAGCCTGTCCACGTGAGGTTCCCAGGATCCACTGGGCAGCCGGAGCGTGTCCACGTGAGGTTCCCAGGATCCACTGGGCAGCCGGAGCGTGTCCACGTGAGGTTCCCTGGGTCCACTGAGCAACTGGAGCCTGTCCACGTGAGGTTCCCAGGATCCACTGGGCAGCCGGAGCGTGTCCACGTGAGGTTCCCAGGATCCACTGGGCAGCCGGAGCGTGTCCACATGAGGTTCCCCGGGTCCACTGAGCAACTGGAGCCTGTCCACGTGAGGTTCCCAGGATCCACTGGGCAGCCGGAGTGGAGACTGAGGAGGTGCTGGAGCCTTGGTTGCGCTGTGTGAGATGTTCGGTCCTCGAGGCCTGCCAGCCCTGAACGCTGGGCTGCAGGAACTGTCTGTTCATACACAGCTGTGTATCTGTTATTTGTTTATCCAGCTCTCTCTCTCCCTCACTGGAGTGTGAGCTCCTTGAGGACAGAGACCTTTTTCTAGTCCAGTGCCTGGCCCAAGGTGAGCCCGAGTGAGTGCTGGTTGCAGGAACTAGTGAGCCAATGAAGGAGTTTGAGATTTACGGGAGCCAGCCCCCCGCCCCCCCCCCGCCCCCCCGCCTTCCCCTGGGTGCTTGCGTTAGTGTGGCTTGTTAGGAAGCTGCTGAGCTGTTACTGGCTCAGGGCCCCTCCCTGCACGGTGGCCAGTTCAGGCTGTAATCAGTTAAGGCCAGGGGCAGGCAGCATCCTCCTTATTTCTGTTGTTACTTACTCTTCAGTTGATTTGCTGTTGTTTAGCTGATGGGTGCGGCCTGCCATGTGGCAGAGCAGCCGACTGGGTTTAACATGTGTGACCCACACAGCAGCCACGGGCAGAGAAAGCATTCCCACTGACCCCCAAGGCTCACATTCCTTGCCGCCATCCAAGGGCCCTGACACCCCGGTGTGAGTCCACAGGTAAGCCCTGTCTGTGATGTGACTGTGAGCTGGCCCTAGGGAAAAGAGCTGGTTCTAAACACTGTCCCTGGTCTGTGGTGAGTGAGGGTGCGCGTCTGCATGGCCCAGTGGGGGAGTGACTGGGTTTTGGAATTGGCCAGATGGTCACGGAATTCCTTCACTTGATCTGCGTGACCCTGCTCAAGCAGCTGCATCAAGCCTCAGTGTTCCTGTGTACAAAATGGGCCTAACACTAGGTCTGTCTCGTACGGTGTTACAGGTGACAAAATGATCTTCCGAACAGGTCTTGACACAGTTCCCATAGATGTTATTGTCATGATTAGTACTGATTGTGACAATAATTAGTATTAGATTTTATTATTTAAATTATATTTAAATCATTATTAAATAATAATTACTATTAAAATTTCTGTGTGCTTTCAAATCGTGTTGGGTTGCTTTCCTCCACCAGACACTAAGCTCCTGGGGTTCCCTGTGGGGCCGAGTTTGTCTTTTATATCCTGAGGCCCCAGGCCTGACACAGAGCATATTTGGTGGGTGGAACCCTGGGCTCATTTTACAGATGGAGAAATGGAGGCCCAGGAGGGTCGAGGGATTTGCCCAGGACCACACAGCCAGTGGGGTGCCCCAGTTTTCCCACATGCCCAAGAAGAGCCACAGAGACAGGATCTCTTGGATGCTCCCATCAGACCAGCCCCAGGAATCTCCCGCATGGGGCATGTGGCTTCCCGATGTCATAGGGCCTGGGCTTCGGGCTCTTGCTGGCTGTGTGTGTTGATGGGAGCCCCACGTAGGAGCAGGGGACAGCCTGCTGCTACCAGTGTCCCATCCGGTGTCACCGACCTAACGCACTACAGAGTTTCTTCCTGTTCTGACCCTTACGAATCTGGGTAGTGTGGAGATTTATATAGTAAATCCCCCAGCCAAGGTGACACCGTCATTGAACCCCACAGACTGCTGACAAAGCAATTTGAACATGGTAAACACACGCTAGTCCTTTAGATTTTCAGAAAGATAAAAGAAGCAGAGTGATTGCACATAAAAATGGTGTTTGGACTTCATTTGAAAATCCACGAACCCATCTATGCACAAACCCAGCAAACAAGCATAATGTGCTTCTCAGGGGGATGCCGTTACCCAGATTGCACCCTGGTGTGTCCAATATGAGTACACTCGGCCATGTCTGTGTGCTGGAGCTGCCTAGGCTCAGACAGGCGGTCGGGGGAAGCATCAGCTGTCAGGGTGTCAGGGTGAGGGTCGGGTCTCGTTATTCGGAGGCTGAGGCCCTCCCGAACAGTTTCCTTCTAGGACAGAAATGGGGTGAAGTCAGCCTTGAGTCTCTCTCCATTGGGATAGTTGCAAGAATATTTTAAGATGTTTGTGACAAGAATTACCACAAATATAATCCCAAAGAACATACCTACAACATTTTTGAGGTGTGGTCAAAAATCCTATCTCAGCTAATGGCGTGTCTGTAGCGTCATACTGTCAGTAATAGTGTTCAAATGTGTTTTGTGATCGACTATCCATATTTTATTTGAAAATCTAGTACAAGCAGGAAGAAACCATAGAAATGGTTCCCATAACATCAGATTTTGTATATGTGTGTTCATCGTTGATATGTGTACAAATACTCTTTAAGTGACTTTTCGTGTCTTCTTGATATTTTAAAGAAAGAGGGTGGAGGGGGTGGAGGGTGAGGGTGGATGATGAGGAGGGTGAAGGAGGTGCCCTGTCAAAGGGAATGGGTGGTTTACTTTTATTTGTTTACCGGTTTATTCTCTGCCTCCTTTCTGGAGTGGTTTATAGTAGCTCACAGAAACTCATATAACATTTTTTAGTAAATGTGATGATTAGGTGAAGGAAAACATTAAGAGTAGGGAAAAAGATAAAGCCACTAAGAATAGTAAGCAAAAGACTCCCTCTGAGGCTACACTTGCACTTCTCAGAGACGAGGTAGAGGGGGCGGGGTCTGTCACATGCCCACGGAGTCCCTGAGAAAAATGGGCTATTTGTTCAGGGGATGCTGAGCCCCTCCCTAATCCATCATGTGATGTTAGTGACAGCTCAGGAAATGTTCCTGCAAAAAATGGAAACGCGTACTGAGCTTCCTAGCAGCCACAGCAATGAAGGAAGCTCACTTATCTAGACCTGACTTTTCCTCGTTAAGAGAATCCTGTAGCGCAGTGAAAACTGTCTTTTACCTGACTACAGTAATGAGTTTTTATAGCAGCATTTACTTCTGGAGGGGAAACATGGAGGCCTGCGGTAGGGGTAGGGGGAGGAGCAAGAGAAAAGTCTTTCCCTGATTTTAAATCTAGAATTTCAAGTTTAGCTCGTAATGACAAATCTTAACTATTAGGACTGGGTTTTAAAGATAGTCTTAAATGACACCTCATGTTGGCTGCACCACAGGCTTGTGACCCTGGGATGCCCTGGAGCTTTTAGTTTTTCAAGGAAATTCTTAGGGGAAGGTGTCTGGAGCTAAGGAGTAGCTGTAATTTATGGAGCATAAACCACAAGCCAGGCACTGACCCGAGCATCTCCGGCTTCCATGTGACCCTCACACCTGCTGTCCCAGAGAGAGGGTGTCCCTCACTGTACAGGAGAGGAATCCAGGCTGAGACAACGCGTGGCTCATGAGAGGCCCATGGCAGAGGCCAGAGGCTTGCCCCCACATCCGTGACCTGCCAGGGAGCCCAAGGCCATTATGCCATGTTCTCCAGTTACCAAAACCCTGGTGCCATGGGGCCCATTTGCCCAGGCAGAGCTTCCTAGCAGGGTGCCAGGACCCCAGGCAGGAGTGGGTAAGCGACCACAGGCCACTGGAAGAGAGGAGGGTGGGGGACAGGGGAGGCTGAGCCCCAGTCCCAGCTGCAGGATCATTAGCACAGGAAGCCTGGGCAAGTGGATGAGGATCAGGGGTTCTCGCCTTCCCATTTGCTGCCCATCGACAGGTGAGGAACAGGCCAAAAAGGGCACCTGGGTTCAGAGGACCCCCTAGCCTGTGGCTCAGGAGGTGGGTTCTGGCGTTAGCTGTGACCGTTGGACTAACAAACATGATCTGTCATGTAACAGAAAAGGTCAAAATTCCATGACTTATTTTCGGGAGACAACCACTGTGGAGTTTGTGAGGTCACAGAGTTCTTCATCTGTCTGTCAACTAGAAACATATCTACACACACACAGTGTGGGCAAAGCTAGGGTCACGGTGATGAGTATGTGAACGTTATTCTTATATTATTTACTAATCGTTGTATTATTCCCATATGAACAACTGTAAACCTGCTTGTGCCCTCCCAGTGTACTTTCGTAAACACACAGCCATGTTACATGTGGTGTGCGGTGACGTCTCTTTTCTTCACCTGGCTCCGCACCAGCCACA
Source organism: Molossus molossus (assembly GCF_014108415.1). Lineage (NCBI taxonomy): Eukaryota > Metazoa > Chordata > Mammalia > Chiroptera > Molossidae > Molossus > Molossus molossus. Next base: position 132,062,267 of record NW_023425366.1, on the reverse strand, counting down.
GCTCACGTCTGTGTGTGGGTCTGTCTCATGTTTTGTAGATAGGTTCTTGGCTACTTACAAAAGTATTTTACAGGAGAATTCCTAGAAATGGAGTTGCTGGGGCAAAGGGCATGAACATATTAAGCTTACACAGTGACCACCAAGCTGTCATCAAAAACACTGTATCAGGAGGATTCCAAATTGGCAGTGGAGTGAACGGAAGCTACACAGACCGTCTCCCAGAACCAAACTGGAATTACAACTATAACACAGACAAATCGACGGGAAAAAGCAACATAAAAGCAGCCTGCAAGGACCATATAACCAGGGACACTGACTCGGTCCTGGTAGGATTGCGAAGGCGCGAGACGGGGGCTGTGAGCACACAGACAGCAGCGGCCTTAGCTGGGAGCAGCGCCCTGGGGTTAAAGTCCCAAGTGGCTCCACAACACTGAGCAGGGACAGAGGTTAAAAAAGCCACAGCCACTCACCTTGGTCTCCAGCAGAGGAAGGGCAGACTGCACTGGAACTGTGTGGGGATACTCGGGATTTGGAGGGGGCTCAGAGCTTTTACTGAGTTGCTGCCACACAGGACGGTGGCCATCTTGCTCCTTCCCAGGGCTCTGGGGAGAGGCAGCAGCTCCTCCCTTGGAGATCCAACCCCACCCTATGGGCCATTGAAATGCTAATTAGTGCTCATTAACAACCAGCATCTGCCCCACCCTTGGAAAATCCCCTTATGCTGAGCACCTGAGGGAGTTTCTCAATCAACTAACAACCCAAAACTCTTCAAGTAACCTCGACTGCTAGCCTCCAGGCAAAAAGCTAGAGTATAACAGTACTTTTCCTGGGCTAGCAACTTTACCAGAAAAGTAAGACTTGACAGTGGTGTTTAACGTGGGTCTTCCCTTGCTCATCTAAATCCAGGAGAGGGAGCCACAAACAGCAGAACACCAACACCCACAGGGAAAACTTGACATTTTGTGATAGCCAAAATGGTGAAATACAGAAACAGAAGCCAAATCAAAGAGCAAGAGACGTCCACGAAAGATGAGATCAATGTGGAGCAGTTAGGCAATTTAACAGAGCTAGAATTCAGAGCCATGATCTTGAGGAAGCTCAACAGCAAGAGTAAGGACATAGAGATGTTGAAAATTAACCAACTGGAAATTCAAAACCACCAAGAAGAGATAAAAAAAATGACATATCAGAAATGAAAAACACATCGGAAGGTCTAAAAAGCAGAGTAGAGGAAGCTGAGGACCGGATCAGTGAATTAGAAGACAGGGTAGAAAACAATCAGAAAACCAAAAGGAAAAAACAATTAAAAAACAAGAAGACAGCTTAAGAGAACTGTGGAACAACTGGAAACGTAATAATATTTGCATCATAGGAGTCCTCAAAGAAGAAGAAAATGAGCAAGGGTTAGAGAATATATTCAAAGAAATGGTGACAGAAAACTTTCCTAATTTGGTGAATGAAGAAGGCATTCAAGTTCAAGAAGCACAGAAAGCCCCAAGTAAGAAGAACCCAAACAGGCCCACACCAAGACACATAGTAATCAAACTGCCCAAAATTAAAGACAAAGAGAGAATCCTAAAAGCAGCCAGAGATAAGCAACAGGTGACCTACAAAGGAAACCCTATAAAGCTCTCAGCTGACTTCTCAACAGAAACACTATAGGCCAGAAGGGAATGGCAAGAAGTAATCAAGGTCATGAAAAACAAGGATCTGAATCCAAGACTACTCTACCCAGCAAGGCTATCATTCAAAATAGGTCAAATAAGGAGCTTCCCAGACAAAAAAAGGCTAAGGGAATACATTAGCACCAAACCAGCACTGCAAGAAATGTTAAAAGGACTGCTGAAATATGAAGAAAAATAGAACCACACTAAACAAAAATGGCAATAAACAAGTACATATCAATAATCACTTTAAATGTAAATGGACTGAATACTCTTATAAAAAGACACAGAGTAGCTGTTTGGATAAGAAAGCATGAATCATCTATATATTGTTTACAAGAGACCCACCTCACAACAAAGAATCACATAGCTTGAAAGTGAAGGGATGGAAAAAAATTTCCAAGCAAATGGAAAGCAAAAAAAAGCTGGGGTAGCAATACTCATATCTGATAAAATAGATTTCAAAATGAAGGCCATAACTACAGACGAAGAAGGCCACTACATAATATTGAAAGGCTCTATCCAACAGGACGATCTAACCTTCATAAACATATATGCACCCAACATAGGAGCACCAAAATATATTAAAAATCTTCTGGAGGACTTCCAAGGAGAAATCGACAGCAATACAATCATAGCAGGGGATTTCAACACCCTGCTGACACCACTGGATAGATCCTCTAGACAAAAAATTAGCAAGGAAACAGAGACTCTTATAGACCAAATGGATTTAATAGATATGTACAGAGAATTACACCCCAAAACTACAGAATTCACATTCTTCTCAAATACACATGGGACATTCTCAAAGATAGACCACATGATAGGATACAAACTAAATCTCTACAAGTTCAAGGAGATTGAAATCATATCAAGTATCTTCTCTGATCACAGTGGCATGAAACTAGAAACCAATTGCAAGAAGAACATGCAAAGACATTTGAACACATGGAGGATAAATAGCATGTTATTAAACAATGAATGGGTTACCAAGGAAATCAAGGTAGAAATTAAAACTTTCTGGAAACCAATGAAAATGAACACACAACAACACAAAATCTATGACATGCAGTAAAAGCAGTTCTGAGAGGGAAGTTCATAGCACTATAGGCCTACCTCAAAAAACAAGAAAAATTTCTAATTGACTGTTTAACCTCAAAAGTTAAAGAATTAGAAAGCAAACAAAAAGAAAACCCCAGAGCAAGTAGAAGGAAGGAAATAATAAAGATCAGAGCAGAAATGACATAGAGACAAAAACAAAAAACAAACAAACAAACAAAAAAAAACCAAAGGATCAATGAAATAAAGAGTTGGTTTTTCAAAAAGATAAACAACATTGATGGACCCTTAGATAGACTCACCAAGAAATAAAGAGAGAGAACCCAAATACACAAAATAAGAAATGAAAGAGGAGAAGTAACAACCAACACCACAGAAATACAAAAGATCGTTAACAGCTACCATGAACAACTATATGGCAACAAATTCAACAATCTAAGTGTAATGGACAAATTTCTGGAAACACATAGTCTCCCAACACTGGACCTGGAAGAGATAGAAAACTTGAACAGACCAATAACAACTAAGGAAATTGAAAAGGTAATCAAGACTCTCCCAGCAAAGAAAAGCCCAGGCAGAGATGGCTTCATGGGGGAGTTTTACCGAACATTCAAAAAAGAACTAACACCCATTCTCCTCAAACTATTTCAAAAATTCAAGAAGAAGGAAGACTTCCAAACTCGTTCTATGAGGTCAGCATGATTCTAATTTCAAAACCAGAAAAACACACAACGAAGAAAGAAAGCTACAGCCAATATCCCTGATGAACATAGACGCCAAAATCCTGAACAAAATTTTAGCAAATCAGATTGAGCAATACATCAAAAAAATTATTCACCATGACCAGTGGGATTCATTCCAGGGATGTAAGACTGGTTCAATATTCGCGAATCAATAAATGTGATACACCACATAAACAAAATGAAGAATAAAAACCACATGATCATATCAATAGATGCTGAAAAAGCATTTGACAAAATCCAGCATCCATTTCTGATAAAAACACTCAGCAATGTGGGAATAGAGGGATCATATCTCGACATAATAAAGGCCATATATGAAAGACCTCCAGCCAACATCATACTCAATGGGCAGAAACTAAAAACATTTCCATTAAGAACAGGAACAAGACAGGGATGTCTACTTTCGCCACTCTTATTCAACATAGTACTGGAAGTCTTAGCCACAACACTCAGACATGAGGAAAAAATAAAAGGGATCCAAATTGGAAAGGAGGAAGTGAAACTGTCATTATTCGCAGATGACATATTATACATAGAAAACCCTAAAGACTCTATAAAAAATCTACTAAACTAAATAAATGAATTTGACAAAGTAACAGGATAGACAAGTAACAAGAAATCGACGGCATTCTTTTGCACCAATGATGAACTCACAGAAAGAGAAAGTAAAAAAGCAATCCCATTTACCATCACAGCAAAAAATTAAGATACCGAGGAACAAACATAACCAAAGAAGTAAAGGAACTATTTGCAGCAAACTATAGGACATTGAAAAAAGAAATAGAGGAAGATATAAAAAAGTGGAAGCACATACCTTATTCATGGATTGTAAGAATTAACATCATTAAAATGTCCATACTACCCAAAGCAATCTATAGATTCAATGCAATCCCTATCAAAATACCAACGACATATTTCACAGAACTAGAACAAATACCTCAAAAGTTCATATGGAACCAAAAAAGTCCCCAATAGCCACAGCAATTTTGAAAAAGAAGGACAAAGTAGGTGGGATCATAATACCAGATATCAGGTTATACTACAAAGCGACTGTAACCAAAACAGCCTGCTACTGGCACAAGAACAGACATATAGACCAGTGGAACAGAACTGAGAACCCAGAAATGGACCCAAGGCAATATGCTCAATTAATATTTGACCAAGTTGGCCAGAGCATACAGTGGAGTAAAGACAGCCTCTTCAATAAATGGTGTTGGGAAAATTGGACAGCTACATGCAAAAAATTGAAACTAGACCATCAACTTACACCATACACAAAAATAAACTCAAAATGGATAAAAGACTTAAATGTGACCCATGAATCCATAAAATTCTAGAAGAAAATGTAGGCAACACAATTTCGGACATCATACAGAGCAGAATTTTCACTGATACATCACCTAAAGCAACAGAAACAAAGGAAAAAATGAGCACATGGGACTACATCAAACTAAAAAGCTTCTGCACAGCAAAAGAAACAATCATCAAAATGGAAAAGCAACCCACTGTATGGGAGAACATCATTGTCAATGATGTATCAGATAAGGGGTTAATTTCCAGTATATAGAGAGTGCTCATACAACTCAACAAAAGGAAGACAACCCAATAAAAAAATGGGCAGAGGAGCTGAATAGACACCTCTCCAAACAGGACATACAAATGGCCAAAAGACATATGAAGAAATGCTCAACATCACTAATCATCAGAGAGATGCAAATTAAAACAACAATGAGGTATCACCTCACACCTGTCAGAATGGCCGCCATCAACAAATCATCAAACAACAAGTGTTGGCGAGGGTGTGGAGAAAAGGGGACTCTAGTACACTGCTGGTGGGAATGCAGACTGGTGCAGCCGCTGTGGAAAACAGTATGGTGTTACCTCAAAAAATTAAAAATTGAACTTCCATTTGACCCAGTGATCCCACTGCTAGGAATATGCCCTAAGAAGCCTGAAATACCAATCAGGAAGAATATATGTACCCCCATGTTCATAGCAGCACTTTTTATAATAGCTAAGATCTGGAAACAGCCCAAGTGTCCATCAGTAGACGAATGGATAAAAAAGCTGTGGTACATGTACACAATGGAGTACTATGCAGCGGTAAGAAAGAAAGATCTCTTATCCTTTGAGACGACATGGAGGGACCTGGAAAGTATTATCCTAAGTGAAAGAAGCCAAGCAGAAAAAGATAAATACCACATGATCTCACTTATATACGGAATATAATGAACACAACAGTTTGAGGAATACAGTAGACCCAGAAACATGGAAGTAGGGCACAGACTGACATCCCTCAGAAGAGGGGGTGGGGGGGTAGGAAGAGATAAACCACAGAACTTATATGCATGTATGCATAACCAATGGACATGGACAACAAAGCCAGGGACGGGGTGGGGGGGGCGTTGGGGCGGGGGGTGACAATGGGGTAAAAAAGGAGAAACATCTGTAACAAAAAAAATTAAAAATTTAATAAAAAAATAAAAAAACAAAACATTGTATCAGTTTACATTAGTGACACAGCCAAGTTCGGAGCTTTCAGTGGGCGACGCAGTCTTTGCGCTTCGTCTCCTCTGTGTACAGCAAGAATGACTGTCTCAGGGACACTTCCAAAGGATGCTGTTGCTTTGATAACAGCATGGCTCTTTAAGAAAAAATGTATCTGTAAATCTAAGGTGTCACTTTTATTTAAAATTTTTTTCATATCTTCTCCAATTTAACCTGCAAAAGAAATTGAAATTTGATTAAAATACGTCTAGTGACTTCACGCCCTACTATTACTGCCATCGGTCCTCTTTTCAAGATTCACCAGTGAGGGGGGATGTCACATGACATCAACTTGCATATCTTTTCATTTAGAATTTGCAAAAATTTACATAGCTCAGACATATGTCATTTGAATTGCTCGAAGTGCCCCTACTGTTTTACTTAAGTTAAAAAGTAAGAGGAAAGACGATTTCCTTTTTAAAAAATGGTCTTCCCCCAAAGCTTGAATTGAGGTCTGTGTCAATGGCCCAGCCAGCACACTGCTGCTGTGACTGGATGGCGCAGCGGCCCCTGGCGTGTGGCTGGGGGCAGAGTACCTGTGGGGTCCAGATGCCTACAAGCTCTGCAAAGAGCCAGGTTGAGTGAAGGTTCCCGTCTTCCAACTGTGTAACCTGTGCAGGTGGCTTAACCTCTCTGTGACCCCATTTACATGGCGATACAATGGAGATACTACTATTAGTGACCACCCCCTATAGATCCCGTGAGGGTTAAATAACCTGTGACCAAAATAACTCTTATTAGTGATGTAAAGGTTAAACGTATGGTTAACATGTGTTGTTAGGAATATTGGCTTTGTCCCCGGCCAGGTAGCTCAGTTGGTTGCCGCAGCATCCTGTAACCAAAAAAGGTTTTGATTCCTGGTCAGGGCACATATCTGTGTTGGAGGTTCGATCCCTGATCAGGGTACATATGGGAGGCAACCAATCAGTGTCTCTCTCTCTCCCCTTTTCTCTCTCCCACAAAATCAATAACCATATCCTCAGGTGAGGATTGAAAAAAATTAAAAACGAATATTGGCTTTGGGGCCTGACGGCAGCAGGCCTGCCTGTCGCCACCAGTCTGGTCTCGGGCGAGTGCTGCCTCACGAGGCTGTCTTCTCCCATCCAGGGTGTGTGGCATGGGCTCCTGTGAGGATTAAATGAGATCAGACACCACCTACAAATTGAGTAGATCCCTGCACAGAGGGAAAAATCGGGTGGCTGGTTTGAGTAGTTGTTTTAAACTGAAGAAAAACGGAGGAAGGAAAAATGGCGGCGGAGTGAACAGAAGCTACACAGACCGTCTCCCAGAACCAAACTTGAATTACAATATAACACAGACAAATTGATGGGAAAAAGCAACAGAAAAGCAGCTTGCGAGGACCATATAACGAGGGACACTGACTCCATCCCGGCAGGCTTGCGAAGGCCCGAGGCGGGGGCTGGGAGCCCTGTCGGCAGCTCGGCAGCGGCCTCAGCTGGGAGCAGCGCCCTCGGGTCACACTCCCAGGCAGCTCCAGAGCTCAGCCGGGACAGAGGCTAAAACAGCCACAGCCACTCACCTTGGGCTCCGGCAGAGGGGGGCAGACTGGACTGGGACTGTGTGGGGACACTCGGGATCTGGAGGGCGCTCAGAGCTTTTGCTGAGTGCAGCCACGGAGGACGGTGACCATATTGCTCCTTCCCAGGGCTCTGAGGAGAGGCAGCAGCCCCTCCCTCGGAGATCCAACCCCACCTTGTGGGCCATTGAAGTGCTAATTGAGGCTCACTAACAACCAGCATCTGCCCCACCCTCGGGAAATCCCCTTGTGCTGAGCACCTGAGGGAGCTTTTCAATCAACTGACAACCCAAACTCATCAAATAACCTCGACTGCTAGCCTCCAGGCAAAAAGCTAGAGGATAACAGTACCTTTCCTGGGCTGGCAACTTTAACCAGGAAAGTAAGACTTGACAGTGGTGTTCAACGTGGGTTCTCCCTCGCTCATCTAAACACAGGAGAGGGAGCCACAAACAGCAGAACACCAACACCCACAGGGAAAACTTGACAGGCTCCAAAGCCCACAGTGATAGCCAAAATGGTGAAACACAGAAACAGAAGCCAAATGAAAGAGCAAGAGACCTCCACCGAAGATGAGATCAATGTGGAGCAATTAGGCATGTTAACAGAGCTAGAATTCAGAGCCATGATCTTGAGGAAGCTGAACAGCATGAGTAAGGACATAGAGACACTGAAAATAAGCCAACTGGAAATTAAAAACCATCAAGAAGAGATAAAAAATGACATATCCGAAATGAAAAACACATTGGAAGGTTTAAAAAGCAGAGTAGAGGAAGCTGAGGACCGGATCAGTGAATTAGAAGACAGGGTAGAAAAAATCAACCAATCAGAAAAACATGAGGAAAAAAAAATTAAGAAACAGGAAGACAGCTTAAGAGAATTATGGGACAACTGGAAATGTAATAATATTCGCATCATAGGAGTCCCTGAAGAAGAAGAAAATGAGCTAGGGATGGAGAATATATTCAAAAAAATAGTGACAGAAAACTTTTCTTATTTGGTGAAGGAAGAAGGCATTCAAGTTCAAGAAGCACAGAGAGTCCCAAGTTAGAAGAACCCAAACAAGCCCACACCAAGACATATAGTAATTAAAATGCTACAAATTAAAGTCAAAGAGAGAATCCTAAAAGCAGCAAGAGATAAGCAACAGGTGACCTACAAAGGAAACCCCATAAGGCTCTCAGCTGACTTCTCAACAGAAACACTATAGGCCAGAAGGGAATGGCATGAAGTAATCAAGGTCATGAAAAACAAGGATCTGAATCCAAGACTACTCTACCCAGCAAGGCTATCATTCAAAATAGAAGATCAAATAAAGAGCTTCCCAGACAAAAAAAAGGCCAAGGGAATACATTAGCACCAAACCAGCACTGCAAGAAATGTTAAAAGGACTGCTGTAATTAGTACAAGAAATGGGAAGAAAAATAGAACCACACTAAACAAAAATGGCAATAAACAAGTACATATCAATAATCACCTTAAACGTAAATGGATTAAATGCTCCCATAGAAAGACGCAGAGTAGCTGATTGGATAAGAAAGCATGACTCATCTCTATGTTTACAAGAGACCCACCTCTCAACAAAAGACTCACATAGGTTGAAAGTGAAGGGATGGAAAAAAATTTTCCAAGCAAATGGAAAGCAAAAAAAAGCTGGGGTAGCAATTCTCATATCTGATAAAATAGATTTCAAAATGAAGACCATAACTAGAGACAAAGAAGGCCACTACATAATATTGAAAGAATCTATCCAACAGGAAGATATAACCCTGATCAACATATATGCACCCAATATAGGAGCACCAAAATATATTAAAAATCTTCTGGAGGACTTCCAAGGAGAAATCGACAACAATACAATCATAGCAGGGGACTTCAACACCCCATTGACAGCACTGGATAGATCCTCTAGGCAAAAAATTAGCAAGGAAACAGAGACTCTAAATGAAGCACTAGACCAAATGGATTTAATAGATATCTACAGAGAATTACACCCCAAAACTACAGAAGTCACATTCTTCTCAAGTGCACAAGGGACATTCTCAAAGATAGACCACATGATAGGACACAAACTAAATCTCTACAAGTTCAAGAAGATTGAAATCATATCAAGCATCTTCTCAGATCACAATGGCATGAAACTAGAAATCAATTGCAACAAGAACATGCAAAGACATTTCAACACATGGAGGCTAAATAGCATGTTATTAAACAATGAATGGGTCACTGAGGAGATCAAGGAAGAAATTAAATACTTCCTGGAAACCAATGAAAATGAACACACAACAACACAAACTCTATGACATGCAGCAAAAGCAGTTCTGAGAGGGAAGTTCATAGCACTACAGGCCTACCTCAAAAAACAAGAAAAATTTCTAATTGAATGTCTAATCTCACAACTTAAAGAATTAGAAAGCAAACAAAAAGAAAACCCCAGAGCAAGTAGAAGGACGGAAATACTAAAGATCAGAGCAGAAATAAATGACATAGAGACCAAAAAAACAATTGAAAGGATCAATGAAACAAAGAGCTGGTTTTTCCAAAAGATTAGCAAGATTGATGGACCCTTAGCTAGACTCACCAAGAAACAGAGAGAGAACCCAAATACACAAAATCAGAAATGAAAGAGGAGAAGTAACAACCAACACCACAGAAATACAAAAGATCGTTAACAACTACTATGAACAACTATATGGCAACAAATTCGACAATCTAAGCGAAATGGGCAAATTTCTAGAAACACACAGTCTCCCAAAACTATTCCCGGAAGAGATAGAAAACTTGAACAGACCAATAACAACTAAGGAAATTGAAGAGGTAATCAAGACTCTCCCAGCAAACAAAAGCCCAGGCCCAGATGGCTTCACGGGGGAGTTTTACCGAACATTCAAAAAAGAACTAACACCCATTCTCCTCAAACTATTTCAAAAAATTTAAGAAGAAGGAAGACTTCCAAACACGTGCTATGAGGCCAGCATAATTTTAATTCCAAAACCAGAAAAAGACACTATGAAGAAAGAAAACTACAGGCCAATATCCCTGATAAACATAGACGCCAAAATCCTGAACAAAATTTTAGCAAATCGGATCCAGAAATACATCAAAAAAATTATTCACCATGACCAAGTGGGATTCATTCCAGGGATGCAAGGCTGGTACAATATTTGTAAATCAATAAACGTGATACACCACATAAACAAAATGAAGAATAAAAACCACATGATCATATCAATAGATGCTGAAAAAGCATTCGACAAAATCCAGCATCCATTTCTGATAAAAATGCTCAGAAATGTAGGAATAGAGGGATCATATCTTGACATAATAAAGGCCATATATGAAAGACCTCCAGCCAACATCATACTCAATGGGCAGAAACTAAAAACATTTCCATTAAGAACAGGAACAAGACAGGGAAGTCCACTTTCGCCACTCTTATATAACATAGTACTGGAAGTCTTAGCCACAGCAATCAGACATGAAGAAAAAATAAAAAGGATCCAAATTGGAAAGGAGGAAGTGAAACTGTCATTATTTGCAGATGACATGATATTATACATAGAAAACCCTAAAGACTCCATCAAAAATCTACTAGACTTAATAAATGAATTTGGCAAAGTAGCAGGATACAAAATTAACGTCAAGAAATCGACGGCATTCTTGTACACCAATGATGAACTCACAGAAAGAGAAAGTAAAAAAACAATCCCATTTACCATCGCGCCAAAAAAATTACGATACCTAGGAATAAACTTAACCAAAGAAGTAAAGGACTTATTTGCAGAAAACTACAGGTCATTGATAAAAGAAATAGAGGAAGATATAAAAAAGTGGAAGCACATACCCTGTTCATGGATTGGAAGAAGTAACATAATTAAAATGTCCATACTACCCAAAGCAATCTATAGATTCAATGCAATCCCCATCAAAATACCAACAATATATTTCGTAGAACTAGAACAAATACTCCAAGAGTTCATATGGAACCAAAAAAGACCCCGAATAGCCACAGCAATCTTGAAAAAAAAGAACAAAGTAGGTGGGATCACAATACCAGATATCAGGTTATACTACAAAACGACTGTAACCAAAACAGCCTGGTACTGGCACAAGAAAATGCATATAGACCAGTGGAACAGAACTGAAAACCCAGGTATGGACCCAAGGTAATATGCTCAATTAATATTTGACAAAGGTGGCAAGAGTATACAGTGGAGTAAAGACAGCCTCTTTAATAAATGGTGTTGGGAAAATTGGACAGCTACATGCAAAAAATTGAAACTAGACCATCAACTTACACCATACACAGAAATAAACTCAAAATGGATTAAAGACTTAAATGTGACCCGTGAATCCATAAAATTCTAGAAGAAAATGTAGGCAACACAATTTCGGACATCATACAGAGCAGAATTTTCACTGATACATCACCTAAGGCAACAGAAACAAAGGAAAAAATGAACACATGGGACTACATCAAACTAAAAAGCTTCTGCACAGCAAAAGAAACAATCATCAAAATGGAAAAGCAACCCACTGTATGGGAGAACATCATTGCCAATGATGTATCAGATAAGGGGTTAATTTCCAGTATATAGAGAGTGCTCATACAACTCAACAAAAGGAAGACAAAGAACCCAATTAAAAAATGGGCAGAGGAGCTGAATAGACACCTCTCCAAACAGGACATACAAATGGCCAAAAGACATATGAAGAAATGCTCAACATCACTAATCATCAGAGAGATGCAAATTAAAACAACAATGAGGTATCACCTCACACCTGTCAGAATGGCCGCCATCAACAAATCATCAAACAACAAGTGTTGGCGAGGGTGTGGAGAAAAGGGGACTCTAGTACACTGCTGGTGGGAATGTAGACTGGTGCAGCCGCTGTGGAAAACAATATGGTGTTACCTCAAAAAATTAAAAATTGAACTTCCATTTGACCCAGTGATCCCACTGCTAGGAATATACCCTAAGAAGCCTGAAATACCAATCAGGAAGACTATATGTACCCCCATGTTCATAGCAGCACTATTTATAATAGCTAAGATCTGGAAACAGCCCAAGTGTCCATCAGTAGACGAATGGATAAAAAAGCTGTGGTACATGTACACAATGGAGTACTATGCAGCGGTAAGAAAGAAAGATCTCTTATCCTTTGAGACGACATGGAGGGACCTGGAAAGTATTATCCTAAGTGAAAGAAGCCAAGCAGAAAAAGACAAATACCACATGATCTCACTTATATACGGAATATAATGAACATAACAGTCTGAGGAATACAGTAGACCCAGAAACATGGAAGTAGGGCACAGACTGACATCCCTCATAAGAGGGTGTGGGGGGGAGTGGGAATAGTTAAACCACAGAACTTACATGCATGTATGCATGACCAATGGACATGGACAACTAAGCTGGGGACGGGGTGGGGGTGGGGTGGGGGGTGCCAATTGGGTAAAAAAGGTAAAATATCTGTAACAAAAAAAATAAATAAATAATTTATAAAAATAGAATAAATAAGTAAAATAAAATAAACTGAAGAAAAACAAAATGTCTGTTGCAGGTAGTTCTGCAGCAGTAGCTGTAGACCGGCACCTAGAAGGACACGCAGCTGAGAGGCAGAGAAAGCGGTCCTGTGGTCTCGTTCCCTGTGGAGAACGAGCTGTGGCCATGCCTGCAGACCTGCCCTGCGGACGAGCTGCGCGGCCCATGCGGTGCGGGGTGACGTCTGCAGGGCTATCTCACCAAGGCAACTGCACTGGGCCAGAATCAGGCGTCTGAGTTTGTGGTCCAGATCTGCAGCTCAACCGCTGGAGCGGTCCTGCTCTCCCCTGTGAGACATGGAAGGGGTGACAGAGAAACGTCCAGAGAACAGAAATGTACTGTTCCTGTCCCATCGTCGCTGCAGCATCTCCTGTGCCCTGCACAAGGCCTGTTGGGCAGATCTGAACTTAGGGGACCTGTGCTGGTGTCTGGGTGTAGTTTGGGGTTTAGGAACTTGATCTCAGGAACAGTGGACAGGGGAGTGTTCTGGGCTCTTCCTGGGGAGAGTGGGTGGGAAGGGTTAGATGTTGAGGGGAGAAGCGTGAAGGGTGGACTGGACGTTTCGCAATTTAGGAGTGTTTGGAAGAAATAGGGGTGTTTGAAGAAGATTTTGGTGAAGGGCAGGGATGCTGAAAGCAGATCTTTGTTGGATCATGTATTTGAGAGGTAGGGAGCATATGTTCTGGCCTGGGGGCCTTTCCTAGCGCCACACTGGGGGCTGTCACACCCAGGGGTGACTCCTGAGTGAAAGCGGGAGCTGAGAGAGGGGAGCACTGGGGAGCCGCTCCTACGAGGTGTCTGGCCAGCAGGGCAGTGTTGCCTGAACCCTTAGCTGCCCAATGAACTTTGCGTGTCTGCAGAGGCCCAGGATCCTCATAAAAGCTGCAGTTTATTGGGTGCCCACCGTGCGCTGGCACCTTACACATGTGAGTGCTGATCCTCACAACATTTAGTGAGTGCAAGCGATTGTTACGCCCACCCTTCAGAGCAGCGCTGTCTCAGAGCTCAAGCCCCTTGCCTTGGGTCACTCCGCTGCTAAGTGACAGCTGAGGACAGGTCAGACTTTCGGCAACATCGCGTGCTTTCTGGTCAGTTTCTGAGCAGTAGTCCGAAGGAGAAACCTGGGGTTCACGCTGTCTAAGAGCGCAGCAGCTTCAGTGCAGAATGAAGGCCACACCAGGAGAGGGGCCGAGGAGCTGGCACTACCCCCCCACCAGAGCCTGCCCCCCACCCCAGAGCCTGGGAAGCAGCCGGACACTGAAGACCACAGAGTGTACGGCTCCATTTCTGTGAACTTCTGGAACGGGCATCTGTAGGCATGGACAGTGGATTAGTGGTGCCTGGGGCTGGGGGGGGCTGGTTGCTAAAGGGTATGGGTGTTTTGGGGGGTTGATGAAAATGTAAAAGTTATTGTAGTGATGGTTGTACGTGTCTGTGATTATACAGAAAACCATTGAAACATATACTTTAAATAGATGCATTATTATGATATATGAGTTATATCTTGACAAAGCTGTTACAAAAATAATAAAAATAAAGGCACAGATGGTCTCACCCACTAGGATGGATGCCATCAGAGAACAGAAAATGAGTGCTGACAGAGCTGTGGGGGACTGGGGCCCTGGGCATCGCTGGTGGGGGAACGGAAACTGGTGCAGATGGAGGGCTTGCTTTGGAGTCAAAGTGGACTTTCCCCACGGTCCAGCCACCCACTCTGGGTTGCACATACAAAAGAAGCAAGTCTCAGTGATGTGTGCACACACGTTCATAGTCGTGTTATGTATGATAGCCGAAAGGTAGGATTAACCTGTGTCCATCAGTGGATGAGCAGATAAGATAAAGGTTCTGTCCATACAGCGGACTGTCACTCAGCCTTCGGAAGATTCTGACCCACTTCTGACTGTGCTGCAGTGTGCGTGAGCCTTGAGGGCATCGAGGTGAAAGGAGCCAGACTCAGAGGGACAGGTTCCGTGTGATTCCGCCGACATGTGGTGCCCAGAGCCAGCAGTCACAGAGACGGGGAGTAGCAGGGTTCTGCCGGGCTGGGGGCAGAAACAGAGGGGCGTTTGTGTGGAAGAGGGGCAGTTTCTATTTTGCGAAATGAAGAGTTATGGAGAAGGTAGGTGGAGGTGGCCATGCAGCAGCGTGAATGTGCTCAGGGCCACTGCGGTGCACACTTCCACATGGTGAGACGGGACATTTTGTTATATGCTTCTAACCACACTAAAGAAAACTGGGAGAAAAACTGAAGGCACAGACCCCTG
This sequence comes from Molossus molossus, assembly GCF_014108415.1. Classification (NCBI taxonomy): domain Eukaryota; kingdom Metazoa; phylum Chordata; class Mammalia; order Chiroptera; family Molossidae; genus Molossus; species Molossus molossus. The sequence goes on along the minus strand of NW_023425366.1, from coordinate 132,046,904 downwards.
ACGATCCCGTGGCTTGCTCCCTCACCTGCGCCAGGCTTCGTTGGCTGTCACCTGCTCAGGCAGCCCCGAGCCATGGGAGCACCCCTCAGCCCTGCTGTCCCATCGAACACGTTGTCTTCAGGGTGACTCAGAAAGAACTTAGCACCGCCACAAGTTTTGTGCGCTAGTCCTCACCGGAGGGCGCTTCCCACAGATCTTACAGAGTGGAAAGGAGGGAGGGAGAGAAGGAGGGAGGAACATCAGTGTGTGAGACACAGGGACTGGTTGCCTCCGGCAGGTGCCCCCACACTTTCACTAGGACATGCCCTGTGTGTTGCAGGGACTCCTCCTGGGTGGCCTGGTAAAAGCGAAAGGTCTGGGTGAGGCTGATCCCAGGGTGGCTGGTGCTGTGTCCTGTGTGTTTCAGGTCTCCGGCTGTGGCTCCTTTACAAATTGGCGTTGACTCTGTGATATATATAATTATACTTGGTCATCAATTAATCATTTTTAAGTGCTTAATTCTTTTGAATCGCCCAGGATTTTAGTGATTTATTTGTTCATTGCCTGTATGACTGTACTCAAATGTAAATTCTGTGACAGCCGGGCTTTCCCTCCAGGTATCACTCGCCCCTGTGTCCTTGGCACCAGGACAGTGCCCGCACACACAGGGTCGCTGTTCAGCACGCAGCCACCAGCTGGATGACAGTCGTGCTACCCACCACTCCCGGTCCTCCAGCTTGGTAAACACTGCGGACAAGGTCAATCTGAAGTAACCGAGCTCTCTGAGAGCTCGTTACTGGTGTATAAAAGTGCCCTCGATTTTCAATGTTAGTTTTGTATCCTGCTACTTTGCCGAATTTATTTATTAAATCTAGTAGTTTTTTGGTGGTCTTTATGGTTTTCTGTCTACAGTATCATGTCATCTGCAAATAATGAGTTTTAATTCCTTGTTTCCAGTTTGGATGCCTTTTATTTCTTCTTCTTGTCTGATTGCTGTGGCTAGGACTTCCAGTACTGTAGTGAATAGGAGTAGTGAAAGCAGCTATCCCTGTCTTGTTCCTGTTCTTAAGGGGAATGCTTTTAGTTTTTGCCCACTGAGTATGATGTTGGCTGTAGGTTTGTCATATTTGGCCTTTATTATGTTGAGGTATGATCTCTCTGTTCCCACATTGCTGAGAGTTTTTATCAATAATTGGTGCTAGATTTTGTCTAATGCTATTTCTGCATCTGTTGATAGGATCACATGATTTTTATCTTTCATTTTATTTATGTGATGTATTAAGTCTATTAATTGGTAAATATTGTACCAGCCTTGCATTTGTGTGGAATAAACCCCAATTGGTCATGGTGTATGATATTTTTAATGTATTGCTTGATATGATTTGCTGATATTTTATTGAGGATTTTAGCATCTGTGTTCATCAGGTAAACTGACGAACAAAATAGTACCATCAACATGGAAGCATGGAACAGCCTGACAGATCTCAGAGGGACGGGGGTGGAGATTAACCAAAGAATTTATATGCATAATCCACAGACACAGACACAGTGCAAGGAAGGCCGGTGGGTGGGAGCCAGGTGGGGGGAGGAAGGGGAGAAACGGGGGGCATCTGTAATGCTCTCAACAATAAGATAAATTTCTAAAAAAAGTAAACAGAACTGTTTCCAAGTAAGTAAACAAAGGAAAAATATATGTTCACACATGACACATAAATGGACAAAGGCAAAACGTCTACTAAAATATTACCCCAAATGTTACTAGTGATGATCTCTAAGTGGAAGTGATGTAGGCAATTGATGGGTTAATTTATTTCTGCCTGTTTTTTCCCCCCTAAAAGAGAAATGCAGGTGATTTTCTTTTTTGATTATTGATATTTTCTACAGTAATAACACAGGTTTTTCAGTCACTGTACACTGACTGTGAGGCGAGCTTTTATCACAGTCCCAGGCCCCTCCCAGGCGGTAACTCATTCTTCACAGCCCTCCGAAGTAGGTCTCCACGTTACAGACAGAATATAGGCACAGAGAGGCTGAAGAATGTACCTAGGCCCTAGAGCAAGGATGGCAGTCAGGAGGCTTAGCACCGAAGCCCTGCCTCCACACCTCGTTCTGCTGCGATGCGCAGATGTTCTTTATGGAGTTACCGTGCTGGGGAGAAATCCGCCCATGTGGGTTTCATAAGAATCCATCGGGATCCAACCTCCCGAAGTGGCTGGGGCATGAAGCATGTGTTCTTTCAAACCTGTCAGCCTGGTTTGAAGAGCGATGGGCCCACCTGTCTAAGGGCCCTGCTTCTCTGTGGGAGCCAGTCCAGCTCATTGACACATGGTATTTTTTTTTTATCCTCACCCGAGGACATTGTTCCATTTTTTGTTCAGACAGAGTGGGAGGGAGAGAGAGAGAAACATCGACGTGAAAGGGACACATTGAGTGGCTGCCTCCCACACGATCCAACCAGGGCCGGGGACAAACTGCAACCGAGGTACGCACCCTTAGCGAGAACTGAACCCGGGCCTCTCTGGACTGCAGGCCAATGCTCTAACCACTGAGCAAAACCAGCCAGGGCTGACACAGGGTATTTACTCTTAGGACCTAAATATAGGGTTTGAGTTGCTAATGTGTCTTGAGAAGTTTCAGATTCAACTCTTATTAGTCCAGGACGTGGACAGGTTTAAAGGTGCAGAGAGATGGAGCTTGGTGTGGAGAACAGACTGATTTCCTTGTCCCCTCATCAAAGTAATACTTCTCATTATGAAAATGCAGAAAGGTATCAGGAGATCAAAAGTTACCACCACGTTGTCACCGATACTGTTTCGGTGGATAGGAAAATTTAAAAGTGCCTTCCTGTGTCTTGTCGGACTGGGAGGGCGGTAAGGAGTTGAGTCCTTTGCCCAGGGTGCTGAGGGTGCCCGCACCTGCTTTTCATGGCATCGCAGACTTGTCATTGAGGAGGGTTCTGAGTGACATTTGCAGCTGTCCAGAATGAGCAGCTAATAATGGCAGAAAGAGTCCTGGGCTTGGAGTCCCAAGGTCTACATCCAAACTCTCTGGAAGCTTCCTAATTGTGTGTCTTTGACTAAGGTACTTAACCTTCCTGGTCTTCCATCATTTGTGAAATAATATGTGAAATGAAATGAACACTGTTGTAAGAGCCCAAATGAAAATGCTCTCCTATAAATTTTTACTGACTGGCTGACCTTGAACAAGTTACTTAACCTCTCTCTGCCTCAGCCCTGTCGTCAGTGGAATGCAAACAATGGAAGTGCTCCCCTCACCAGACCCCAGAGGGGCCGTGAGAAGTGATGTCACACGCTCGGTCCAGTGCCGTGCTGCTATCCACCACGGTTTCACATCTCTTTTCCCTCTGGGGATGGTGAAGTCAGTCAGTGGCAGCTACAGCATTTTATTTTATATATTTTTACCTTTTTAACTTCTTTTTTTATTGTTAAAAGTATTATAGATGTCCCCCTTTTTTCCTGCTGACCCCCTTCTTCCTGCTTCTGCCTTCCCAGCCTAGTGTCCATGTCGATTGGTTGTGCATATATGCATACAAGTTCTTTGGTTTATCTCTTCCCACTCCTCCCACCCTTCCCTTTGAAGTTTGTCAGTCTGCTCCCTACTTCCATGATTCTGGATCTATTTTGATTGACAGCTTATTTTGTTCATAATGTTCTACAAATAAGTGAGACCATGTGGTACTTGTCTTTCTCTGACTGACTTATTTTGCTCGGCGTAATACTCTCCAGGTCCCTCCATGACGTCTCAAAGGGTAAGAGATCTTTCTTTCTTACAGCTGCATAATATTCCATTGTGTATATGTACCACAGCTTTTTTATCCACTTTTCTACTGATGGGCACTTGGGCTGTTTCTAGATCTTAGCTATTGTAAATAGCACTGCGATGAATATAGGGATGCATATATTCTTCCTGATTGGTATTTCAGGTTTCTTAGGATATATTCCAAGAAGTGGGATCACTGGGTCAAATGGCAGTTTTATTTTTAATTTTTTGAGGAAACACCAACCATATTGTTTTCCATTCTGGCTGCACCAGTCTGCATTCCCACCAGCAGTGTACTAGAGTCCACTTGTTTGATTTGTTTATGGCAGCCATTCTGGCAGGTGTGAGGTGATACCTCAGAGTTGTTTTAATCTGTATCTCTCTGATGATTAGAGATATTGAGCATTTTTTCATATGTCTCCTGGCCATTTGTATGTCCTGTTTGGAGAAGTGTCTATTCAGGTCCTCTGCTGATTTTTTTTTTTTTTTTAATCCTCACCGGAGGACATTTTTCCATTTTTTGTTCAGGTAGAGTGGGAGGGAGAGAGAAGAACAGGGAGAGAGAGAGAAACATCGATGTGAAAGGGACACATCGAGTGGCTGCCACCCGCACAACCGACCAGGGCCCAGGACAAACTGCAACCGAGGTACGCGCCCTTAGCGGGAACCGAACCTGGGTCTCTCAGGACCACAGGCCGACGCTCTAACTGCTGAGCCAAACCGGCCAGGGCTCTGCTGATTTTTTAATTGGATTGTTTGTCTTCCTATGTTGAGTGATATGAGTACTCTATATATTTTGGACATTATCCCCTTAAATTATGTATAGTTGACAAACATGTTCTCCCAGAGAATGTATTTCCTTTTCCTTTTGATGCCGATTTCTTTTTCTGTGCAGAAGTTTTTAAGTTTGATGTAGTCCCATATATTAATTTTTTCCTTTGTTTCTCTTGCCCTAGATGATATATCAGTGAAAATTCTACTACATATGATGTCAGATTTTTCTGCCTACATTTTCTTCTAGGATTTTTATGGTTTCACAGCTTATTTAAGTCTTTTATCCATTTTGAGTTTATTCTCATGTATGGTGTAAGTTTGTGGTCTAGTTTCATCTTTTTGCATGTAGCTGTCCAGTGGAGACTCTTTTCTCCATTGTATGCTTTTGCCACCTTTGTCAAATATTAATTGAGCATGTCTTGGGTCAATTTCTGGGTTCTCTGTTCTGTTCCATTGGTCTATGTGTCTGTTCTTGTGCCAGTACCAGGCTGTTTTTATTACAGTGGCTTTGTAGTATAACCTGAAATCTGGTAATGTGATCCCTCCTACTTTGTCCTTCTTTTTCAAAATTGCTGTGGCTATTTGGGGTCTTTTATGGTTCCATATAAACTTTTGGAGTATTGGTTCTCCCTCTGTGAAATATGCCATTGGTATTTTAATAGGGGTTGCATTAAATCTGTGGATTGCTTTGGGTAGTATGGACATTTTATTTTATATTTTATTTATTTATATTGATTTTTTTAGAGAGAGAAAGATAGAGAGAGGGAGGGAGAGAGAAACATCTATGAGCGAGAACCTCAGTTGGCTGCCTCCTGCATGCCCTCCAAGAGGGATTGGGCCCACAACCTGGGCCTGTGCCCTGATCAGGAATTGAACCAGTGACCTCTAGGTGTATGGGTCAATACTCAACCACTGGGCCATACTGGCCGAGCAGTATGGACATTTAAATTATGTTCATTTTTCTGATCCATGCACATTTTATATATTTCACTTTTTTATATCCTCCTCTATTTCTTTTTTCAGTGTCCTATAGCTTTCTGAGAAAAGGTATTTACCTCCTTGGTTAAGGTTATTCCTAGGTGTTTTATTGTTTTTTGTTGCAGTGATAAATGGGATTGTACTTTTGGTTTCCCTTTCTGACTGTTCATTATTGGTGTATATGAATGCCATTGATTTCTGGATATTAATTTTGTATTCTGATACTTTGCCAAATTCATTTATTAAATCTAGTAGATTTTTGATGGAGTCTTTAGGGTTTTCTGTCTACAGTAACATGTTGTAAGTGAATGATAATTTACTTCCTCCTTTCAGATTTGGATGCTTTTTCTTTTTTCTTTTTTTTCTGATTGTTGTGGCTAAGAGTTCCAGTACTATGTTAAATAAGAGTGGCGAAAGTGGGCATCGCTGTCTGGTTCCTCTTCTTAAGGGAAATGCTATTAGTTTTTGCCCATTGAATATGATGTTGGCTGTAGGTTTTTCATATATGGCGTTTATTATGTTGAGATATGATCCTTCTATTCCCACAATGCTGAGCCTTAGCAGAAATGGGTGCTGGATTTTGTCAGATGCTTTTTCAGTATATATTGATACGATCATATAGTTTTTATCTTTCATTTTGTTTATGTGGTGTATCACATTTATTGATTTGTGAATATTGTGTCAGCCTTGCATCCCTGGGATGAATTCCATTTTGTCATGGTGAATAATGTTTTTAATGTATTGCTGGATCTGATTTACTAATATTTTGTTCAGGATTTTGGCATCTATGTTCATCAGGGATATTGGCCTGTAGTTTTCTTTCTTTGTAGTGTCTTTATCTGGTTTTGGAATTAGAATTATGCTGGCTTCATAAAACAAGTTTGGAAGTCTCCTTTCTTTTTGGACTTTATGGAATAGTTCGAGGAGAATGGGTGCTAGTTCTTCTTTGAATGTTTAGTAAAATTCCCCTGTGAAACTGTCTGGGCTGGGCTTTTGTTTGCTGGGAGTTTCTTGGTTACATCTTCAATTTCTTTAGTTGTTATTGGTCTGTTCAAGTTTTCTCATTCTTCCCATTTCTGTTTTGGGAGACTGTGTGATTTTAGAAATGTGTCCATTTCACCTAGATTGTCCAATTTGTTGGCGTATAATTTTTCATAGTATTTTTTTAAAACAATCCTTTGTATTTCTGTGGTGTCAGTTGTTATTTCTCCTCTTTCATTTCTGATTTTGTTTATTTGTGTCCTCTCACTTTGTTTGTTGGTGAGACTGGCTAAGGGTTCATCAGTCTCATTTATCTTTTCAAAGAATCAGCTCTTTGTTTCATTGATCTTTTAAATTTTTTTTTTTTTTAGCCTTTATGTTGTTTATTTCTGCGCTGACCTTTACTATTTATTTCCTTATACTTGCTTTGGGTTTTTCTTTTTGTTTACTTTCTATTTCTTTAAATTGAAGTTAGATAGTCAATTAGAAATTTTTCTTGTTTCATGAGGTAGGCCTGTAGTGCTATGAACTTCCTTCTCAGGACTGCTTTCAATGCGTCCCATAGATTTTGTGTTGTGTGTTCATTTTCATTGATTTCCAGGAAGTTTGCGATTTCTTCCTTGATCTTGGTAACCCATTTAATGTTTAATAATATGCTATTTAGCTTCCATGTGTTTGAATATTTTTTAGTGTTTTTATTGTAATTGATTTCTAGTGTCATGCCATTGTGATCTGAGAAGATGTTTGATATGATTTCAATTTTCTTGAACTTGTAGAGAGTTAGTTTGCATCCTAACATGTGGTCTATCTGTGAGAATGCCCCATGTGCACTTGAGCGGAATGTAAATTCTGCAGTTTTGTGGTGTAATTCTCTATAGATATACAATAAATCCATTTAATCTAATACATTTAAAGTCTCTGTTTCCTTGTTAATTTCTTGTCTAGAGGATCTATCCAATGATGTCATTAGGGTGTTGAAGTTCCCTGCTATGATTGTCTTGCTGTTGATTTCTCCTTTGAAGTCCTCCAAAATATTTTTTAATATATGTTGGTGCTCCTAAATTGGGTGCATATATGTTTACCAAGGTTATATCTTCCTGTTGGATAGATCCTTTCAATATTATATAGTGGCTTTCTTTGTCTCTAGTTATGGTCTTCATTTTGAAGTTGATTTGATCAAATATGAGTATTGCTACCCCAGCTTTTTTTCCCCTTTTTGTTTGCTTGGAAATTTTATTTGCATCCCTTCACTTTCAACCTATGTGAGTCTTTTGTTGTGAGGTGGGTCTCCTGTAAGCAGCATATATATATATATCATGCTTTCTTATTCATTCAACTACTCAATGTCTTTTGATCAGAGCATTTAATCCATATACATTAAATGTTGTTATTGATATTTACTTATTTATTGCCATTTTAATTAATTATCATTATGTTTTCCTATTTCTTCTGCTTATTATAGTTTTTAAAATATTTCTTAAAGTGCTGATTTGGTGCTAATATATTCCCTTAGCCCTTTTTGTCTGGGAAGCTCTTTATTTCACTTTCTATTTTGAATGATAACCTTGCTGGATAAAGTAGTCTTGGATTCACATCCTTGTTTTTCTTTATCTTGAACACGTCATTCCCTACTGGCCTATAGTGTTTCTATTGAGAAAGCAGCTTATAGCCTTAGGGGGGGCTCCTTTGTAGGTAAGCTGTTGCTTTTTTCTTTCTTTTTTTTTTTTTTTTTGCTGCCTTTAAGAGTTTCTATTTTACTTTAATTTTTGGCATTTTAATTATGATGTGCCTTGATGTTGGTCTGTTTGGGCTCTTCTTACTTGGGGCCCTCTGTGCTTCCTGAACTTGTATGCTTTTTTCCTTTACCAAGTTAGGGAAGTTTTTTTTAATCACTTTTTCCTCAGATATATTCTTTAACCTTTGCTAATTTTTCTCCTCTTCTGGAACTCCTATGATGTGGATGTTGTTACAATTCATATTGTCCCACAGTTCTCTTAAACTGTCCTGTTTTTTTCATTGTTTTATTTTCTTTATGGTTCTCTGATTGACTGATTTTTTTCTACCCTGTCTTGTAATTCACTGATCTGATACTCAGCTTTCTTGAGTCTGCTGGTTATTCCTTCCAGTGTGTTCTTTATTTTTGCTATGTCATTCTTCATTTCCACATGGTGGTTTTTCATTTCCATTTGGTTGATTTTCATTGTTTCTGTATCTTTACTTATGCTGTTGAGCTTTCTCATAATCATTACTCTGAATTCTACCTCTGATAACTTGCTTAATTTTGTTTCACATATCCCTTCTTCTGTAGAATTCTCTTGTTCTTTGGTTTGGGATTTGTTTCTTTGTTTCACCATTTTGGTTCTCTCAGTGGGTTTTGGAGCCTGCCAAATTTTCCCTGTGCATATCAGTGTTCTGCTAATTGTGGCTCCATCTGCTGGGTTTGGGATGAGTGTGGGAGGACTCACATGAAACACCAATGTCTAGTCTTACTTTCCTGAGTAGATTCGCAAGCCAAGCAACGATTCAGTTATCCTCCAGCTTTTGCCTGCAGGCTATTAGTCTCAGTTACTTAATGAGCCTTGGGTTGTAGCTCTCAGCTGAATGAAAAATCCCTCAGGTGGACAGGGTTAGATGATTTCCAGTGGGTGGGGCAGTTGTTATCCCTGGGTTAAAATTGGTTTGATAAGAATGTTGTTTCCGCAGTGTGAGCTGTTGGCTCAGCACAGGGGTCCAGGCCTCTGCCTTCATAGCTCAGTCCCCAGAGCCCCAGGGTGGTGTTAAATTCCTGAGGAAGGGGCAGTTGTTTCTCCTCCAGGCTGAAACCACTATGATGGGGCACTTTATAGACATGGCTACTGAAGCCATGGGGGAGGGGCTCAGCATAGGAATTTAGGTTTCAGCTTACCCAGCTCAGTCCTCAGAGCCACAACCCTCAACACTGCGAGCCAGGTCCAGATTTCAAATCTTTTGGAGGCTTTTTTCCCCCTCTTTGTTTGCTGGTAATCTGTAGCTGTTAATGAGCCTCAGTGTGTATTTCTCCGGCAGGGTAGTGGTAAATTCCTGAGGGCAGGGCCATTGCTTCTCCCCTGGGCTCTGGGAAAGGGCTCTAGGAGTAATATGGCTACTCTCCTGATTGGTTGATTTTTTCTACCCTGTCTTCTAATTCACTGATCCGGTCCTCAGCTTCCTCTACTCTGCTTTTTAAACCTTCCAATGTGTTTTTCATTTCGGATATGTCATTTTTATCTCTTCTTGATGGTTTTTAATTTCCAGTTGGCTTATTTTCAGTGTCTCTATGTCCTTACTCATGCTGTTCAGCTTCCTCAAGATCATGGCTCTGAATTCTAGCTCTGTTAACATGCCTAATTGCTCCACATTGATCTCATCTTCAGTGGAGGTCTCTTGCTCTTTCATTTGGCTTCTGTTTCTGTGTTTCACCATTTTGGCTATCACTGTGGGCTTTGGAGCCTGTCAAGTTTTCCCTGTGGGTGTTGGTGTTCTGCTGTTTGTGGCTCCCTCTCCTGTGTTTAGATGAGCGAGGGAGGACCCACGTTGAACACCACTGTCAAGTCTTACTTTCCTGGTTAAAGTTGCCAGCCCAGGAAAGGTACTGTTATCCTCTAGCTTTTTGCCTGGAGGCTAGCAGTCGAGGTTACTTGAGGAGTTTTGGGTTGTCAGTTGATTGAAAAACTCCCTCAGGTGCTCAGCACAAGGGGCTTTCACGAGGGTGGGGCAGATGCTGGTTGTTAGTGAGCCTCAATTAGCACTTCAATGACCCACAGGGTGGGGTTGGATCTCCGAGGGAGGGGCTGCTGCCTCTCTCAGAGCCCTGGGAAGGAGCAATATGCCCACAGTCCTGCGTGGCTGCAACTCAGCAAACGCTCTGAGCGCCCTCCAAATCCCGAGTGTCCCCACACAGCTCCAGTCCAGTCTGTCCCCCTCTGCCGGAGCCCAAGGTGAGTGGCTGTGGCTGTTTCAGCCTCTGTCCCGGCTGCGCTGTGGGGCCGCCTGGGAGTGTGACCCGAGGGCGCTGCTCCCAGCTGAGGCTGCTGCCGAGCTGCCGACAGGGCTCCCAGCCCCCGTCTCGGGCCTTCGCAATCCTAACGGGATGGAGTCAGTGTCCCTCGTTATATGGTCCTCGCAAGCTGCTTTTCTGTTGCTTTTTCCCATCAATTTGTCTGTGTTATAGTTGTGATTCCAGTTTGGTTCTGGGAGACGGTCTGTGTAGCTTCCGTTCACTCTGCCGCCATTTTTCTCCTCTCAGATGGCTACTCTCCTTTGAGGGAGTGATTCAGCATAAAATTCCTGATGGCTTCCTTCCCAGCTCTCTCCCCAATGTCATGAACCCCCATCTCTGTTCCAGTCCAGTCTTCCCTCCCTCTGCCGGAGCCCAAGGTGAGTGGCTGTGGCTTATTTAGTGCCCTGGCCATTCAGAGAAGTGCTGGTGTTCCCTGTGCCTCTCCCTGTTGACAAAACCTCTGCTTTGGTGTTTTCCTCAGCCAGGTGTTATGTGGGCACCTTTCCCTTGTCTACCACTCTGTGCTGGGAGCCACCACTCTGTGCTGAGGAGCTGACTTGGGGTTTTAACCCCTTATCTGAAGGAACTGCTCACAGCTAAGACAGCCCTCATCTGCTGCCCATGGGCACCCGGCCAACCCTCTCATGCCTTTGCAGCTCCTTCTGGGCTTGATTTGGGGTCCTCTTTATGTCCCTGGTTATAAGGGTTCTCTCCAGCTGCTCTTCATTTGGTTTTTCCTGATGACTTGTCTTTATTTTAATTGTAATTCCAGTTTGGTCCCGGGAGATGGTCTATGTAGCTTCCATTCACTCTGCTACCATTTTAAATCTCCGCCACAAACATTTTAAAAATGAAATAGAGAATATCAGGATGGACACACCCCATGTGAATGGACTGCAGTACATGTAGCTGCGTGGAGACAGGGAGCCGGTGTCTTGGTGAGAGCTGCGAGGTGGGTCTCCGGGAGGACTGGCCGGCGCGGCAGACGGGAACCTGGAATGTGGAGGTCTGGAAGACCAGAAAGCTGATTAAGAGCTTGGAGGCAGCCCCAGAGAGAGAGAAATTCGATGTGAGAGATATATGTTGATCAGTTGCCTCCTGTGAGCACCCTCGGTTGGGAACTGAACCTGCAACCTAGCAATGGCGCAAGCATGATATCATTGGTCATTCCTCCCAAAGACAAACATTAGGTCACTAGTAAACCACCTCTCAGTCCTGGGAGCCGTTATATCTGTGCAACAGAGTCAAACTTTCTAGCAAAGTACCTCCAACTGGCCGGGATGCTTACTGTGGTGCAGTGGTAGCAGCAGAAGGAAAGGAAAGGAGAGTCTGCACTGACTTTGAACCACTCCCGCCCATCAGTACACCCTGTGCCTGCGTGAGCACCGCTCCACACAGAGGCCCTCCCAGCCCTGCTTGCAGGTGAGAGCAGGTCTGGCTCGGTGTCCCAGGGGGCGCACTGTGGGGCACACTCCGAGCACAAGAGAAAAGTCGGGCTCCCTGACTGTGGGCCTCCCAAAGGCACAGGTAGAGGAGGTGGTCAGCTTTGCGTTTTGCCTGTCTAAGAAGGGAAAAGCACCCTGGCCGGTTTTGCTGAGCGGTTAGAGCATCGATCTGCAGGTTCAGTTCCTGGTTAGGGGCACGGACCTGGCTGCAGGTTCGATCCCAGGCCCTGATCAGGGCCCGTCGGGAGGCAACTGGGCGATGTTTCTCTCTCTCTCCTTCCCTCCCTTCTACTATCTAAAAATCAATGGAAAAATATCCTCAGGTGAGGATTAACAACACCAACAGCTGTTTATTTTGGAGACACAGTGAATGTGGCTGGTCTTGTTTTAGCTGGGTCTGCTGACTTTCAAACTGATCAAGTCAGTCTGACATGTTTGACCAGAGGGTGCAATCAGAAGTTTTAAAATTAGTTGATGTATCCTATGGTGATGGAAATGGATTTAACCAAGCTATTGCGTTATCTACTGAAGTCTTCTCCAATGTGAAATTCGCTCAAAAGAAGAAAGTAATAGGGCAGTACTTTGGTGAAATCAGCCAGGATGTGGGCAGTACTGTTTTGGAGCTGAAGATACATTAAAGGCTTTAGAAATGGGAGCTGTAGAAATTCTAATAGTCTATGAACATCTGGATATAAGGAGATACATTCTTCATCGCAAGGCACAGCAGAGGAGAAAATTGTCTAACACCAGAGTAGTAGAAGGATAAATCCCATTTCAGAGACAGACAGGACAGAACACAGACTCAGTGAGAGCCCCCTGGAATGGTCTGCTAACAACTGCAAGACGTCTGGAGCTCACTGGAAATCGTCACAGATGAGCCTCAGGAAGGATCCCGGTTTGTGGAAGGATATGATGGAAGTGGAGGTACCTCGCGGTACCAAGTAGATTTCCAGGGAAGGGAATTCTGAGGAGGGGAGAACAAGTTGTGTGACCTTGATGGCAATGAGGCAGTGGACATGGGTCCTGCACACTGTGCCTCACCCTCCAGCATCCAACCCGAGGAGCAGGCCCTTGGAGGAATCCAACAGATTCCTGCCTTCAGTGGGCACATTTCCAGAACTCAGGGCACAATCCATGAACATTGGATATCGAAAAGGAAACTGAAACAGAACCAGACCCAGCCTGCGCTCCGGGTGCCATAGTGTCAGCGCAGCCGCCTAGGGCTGCATTCCTTGACGCCACTGAGGACTCATTTACACAGGGGTCGCAGTTTTTACTTTTACTCCATGGTGTAATTGGTTGCTCTTGTATTTTATTTAAAAAATATTTTTTAACCTTCATACATAGAATCAAAATACTTTAACTGCTGTGAACCTTCAAAAGTTAATCGAAATGAGATCACGCTAATGTTTCTTATTTTATTAGAGAGAAATGAAGTTGCTGCATTTCACGGTGACCCATTCACATGGCATTCTCTGTATGCACTGCATACAAAGAAACGCGCAGAGACGTGTCGGAACTGTGTCTCTTCTGGTCCCTGTGAAAGGTTGGAAGGGCCCGCTCTTGGCAATTTCAGGTCACTCCCTCACTCGGCCCCTCCCCGCCCAGACTCGGTTTCAAGGATGCCAGTTCCCTCGTCCGCGGAGCTGACGTGTGAAGCCTTTGGGCCTGGCATTTGTGCTGGTTTGGGGAGCCCTCGCAGCGTTGCTGTGACGAGGGCTCCCGTCACCTGGGCCTGCTGGAAACATGGGGACGGTCATGTTGGGCTCTGTGCTGTTGCTGCATCGGGAGAAATGAAACATGCGATGTCAGTGAACGTGAAGACATTTTAAGACGATTTCCTTTTATTTTGCTTGGGTCTGCCCTTGGTAAAGAGAGGTGGTTCTCTTTTCCTTGTGTTGGACAGCATGAGGTTATGTGACTGTTTTGAGTTTTAAAAAATGAATGTCAAGGTTTTCCACAGGAACGACAGGTAAGACATGTACGACCGCATGCAGTTGTCACCCCTGACCTCCTGGGGGTGGCAGCCTCTGTTTCCAACATGGGACTTTCAAGCACCTCTCCAGTGACAAAATAGGAGAGGGGTGGAAATGGATGGGACACGGCTTCTGGCACCAGAAATTGGTTTCAAAAGTGGGCCTGAAAACTGAAGCTCATGCTTTGCAGCTGGGCTGTGAGTTGGACTTGACCCCAGCTGACAAGGTCATTGCTTGCCCGAGGTGGCAAAATGAGCAGTGTATGGGACGGCTCGGTGGTGGCAGTGGAGGAGGCTCCGAGGGGTTCTGAAGGACCCACCGCAGTAAGCGTCAGAAGCATCACCCCACACTGATAGGGCAGAGAGTGCATCTGCTTCTCCGACTGCCATTTCCTCGAGGCGACCGTCTCTGGCTGCACTGGTCTGAGCCAGCTCCTGTCCTGGGCTGCAGACCTGCCTGTGTTCCAACAACCCTGCTTCACTTGAACGAGGGAGGACATCTGAAACGTCAAGTTCCTGGTTCTCACACTGTACTCTGAGGTCCGGTGCCTGTCTGAGGATGTGCAGCCTGAGGTCTCAACCCCCAGTGAGAAGTCAGTTCACAGCGTGAGGCTGTGCCGGGGCAGGCTCTGGCTGCTTGCCGAGCACCCACGACGAGCCAGCCTGCTGTCTCCCCACAGTCCTCGGGTTTGCTGTTGTAAACAAGTCGGATGGGATAGACGAGACCAGAAAGATTGGACGTAAATTTATGCTTTTGAATAACTTATTGTTTCACATGATACATTTGGGGTATGCAGCTCCTTTTGTAGTCTTTATTTTTACTATTTAAGTTTGGAAGTGATGCTGACTTTCTGTATTTCTTTAGTCAATGTGTTCTCCTCGGTCATACATATTGCATTATACTTGATGTGTGTATCAGTCTATACTGATGTGTATTATCATCGCCGGACACACACATCACTGAGGGGTGCAACCGTAGTATTCTCAGCCACTGCAGGGATCCTGAGCAACGAAACCATGCTGTGGTGATGTGCAGGAATGGAGAAGAATATTAAACCGTATTTAAATTCTTAAATGAGAAAATGTCAGGGTGTATTTGTTATAGTGAGGACAGGGCTGACAGTGACGTTCTGTTTCTGGTGTGTGGGTGTGTACAAGCAATGTCAATTGCATTTCTTATCTTAGGTAACGGCTTGACATATGGAAACCACCAGATTAGGTCAGGTTACAACTTTGGACCCTATGATCTTAGATTTTACCTGGGTTTGCCAAGGTGTATAGCTTTGCTTACACAACTAAGGTAGCTAGCAAATAGCCATATTAAATACGTTAGCATTTTCTGTAACAATATTGTTTATATCAGATTCCATTACATCTTTCTATAAACTAAATCCCCACATAAGAAATGTTATTCATCCCTGGCTGGTTTGGCTCAGCGGTTAGAGCATCGGCCCGTGGACCAAGAGACCCGGGTTTGGTTACCGCTAAGGACACGTACCTCGGTTGCAGTTTGTCCCCAGCCCCAGTTGGGGTCATATGGGTGGCAACCACTTGATGTGTCTCTCTCATGTCGATGTTTCTCTCTCTCTTCCCCCCTCTCTCCCTCCCATTCTGTCTGAAGATAAATGCAAAAATATCCTCGGGTGAGGATAAAAAAATAAAATAAAAAGATAAATGTTATTCAGCAGATGGCGTCAGGGAAGGTGTTGCTGCCCTTGGGGAAATGGCGCCCCAACTTTCCCTGTTTGCCCTGTCTGCCCAGAACCTGGGACTTGGCAACCACTTACTGAGCCTTCTGGTTGACATAACTGCATTCCTCATTTCTCTTCAGACGTGGTCTCTTTTTTCTATCTCTTCACTGTGTTCTGTGGTACACTGATCTCACATTCTTTTAGGGAGGAAGCAGGCTATCAATACATTCAGGAAGAAGCCGGTGTGTGTCTTGTTTGCCCCACAGAGGTTGTGTCTCACATGGATGATGGATAGGAAAGAACACTGTGCACTGAGCCTGGCCTGGGGGTTGGGCATGGGGGGGGGGGGTCTGACTCAGCACAGGTGTGAACTTGATCCATTCTGTAGAAAAGGAGGACTGCTGGCATTTGTTTTAATGGAAATTTTTAAATGACTTTCTTTTTAACTGATTATAAAAGTAACATTTGCTCTTTGTGGAGAATTGAACAAAAAGCCATGGTAAGTCACCACTTGGAGATGACCACAGAGTGTACAGTCCAGTGGCTCCCAGTGTGCTCACGGGATTTGCAGCCGTCACCACAACCAATGTTAGCACCTTTTCCCCCTCACCCTAGAAGCCCTACTCCCTGAGTCCTGACTCCCCAGACCCTTTCCTCCCAGCACTGGATAACCATTAGGCTACCTTCTGTCTGTCTAGATGGGCCTTTCTGACTGCTCCTGTCACTCAGCACAGTGTTTTCGAGGTCCATCCACGTCGTAGCATGTGTCAGTACTTAATTTATCTTTATGGCTTGTATTAATCAGCTCAATTGCCATAGCACGATGCCATCGACCGAGAGGCGTAACAGAAATTCATGTGCACACAGATCTGGAGTCTGCAGTCCGAGGTCAGGGTGCTGTGGGGCAGGGTTTTGGTGAGTGCTCCCCTCCTGGCGTGCTGAAGCCACCTGCTAGCTGTGCCCGCATGGAGTGGAGGGGGAGCTCTGCTGTCTCTTTCTCTTTTTATTGGGCCACTGGTTCCATTGCATTCGGGTTCCACCCCATGACCTCCTTAACCTCCCTCCCCTCCTGAAAGGCCCTGTGTTCCAGAGCCATGTGAGGGGGCAGGGTCTCCACATCGAACTGGAGGGAGGGGCACAGTTCCTTCCATAGCAGGGCTGGATCATCGTCCCCTGTATGGATGAGTGGCATCTCGCTGCACCTGCTCATCAGTGGTGGGCGCTGTTGTTAGTACTCTGGCTCTATGAACAGTGCTGCTGTGGACATCTGTGTGCGGGTTCTGTGTGGATGTATATCTTCACTTCTCTTGGCTGTATAGAGTGACTAACTGTAGGGTCAGCTGTTTGGTAACTGCCAGACTGTCTCCAGACCACATTTAGAACCACCTGACACCCCACCAGCAGAGTGAGGATCAGTCCCTGCTAACACGTGTCACCCTCTGTCTGCGGGGCCACAGCCGCCCCTGGGCATGAAGTGCATCTCACTGGCTCTGCTTCAGGTCCCCATGATGCCTGATGACGTGGAGCGACTTCATGTGCTTGTGACCATTTGTGTATCTTCTCTGGAGAAACGTCTGTTCAGATCTTTTGCCCTTTTTATTGGGGTTGTATTTTTATTGTTGAGTTGTAAGAGTTCTTTATATAGTCTAGATACAAGTCTCTTATCAGATACATGATTTGAGTTTTGTGGTTAACTTTTCATTTTCTAGGTGTCTCTTGAAGAATGGGAATTTTTAATTTTGGTGATGTCCAGTTTATTTTTTTATGTGTTGCTTTGTGCTTTGGTGTTATATCTTAAGAAATCATTGCTTGACCCAAGGTCACAAAGATTTAGGTTTTTTTCCTAAGAGTTTTATGATTTAGTGCTTTCATGTAGGTCTTTGGTCAAGTTTGAGTTAATTTTTATGTGTGATGTGAGACAGAAATCCATCCTTTTGCATGGAAGTAGCAGTGTCCAAGCACCGCTTATTCGTGGACTTTCCCTGCTGATTGGGCTCCGTGTGCTTGTTGGAAATCAGTTGGCCATAAATGGGAGAGTTTTCTCTGGACTTTTAATTCTATTCCATTGATCTATTTGTCTCTCCTTATGCCCACACCACACTGTCTTGATTATTGTCACTTTACAGTAAGTTTTTAAATCAGAAAGTGTGAACCCTCCAACTTTATTCTTTTTAGTATCAAGATTGTTACGGCTTTTCTGGGTTTTTTGAATTTTCACTTGTCATTTTTCTCGTCATTGTTTGTGTGTGTGTGTGTGTGTGTGTGTGTGTGTCTGTTTTGTGTGTGTGTGTGTGTGTGTGGTACGTGCCCCAAGCAGGAACCAAACCTGGGACTCTCTGGTCTGCAGGCTGATGCTCCAACCACTGAGCCAAACCAACCAGGGCTCGTCATTGTTTTTTGTTTTGTTTTGTTTGTGATCCTCACTTGACGATATGTTTCTGTTGATTTTAGAGAGAGAGGAGGGGAAAGAGAGAGAAACGTCGATGTGAAAGGGAAATAGCAATATGTTTCTACCATACACACGCTGATTAGGGCTCAAACCCTTATCCTTTTGGTGTGTGGGATGACGCTCCAACCCACTGAGCCCCCAGCGGGTCTCTTATCAGTGTTTTGAAAATGCATCTTATCTTTACCTTCTCATCAGTGAGATACATCCCACGGTGATTCTCCCTGTTCCCTGTTTTCTCTTTCTAGCTCTATATCGTAAACACGTCCCCCATATGTTGTAAACTTATTTTACATATGATTCTCTACATAATTTAGTTGTCTTCCCATTGGACACTTTTTCTAAAGTTTGCCATTGAAAATGTTGCTGTTTTGGCTGCCTTCACTCCCGAGAGTTTGATTTCATTCAGTAGCTACTGAAGATATTCGTACATATTAAATATACTACCTTTTCATTCAAACCTTAAGATGGTTTCCCTAAAAGTAGTAGAACAGGTGCAGACAGGTGTGTCTTAGAAACTTAGAAAAGTCATTTGCAACTTAGAAAAGTCACTAACCTGTCTGACCCTCAGAGTTCTCATCTGAAAAATGGAGAGAACACTCTCACAGAGCCAGTGCAGGGCAGTGTGGCTGAGCACACACCTGACGCATTCCAGACACTCAGTAAATACTTGTAAGCATCGTTCTCTGCATCCTGCTTGCTGCTAGCTATATTTAACGTCGCGGAGCAGCAGAAATGCAGCAGCATTCCGGTGAGGAGCCGGCCACGTAAGGTCTCTCCTCTAAGCCTGGAGCTGCAGTTGCAATGTGTTGACAGGACGTTTTCCCACATTAACCAAAGAGAAGTGTTTGGATGTCATGCACCAACATATGTCTTCATGTCTAAATCTGTGTAGGTATTTAAGATTTGTTTCCTAGAATCATTTCCTAGCAATGTCTGTAGCCACCGAAGATATTGCTCACATAGTGAAGACACTAACCTCTTCCTTCAAGCCTAGATTAGCTCTCGAGCGCAGTGGGTCGGCCTGGTCAGCTCAGCCCACAGGAGGTGCTGACCCCCTGCGCGAGGCGGGGAGGGCGTGTTGCTCTGGGTGCCTGGGAGCAGCAGCAGCCGAAGGGCTCAGCCTAGGAAACCAGGCCCTCGGGTTCAAATCGTGAAAGGAACCACCACCATCTGCACTGGATGTGTGCCAGGCACCTCTCTGGTGGATTTTTGTGTCTCTCAGTTAATGTATTTAAATATCAAGATCACCCTGGACAGTCAGGTCCATAAGGAACCCAGTTTTATAGGTGAGGAAGCAGGTTTTGAGAGGGTTGGCAGCTGGGCTAGGGCGTGCTGGTGGCGATGACAGAGCCCGATCCCTCTGCCTCTCAGGTGGGACCACCCGGGTGTCCCCCGGAGCTGCAGCAAGCTGCACGTGGCTGGGAAACGTGTCTCCTTTCGACCGCCTGGAGGCGGAGAGAGTGCGGGCTTGGAGCTTAGAAAGGGGGCAAGAGTCAGAGTCCATTCATTGGTTCAACAAAGGTGGCTGAGCTCCTGCCCTGGGCAGGGGAACAGACCGGCCAGGTGCTGGCCGCACGCTGGAGACCACGAGCCCGCGCCTGGCTCTGCTGGAACGCGTGTGGTGGGAAAGCTCAATGTGGCTCCAGGAGCCACAGGACACGTGCAGACTGGCCGGCTGCTTCGGAGGACTTCTGGGTGCCAGAGAGTCCGGAAATAGTTTCCCCAGCCGGGCCTGAGATGTGAGTGCCAGAGGGCGAGGACCCGGGCCTGCAAGGGGGCTGGGTGAAGGCTGGAGAGAGGAGCTGGATGCAGGCAGAGGGGCCAGCTGGAGCAGTGGCTCAGCCTTGAGGACTTGGGATCGTCCTGAGGGCAGCAGGGGTCCTGCGGAGGGCTGTCCTGGCAGCCGTGGCATCAGGTGGGCTGTACGGACACCAGGTGTCTGCAGGTGGTCGGTTGATGGCTTGTGGCAGTGGGAACGGAAAGTGGGTGATTTTAGGAGACATTTATGGGGTGAGAATGACCCTTTCTTAAAAAGAGTTTTGTGCTTGCTGGTGTGATTCAGTGGTTGAGCCTTGACCCTGCACCAGGAGGTCATTGGTTCGATTCCCAGTTAGGGCACATGCCCAGGTTGTGGGCCCGATCCACAGTGGCGGGCGTGCAGGAGGCGGCCAGTCAGTGTTCTCTCTCATCCATGTTTCTCTCTCTCCCTCTCCCTTCCTCTCTAAAATCAATAAAGAAAAAAAAATTTTTTAAAGGGGGGTTTATTTGGAGGTGTGTTTCTCCCCAGTCAGTGGTTGAAAATGTTCACACGTTGTCCTGTCAGTGCTCAGGGAACTTCCTGTTAGAAGTAAGTCTGTGGTTTAAACATGGGTGATGCGCCCCGTTTCCTTCATTTGGTATTTGATAAATTTGGTTTCTTAGTCCTCGGGGCTTCTCGACGTGGCCCATCTGGATTCTGGACCCAGCGCCAGAGGAAGAGCAGACGCTGTCCCGTCCGCAGCAGACTGCGGTGATGTCTGAGTTAGTGTTGCTGCTGCAGCGGCCCTTTGAGCAGGAACCGGAGGACGTGTCCCTGTCACGGGCGGCGTCGGAGGCAGAGCTCCTGCCTCTGCACTGGGCAAGAGCTCTGGGCCCCCAGCTGCTGCTGCCTGCGCTGTTTCCAGTGGCCCCGTCTTGGCAGCAGCAGCAGCTGGGAATGCAGAGGAACAACCGTGGTGAGACGTGGCTGATGCGGCTGGTCTGGGCTCATTCACTGCCCAGAATCCCCAGTGCAGCTCGCAGAGGTGGCTGTTTCAGCGGCCAAGGCCCCCGCCCTGACGCGAGCCAGCATTCTGCGGGTGGGAGCTCCCCCCACGAACTGAGAGGCGGACAGACTAGCAGCTATATCAACACATATGACTAGCACTTAAAGCTTACCTACAGAATTTGAAGAAAATTTGTTTAGCCTGTTCCCGTTTCTCTAGGGCCACAGTGTTCCTTGTATAATTGAGAAATAACTTTATTGAGCATGTGTACCAGGTGGTTGGGGCCATCTCATCCCAGCCCTGGCTCTGCTGAGGGGAAGGCCTCCAGTCGCCTGGTGAGGCTGTGTGTGTGTGTGTGGGGGGGGGGGGGTGAGCATGCCGGGCGCCCAGCTGCTGGCTTGGCGTGGGGGCCTTCTTCCCCCTCAGCTCTCCTTTCTACGAAAACAGGGCTTTTATTAGCTGTCTGTCTAGGAATCAAGATCCTTTCTGGGTTCAAAACGTGATAAGCTCCGTGATTATCTCCGTGTAGGATGCCACTTCCAGCACCACATGTTCTCATTTAAAACGCTGCCTTCACGGAGGCGTGGCGGGTGGCTCAGCGGGGTCTGGGCTGCCAGGTGCTCCCAGTGCCTCAGGCTCCAGGGCGGCTCCGCCTCCCCCACATGCCCAACATCACTGGCTGAGTCAAGAAGGAGGTTAACTCACCAGACTACTGACATTTACCCTTAGGTGTCAACATTTTTTTAGAAAGGAAATCTCTATGATTTGTCCTTCCAGTGGTGGAACATGGAGGTTTTATTTTATTTATTTTTAATTTTTTTCCTTTATTGATTTGAGAGAGGAAGGAAGTGGGAGAACATCGACTGGCCACCTCCTGCATGCTCCCCACTAGGGATCGGGCTCACAACCTGGGCATGTGCCCTGACCAGGGATCGAACCGGCAACCTCTTGGTGCAGGGTCCATGCTCAACCACTGAGCCCCACCAGCCAGATAGAACATGGAGGTTTTAAAAAAGGTTAATGTGTCCCTTTCACCTCGATGTATCTCTCTCTGTCCCTCTCCCTCCCACTCTATCTGAACAAAATATCGAAAAATGTCCTGGCGTGAGGATAAACAATAAATAAAATAAAAAAGTTTTTTTCTGTGTTCTTCTAATTTTCTATGATGATTAAAAAGCTTTTATAATGGAAAAATAATCTTATTTAAAAGGTCAGTTAGGCCCAGCTCATGTGGCTCAGTGGTTGAGCGTCGACCCTGCACCAAGAGGTCATCAATTTGTTTCTAGGTTGTGGACCTGATCCCAAGTGGGGGGCATGCAGGAGGTGGCCAGTCGATGTTCTCGCTCATCGATGTTTCTCTTTCTCTCCCTCTCCTTTCCTCTTTCTTTAAAAAATAAAGAAAAAAATGTAAATCTTAAAGAAAAAGGTATACACATTGAAAAAATGTTTCAATGTACCCATGACCACAGACTCCAAGTACTGGAAATAATTTTCCAGTTTGAGTTATTTAATACAATTAGTAGCTAAATAAATACATTATACATGTTGGTAGTTATTGAACAGAGAGTCCGAGGGGCACCCTTTCAGCTCCTTGTTGGGCACCTGGAGGTTTTCACAGGGGCAGTGCCAGGATGGGGGGTGGGGAGGGGGATGGCTATAAACCCTGCAACTGCGAGTCATCTGGACATGGAGTTGCTTTAGGAGAGTGCCTGGGAACCCTGGGCAGTCTCTGTAGCCAGATCTGAAACTGCTCGGCCAGCCTGTGTTCACCAGCAGGTGACTGCCCTGTGTGGGGCAGTGTCCACACCCTCCTGGGCTGGGGCCTGCCCAGTGTGTGCCCTGGTCACCGGGAGCCAGGGCCAGGACCAGGGCCGCAGGCTCAGCTGCCCCTCTGCCCTGCGGGTGGGGACACCGGCACCCTCTGCTCTGGCTGCTCCCCCGAACCCCAGAGCCCTCACTGCTCAGACTGCCCTCGGGCAAGAATCCGGCACCTGGGCACTAGAAGCAGACATTGGAAAGAGGGTCTTTCCCAAAGGCCCCTCCTCCCACCCAGGAGACAGGGTTTGCCTGTTTGGGGAGGAGGAGCTGTGATCTGTGGGGACAGTTTTCATTCTGCTTTGTTCAGCTAACTTTCCTGTTTGGCTGACTGGGGAGATCACCAGGATCGCATTCTTGGCCGGACCATAGAAGACTAGAGAAGATTCTCTTCTGACCTTGCACTGCCCCAGTGCTGGCCTAGTTTTTAATGTGGGGAGGGCGGGGGCAGCGGGGGCTGGTGACAGACAGGGTTGAGCTGAGCCCGGGATCTGTCATCTCCAGTCCCCCCACCTGAACGGAAGGAGGAATGGCCGTGACACTGTGAAGGGTTTGGAGACGCCAGGTGCAGCCCTGGGAGCACAAAGGCCCTGTGTTCCCTGGGGATCCGTGGGCAGGCCCCAGAGCCTGTGGGTTTGGGTTCCACTGGCCGCCTCCGCACATCCACATTCTCAATTTCCAAATGACAAGTCTGCCTGGGTGTGCCCATGAATTCCGACTCTCTCGTTTCTTTGCAGTGAAACACAAGATGGAGGAGGAGGAGCCGTAGCCAGGACCCTAGCCCCTACCCACCACTGGGCAACCTCTGAGCACCAGCGGCCCACGGCAAGCAAAATGTCCAAATCACGATCTTTCTTTAACCACCAGATTTGTGAACACAGAATCTTTTCCACCTAAGACAGAACCTGTTGCAAGCATCTTGAATGCAAATAGTTCTTGTTGGCTTGTCTTAACTTTCCCCGTCATCCCTGTTTCATCCTTCCGTCCACACGTTCCTCCAGTGCTTCCGGGGTATTCTCCCACACCACCCGCCTCTGGACTGCACCGCGGACTCTGGCTCCAGGTCACGTGCCCTGGTGACCAGTTTCCCACTTTGGCCACCTTTGCAAAGAGTCATATTTAAATTTAAGTCCTAAGCCCCTGCAGTAGGTTTTAAGTTTATCTGGTGAGTACTCTTCATAAAAGAGACGTTCTTGCCTGCGGTCATTCCCCAAGGAGACTGGCCCTTACCTTTTACAGCTCACCCAAGATGAGACACTTAAACCCAGAAAAGAGTAACAAGCGTTGTCAGCCCCAAAGTATAACAAACCCCTCATTTTACGGGCTGACCTACTGCCGTTGACGGATTCTCCCACTCGAGCCAGAGATGCAGCCGTGGTTGTAGTGGGTGGTTTGACAAGCTCCACGTGCCTTAAGTAAATAGCAAAGCCTTTATTTTTGTGTCAAGAACAGCATTATGAAAATAAAATCCATCTGCTGATGCGTTACCGCCTTTCCCATGCGTGACAGTCACAGTCGTGTAGTTCACACACTGATTGTCTGGGAATGTCTTTAATGGTTTTTTCTTATAAGTATACGACATTGAGCCAGGGGAGGATGGAAGCACATTGTAAAACACACATTAATACATTTAATAAATACACTTGATCTGTCAAAAGCACCTGCTGAGATCGGCCAAGCTGGCAGCGGCACCGCGTCAGCGGACTGTGCAAGCCGCACTCCCTCAGTGTGGGGCTCCGCCCGGCACTGGCCAGTCTGGGCCACCCGGCGCCTGCGTGGTCCAGTGGCCCTGACGGAACCGGGGCTGGGAGAACCAGACCCCAGGTTGCAGCCAGCGAACCCGAGGCCCTGGAGGGCCACACAGCTTTCTTGTCTCCTGGTTAATCTCCACCCCAGTTCCCTCCCCCACTTTGTCTCCAATGAAAAATCCGAACAGAATGACCATTTCCAGTCGGGGGCGGGGGGGACCAGAGTGGCTGTTACAGTCCCAAGGTGACTTTAATAAGTGGACGTGGAAAGAGTTGTGCTTACAATCAGGTATTTTTAACACAGATGCTCCCCTCCCAGTCTTCCCCAGCAAGTCTGTTGACATACACAGATCTCACACAGAGGGGCCGTATAAGTCTGTATTTAACTTTGTTCTTGGGGAGAGTCGGCTGCTACAGTCCCTTGGCAAAGATGTCTCTGTACCCTCCAGGTGAGGTCACTAGGAAATAACAGCTCTGCTCTGCCCCGTGGGGCACTCAGCTGCTCTTAGTCTAAAAGCACAATAAACATCAGAGGCTTGAAAACAAAAGAAAGAAAAAGGTTTCTTCACATGAGGTTCTCTATGACACAAGGCTGGTTCCACGTTCGTGGTGGTAAAACGTGACCTCCACCCACAGCCACCAATGCCAAGCTCACCTCACGCCTGGACCACCGGCACTCAGCAAACGGCTGTGGGAAGCACCCCCTTCTGCAAGGGGGCGCTCGCAGACCCAGTCACAGCTGGGACCAGGGAGCTCCGAAGGACTCCAGGGACCGGAGGCGAGCTGTCAGTTCCGGGCACAGGAACGTGCCATGCAGTCGGTTTTCACCGGCCTGGACACAGGTGTTCAAAGGTTTTTGTTTTGAGACTCTGGTGCATGCAACAGCCTCCACCCCATCCCAGGCCCTAGCTTCCTCCCTCCCACCCACGTGGCAGCCCACCTGCTGACGCTTCCGGCGGGGCTGCAGCAGACCCTCTAGAAGCCAGCACGTGCTCCGGGCAGGGCGGGCGGCACTCTGTGGCCTGCTGTCCCTTCCCCACGCGTGATGACGAAATGTGCTGGCAGGACAAACGCTAAGGAGGCCACACAGGGAGGCTGGTGGCCTTGCTACCCCAGCGCTCTGCGAGGACAGGGGAGGGCGGGCGAGGACAGGACACAGCGGACACTGGGCCTCGAGGAAAGTCAGAGGTTTATTAAAACATACTCAGTCAGACACACTAGCTTCTGAGAGGTCAGTGCCCTCAGCAAATACGAACCCTTTTCATTTTCTTTAAAAGGTTAAAGGCTTACGGGTTGTTTTATAGAAAAAGCGATACAGTGATTAGAGATGCTGAAGGCTCCCACCTGTTACATTCCGTGCTGTCAGGTTAGTGACTGTGCCGGCCCAACAGTGCAGGAGACATGGGGCTGTGCATGGCCGGCTGTCTGAAATGCCAAAGAACCGAGGAGTGACTGGCTGAGGACAAATGGAAACCATGACGGAAATAATGGGCTTTGAAGAGTCAAAACATCTCCATGGAGCTTGCAGAACACCAAGTGGGAAATGCACCCAGCCCTCCCCACGCAGCCAGAAGCCCCGAGTGCCCCCGCCGCCCGTCCACTGCAGCGGCTGAAGCCCAGCCCTCCCTGCAATGCTGGGTGGCAGTTCCCCCTTCCGAGGGCACCCTAGCAGGCCCTGCCGGGTGACGTCAGCTGGAAAAATGTACGGAGGCGCCCGCTGCCCACTGGCTGACCCAGACTTCCAGCGGGTGGCCCCACTGGAGCCCGTGAGATGAACCGGATAATCGGGGAGGACTGGTAAGTGTCCGCAGAGGCAATCAGGGAAGAAGACAGGGCTACCCCAAGCCAGAGTGTTGCTATGGCAACACCAGGGCACGAAGCGGCTTGCTTTCCTACATAGATGCTGGTTCAGGGGTCCACAGAACAGTGGCTGGTTACCACTTTCTGACTGTGACAGCCACGTCCACTCCCAGACGGCACCTCCTCTTTGGCACACGAGGGGGTCCCTCCACCACCCCCCCAGCTGTGCAGCTCGCCCAGGACTCCATCGGGCCTCTCCTTGGAGTCACACCTCAACCTCCTGAGCTGCTCCTGACCCCGTGGAATGTGCAGGCAGGTGGAAACCCCCCCCGTGGCCCCCCTTGATGAAGCAGTCATGTGCAAGCGGCCCCCTGGGCCAGGGAGGGAGGGCGAGGTGGGGGACCTCCGTATTCAACCCAGAGCGGCCTGGCGCCCTCTGCCCTCACGGCTGAGTCTTCCTGGCCATGTTTTCGAGCAAGCCTAACACTATTTGCAACGCACTTTGCTTTAGTTTGCGGGGACTGAGGTTGGTCTGGTAGTGTGTACGTGTATGTGTGCGCGCATGTGCATGTGCGTGTGTATATGTGTGCGTGTGCATGTGTGTGCATGTATGTGTGTGCATGTGTGCATGTGTGTGCGCGTGGGCAGGGAGGGCAGCCGGTGTTAGCTTTTCCGTTCCGCAGTGTCATTCACACAAATCCCCTCGTCTAGGATTTCCAAATCTCCTGGCTTCACAGGAAAGACAGCCAGGGAACAGAATCGTAAGAGTCCTCTGGGCCTGCGTGTCTTTCACCAGAGGTGTCTTCCAGTGTAGCTTGGTGGAGCAGTCGGGATCTGGAAACAAGGATAACACACTAAGAAGTCTGTGCTGTGCAAAGTCGACATCAGAACCAGTGTGGTAACAACCTGCCGGAAGTCAGTACCTGGCTCTTCCACAGGGGCTGCAGTTCCCCAAGAAGCTGCAGCCACGGGGTAGGCCATGAATTCTCGGGGACCGCCCCCTTGGTGGTCATGCACCCTGAACAACTGTTTGCTTACTCGGAAACCCACTTCATTTTCCAAGTCTAGGGTGTGTTTGTCTCGAAGGGACCAGGGGGACTTAAGAGGGACGACTGGGGCCACTTTCTAGTCCTATCAGTCATAACACACAGGTGCATGCTTGAGTTGGACTTTCCTTGGTGCCAACAATGAGACAGCCCAATGTACGGTGGGGGCTGCTGTCCTCTGTGAGCCTGTTCAAACCAACGCAGACCAAGGTCTAAGGGATCCACAAGCCAGGAAAACCCTGTTCCCTCTCGAGATCAAACACTGCCTCTGGTTTACATCGGAAACAAAAGCAGCCCGGGGAGAGTTATAGACTTGGCACGTCCCAGAAGGAACGCAGATCCAATTTACATGCGCAGACTGGCTCCCGCTCAGAAAGCGGGGCGGGCTGTGTGTGGAAGCAGCCAATGCCTGCGCCTCTGGACTGCGGGCCAGCGGAATGACGCCATCCATGCAGGCGACTGGAGATGCTGCGGCAGGTGTGTTTGGCATCAGCTAGTAACCCCGATGTGTTCATGGAGGAGGAAGGATCATGACTTCAACTTCTGGAGACAATTCTGAGGGAGCGGGAGTGAGGCCACCCGGTACCCAGCCAGGGCACGGAGATGGCAGGAGGACTAAGAGGGACCTAACCTAGGCTGGAGGCCAATAAAATGCGCCAGGGCTTCATCATTCTGGGCTTTTCCTGAAAGTCACCTCCCAGGGAGAGTAGGGTACCTTCTGTATAGTGAGACGCGAGAATTCACTGGGTACAAGAGCCCAGAAAACGGACCCTTTCCAGCGGGCCACAGGGCTCTGCGTACAGAAATGGGTGGGGACGAAAGCGTACACTCAGCTGCAGGGTGTCTCCTGGGCCCTGCCTTTGGGCCCGGACCTCTGCAGAGCGTGAGTCCCACACTGACTGCTCTACGGCTTCCGGCCGAAACGTCACCGCAGGATACTTACGGTCCCTCCGTTGAGCACGACGGCCATCTCGGTGGGCTGGTACACATTGCTTCTGAAGGGGGCGCTGGGCCTGCCGCCCACACTGCCTTTGCGGAACCCTGCTGTCCGGAGAGCTGGGGGCAACAGAGGCACCAGGAGAAAAGACGTTTGTTTACTTCCCGCACTGAACACGGAGCTCTGGGCACAGTCCCCGCCGCCTCCCGGCACAGCCCATTCCAAACAAGCCACAAAGGGGCTTTGTTCTCGGGCTCTCCTGGAGCCTGAGCCATCTCAGTGGGCAGGGAAGTCTGCAGGATCCGGCCTCCCCTCCTCCCAGTCCCAGGTCCCCCAGAAGGCCTCCTTGACAAAGGCCGCCTCACTCCAGAGCCCTTCATGTCCCTGCGACATCACACCATCAGCGCCGCTGCCCTTTCCACACTGGGGCAAGAACTGGACATCAGGGCGGGCGAGAGCCCGTCCCCCTGGAAGCAGCCTGGCTGCCCAGGCCTCCCACCAGCGG
Organism: Molossus molossus; assembly: GCF_014108415.1. NCBI lineage: Eukaryota > Metazoa > Chordata > Mammalia > Chiroptera > Molossidae > Molossus > Molossus molossus. The sequence goes on along the minus strand of NW_023425366.1, from coordinate 132,018,239 downwards.
GGGGGCCTACTGCTCAGCAGGAAGGAGAGGGAGCTCCGAGGCCATGTGCAGGCGCTGTGCCCTCTGGAAGGCGGGGAAGTATGCTTCCTGCGGACTGGTCCTTCTAGAGACTCCCTCTCCACCTTTTCTATATATATAAAGAAAAACCTAATTACACTACAAGACGTGGAGAAAACACATGTGCACATTGCTAAGTGGGAGAAGCCGGCCTGTGAAAGCTGCATACTACACGATTCCAACCACAATATTCTGGACAAGGCGAACCTGTAGAGACAGTGAAAGAATTAGTGCCCAGCCGGTGTGGCTCAGTGGTTGAGCGCGGACCCATGCACCAAGGGGGAGCTGGTTCGATTCCCAGTCAGGACCCATGCCCAGATTGTGGGCCCGATCCCCAGTGTGGGACATGCAGGAGGCAGCCATTCAATGTTCTCTCTCATCCATGTTTCTATTTCTTTCTCCCTCTCCCTTCTTCTGTCTCTAAAAAAAATCAATTAAAAAAAAAAATTAGTACTTGCTGGGGGTGGGGGGCTGGTGGTGAGCTTGGTGGTGCTCAGGGCATCTCTGGGCAGTGAAGCTACTCTGCACAGTGACTATGATGGTGGGCAGACGACACCATGCACCTGTCCAAAACCACAGAACTGCAAACAGAGTGGCATCTAAGACGTAAATGATGGGCTTCGGTTAATAATAATGTATCAATATTAATTCATTAATTGCAACACTACTGTAACATGCAAACTATTGCCAACAGGGAAACTGGGGGAGAGGCTTGGGGGAAGTTCCTGTGTTTCCGGCTTCATTTTTCTTTAAGCCTAAAACTGCTCTAAAAAACAATCTATTAAAAAAAGTCTATTAAAAAGTAGTAAATTCATCCATCTGTTCCCCACTTCCATGTCTGAGTCTATTTTGTTCATCAGCTTATTTTGATCATTATATTCCACAAATAAATGAGATCATGTGGTATTTGTCTTTCTCTGATTGGTTTATTTTGCTCAGCATAATGCTCTCCTGATCCCTCCATGTCGTCTCAGAGGGTAAGAGGTCTCCCTTACAGCCTCATAGTGCTCCACCGTGTACAGGTGCCACAGCTGTTTTACCCACTCGGGCTGTTTCCAGATCAGAGGGAAGGTGGAGGGAGCAGGAAGAGATAAACTAAAGAACATATATGCACAAACCATGGACACAGACAATAGTGCGGTGAAGGCGGGGGTGGCGGAGGAAGCAAGGAGGAGGGGTCAGTGAGGGGGAAAAGGAGGGATATCTGTAATACTTCCAACACTAAAGATAAATTTTTAAAGAGTAGTAGCACTGTTTACAAATCCAGAGGAATTTCATCTCGGTGCATCATTACCTTCAGATTCGTGGAAGGCACCAACCTCACTTTGCGTCTCCTAAACGTTTTCCCTGAAGGCAGTTCTCATTTTGACTAAAATGTAGCAAGAGACTTTGAGAATTTTACAGATTCCTTGGGGCAGATACCAAAACCACCTTGGTGACACAGTAACCTTCACAGCATGCCACCAGGAGCCAGGTGGGGAGTCCAGCTACCCCACATTCCCTTCATGGTACTGCCCCGCTGTGAGGTGCCAGGGCCCAAGGGTCCCTCTCGGTAGTGGCTATTTGTGCTTCTCCCCTGGTAAACATCCCTTCCCCACATCCTAGGTCCCTGAGTGTTGGCTACATCTGCCTCTGCCCTGGCGTCCAGGTGGGCATGTAATTTAGGCCTGGCCAGTGAGGACATCACATCTCCCAGCCATGCTGATGGGTTCAGGGAGGGGCTATTGGGTCCTATCAGAGCTCACTCTGGAATTTCTGCTCAAGCATCCTGGGAAATGTTCCTCTTTCCTCCTAGGGCTCTGTGTAAGACTAGAGCTGCCATGATGCTAACAGAGTTAGAGATGGAGGGACCCGATCCTGTCACCTTGAGTGTCCTGGATCTAACCATTCCTGAAGCCTAATCCCTAGTACATTCGTTTGTGGTGGTTATTGTCATTTTGTTTTGCTTAAGCGGATTCAAATCAGATTTTCATTACTTGCAACTTCAAGAATCCCAGCTAACACTCCACTCGGACCTGGGTCAACTTTGAAAGGCAAGCAGGGCTCACCCATAAGAGGGTCCCCCGGGAATCAAAGATTATAGGTTGAGTGCCAGCTGTCCCCTGTCTAGACTCTGTGAGTGAGGCTGGATTGGCCCTGGCCCCAAGGCTGACTCAGGGCCTTCCGCTGGGAAGCTAGGGGTCAGAATTTAAATGGCCCTTGGCCCTGATGAGATCTGAGAGCCCAAACCCCTAACAGAGGACAGAGCTCGTTTGTTCTCTCCTTGGAAAGGTGAGCATTGAAGGTGCCTTGTTCATGCGCTCTGAGCTGTGGTCTGAGGTGTTAAATCCTTGAGTGTATTTTAATCTTTTCACTCACATACCTCATGCCTTGTTGATACTTATTAATAAGTAAGGTGGTGAAGTCATATATATCAGGGACCTCATTCTGGGGACAAAAATTAGGAAGCAGAGGCCGCTGGACGTGGCTGAGCCCCAGCACCTGGGGATGCCCTCCTGCCTCCGAAACAGTCTGGCAGACCTTCTGGGCAGGAGCACGAGAGGCTGCTGGTTGGAGCACAAGGAAGCTGGACTACTGCAGCTGGGGGCAAGGACCGCTGTGGGCCCTGTTCCCTGAAGGACAAGCCGGCTGCGGTCAGCACCACAGAGGACAGCTGTTCTCACGGGGGGCTGTGCCCGGGCTCATGGGCTGGCAGGGCACGGGTCCTAGAACCGAGGCGGTCCCCGGCCCGAAGCTTTCTGAGGGAACAGGCTAGGCTGGGGCCGGCCCTGCCTGGTCCCGGTGCCTCGTGAAAGAGAGACATTTGGGGTGATGCAAAGCACATCTATTAAAAAAGTCTGACAATGCCTGAGGTTGGTGAAGAACGGGGGAAGTGGGGCTCTCACACAGTGATGAAAGGGACAGTACATTAGCCCACCCTTCGGGGGCTGTCTAGCAGATTCTCAGGTGCACCTTTAGATGCGGGCCAGGAATTCTTTGTTCTTTCTTCTTTTTCTGGCAAGGAGTCAGTTAATCTAGGGCACAGAGATGAGTGGTAAGAAGTTGATTTCAACTAACTGATGGTTGCCAGATGGGAAGGGGTGGGGCTTGTGCAAAGGGGATTAGGAAGTACAGATGGGCAGTTACAGAACAGTCATGAGGGCGTCAAGTGCAACGTAAGGGACATGGTCAGTGATAAATGTGATGACTGTGCATGGTGCCAGGTGGGAGTACACTTATCGGGGGGGTCACTTCATAAGTTATGTAAGTGTCTAACCACTAATAGGATACTGAGTGTCATCTGCAAATGAAAATTTTAGGAAATGGAAATGTTCACTGCAGTATGACTTTACATAGAAAGCCAGAAGCAAGAGGAGTCTTTGCTGAGGATCAGAAACCGGAGCCCTGGAGCCTGAGGGAAAGGTCTGCTTGCACCTGCGAAGGTCCCAGCTCTGCAGTTGGTGCACGGGAAGCCGAGCCGTGCTGCAGATGGAGCCAGCACCGGGCACAACACCCAGCGCCTCAGCCTGCGCACATCTTGGTCTGTTGGAGAGCTTGAACGGTACCTAAACCCAGACACTTACCAGAAGGGGCAGGCACTGGTGACTGCTTAAGCTGTTCAAGTGATTTGTATGTGCAGCTAAGGACAGCTCTATGGGATTGTTTGTGTGTGTGTGTGTGTGTGTGTGTGTGAGAGAGAGAGAGAGAGAGAGAGAGAGCACCTCCTATATGATTATTATTGACTTTTTGTCATCAGAAAGGAATAATAAAGCTATTTTTGTTTTGGAAAGAAAACGGGACTAAAAGACAAGTTACTTGGTTTTGGTACATGCCAGGGTTTGAAACAGATGTGAGTGGGGGCCTCTCCAGAATCCCATCCCCCTGAGCACTCCTGGTACCAACCTGGACCCCAGTTCCCCTTGACCTCTGGGTCGTATGCGGATATGATGTACTGGCTGCATTTTCACAGGAAAGGATGCAAGTAGGGGGAGCCAGAAAACCAGACCCTCCCCACTCTGCTGTGCCACACAGCGTGGAGTTGAACCAGCTGCCTCAGTTTCCTGCTCTATAAAATGGGACCGATGACCCATCTCAGTGCACAGAGCTGTCCTGACACATCAGTGTCATGAGGAATGCCACTGTGCTTGCAGGAGAGCAGTAATGGCAGAGTTCAAGCAGGGGTTCTGGAGCCAGCCAGCCCAGCCGGGTCCACCCCAGCTCTGCCTCAGCTTCCGGTCCACACAATGGACCTCGCTGGGTACCTGCAGGCATTAAATGAGACCAGCTACTAAAACGCACAGACTGGAGCCTGGTCCATGGTCAGCATGCAGTGAAGGGTGGTCACCCCCACTGTTGAAGACCTCAGTCCTCGGGTAGCTCTGGCATCCCCGTTTCACTGCAGGGAAACTAGACCATCAAGTGCTCAGCTTTTTGGGGGTAACAGAGCTTTGAGGACCTGACAAAGTGACAGGCCCATCCCCAGTGAATGCACAAATATCCACATCCATCTCAGGCAGTGCCCTTACCCTGAGGTTCCGGGCGTCCAAGGGCAGGAGCCTGTTCCAGGAGGAGCCAAGTAAGAGGTGGCTCCCCAAGGACTGGGCCAGGCTCCTAGCCTCTGCACAGTCTCCCTGAAGGGCCCTCTGGGTGCTCAGAGATATCCCCATCCTGACCTCCCGAGTCAGCCACCTGTACTAGTCTCAGGCTCTGCTCCCAGGAGACCCAACCAGGATACCTGTCCAACATGCCAGGTACCGTGGGAGCCCAGCACCTCGCACTCCGCTGCTTCTCACTGCAGCTCCATGAGCACAGCTTCTTTACAGGTGAGGGAAACTGCTAAGCCGCACACCTAGAAGTGCAGAAGCAGTGTCTGAACCCAGACAGCTGACGTGGGGGCTCGAGGCAGGGGCGGGCACGCCAGCATCCTCTGCGCCCTCTGTACAGGGGCCGCAGAAGCAGACGCTCCCGGGACCAGGCGACGACGCTGACACGTCCCAGGGCCTGGGCTGGGGGAAGCGGGGCTTCAGACTGCGATTCGCAGAGGGCCTTCCCCCCTCCAGCGGCACGCACTGCCACGAGCTGGGAATGGTGGCCAGGCATGGCTGGATCCTACTTCTCAAAAGGAGCTAGAAACCTGCATTTCTATATTAAATTAGTTGGCAATTTATAGGAAAAGTAATTCTAAATAAAAATCCATCTCTGGGCCGGTTTCCACACAGGGTCAGCATTCACAGGCTCCGTCTGCCAGGACGGCCCCTGGACCACGGACCCCAGCAGAGGGAAAGGAGGGAGCCCCCTCAGGACACGGCCCTGGCCCTGACCCGGCGGGCAGACAGCAGAGTACCTGCGTTGTGCTCATCCATGGAGAAGGCTTTGTTCTCCATGTAGGTCCGCGGCAGCTGCACATCCTCTTCGAAGGCCGTCTCCCGCATCCTGGGCTGCGGAGTGTCGAAGTAGTTGGGCGCGTTCTCCTGCGGGGCGGGCAGGATGGTGCAGTGGATCTCGGGGATGGCGTGGAAGATGATGAAGACCCAGCCGCTGGCCACCAGGGTGATGGCCAAGGTGGGGTCTCCCCAGGCGTCTCCCTGCTGCAGCTCGGCGTTGCCGAAAAGATACATGGTCATCCATGCCACCCAGATGAGCACAGACAGGAAGGCCGTGGCCAGGAGGCAGGCCCCGTTCTGCTTCCACTTCTTGAACTTGCCGCACAGCGTGAAGAGGGCCAGCCCCAGGGCGGCCGCCAGCAGCACCATGTCGTAGATGAGGGCCATGGCGAAGTCCATGGGGGCGTAGGCGCAGGGCGGCTTGGCGTCCCGCAGCACGGTCAGCACCAGCCACTCCGTGGCGATGATCACCTGCACCAGCACCAGGCACAGCGCCACGCCCACCAGCTGCCAGCCCGAGGGGCCCTTGCCGTGCCGCACCAGCCTCTGCACGCGCCACGCCTGGCTCAGCAGACACGAGAAGCAGAGTGCGAAGAGGACACCCCAGAGGAACCGGCGGACCAAACATATCGTCTCGTCCTCCCGGATGATGAAGGCGAACGTCAGCCCAAACAGGCCAAGTGTCCCCAGGAGGAACAGGAAGTGGAGGCCCACAGGGCCCTTCTTCTCCTTGTCCTTGATGAACGGCAGCCGCACCAGGAGGATGAGCTTCAGGAGCAGTGTGATCAGGGCGCCTGCCCCAGCCACCGCCTCCACCACGATGCCCCAGATGGTGTCCAGGTCGCACAGGGACACGTACTGAGGGAGAAGGTCCAGCCCGCAGCCCCGGGAGGTGCTGGAGTTCTCAGAGGCCCCAGAGGCGACCACGAAGAGCAGAAGAAAGGCAAGTGCTTGGTGGGTTCTCATCTTTCTCTGACACCGTGAACATTCCAGAAAAGTTGGGGGGTAGTGGGGAAAAAAAGATCAATTCATCATAAGTCTCCCACTCTCCTGACTCCTCCACCTCATTTCAAACCCGTCAGCCCACAGCGGCCCCTGGACGTGCAGGGGAAGGCACAGGTCAGGGAGCACGGCCGGCATGGCGGGTGGGAGGCAGTGGCTGTGGCTGCCATCTGCACCCTCGGTCAGGCCCAGGGAACAGCCCTGACTCATCACTAGTGGCTGGAGGAGAGGCTGAGAGGGAGACAAGCTTGCTCTGAGTACCTTTCATATTCTTCGACTTTGAGGACATATCTGACCTCCAAAAATAAGGGAGTGAAATGAAACTTTAAGAGATAACCACAGGCCAAGGCCGTGCTGGGAGAAGGGCAGGCATCGCCGGCTCAGCATCTCAGTGGTAACAGCCAGCACTGCCGATGACTCAGTCCAGGCAGACGCGCACCACATCCAGCCAGCCCTCACCCTGCGACAGGACGGCCTCCAGGAGCTGAGGGCACGCAGCCCAGCACCTGGAAGCCGTCCTGCTTTCCGAACGTAGTGCCGCGCACCCAAAATGAACTGTCTTCCTCGTTCCACCCTGAGTTCTCACACACCTCGCCTCCCTCCTAAGGCTGCCAAGGAATCCACCCTCCGACCCCAGGCCAGCCCCTCTCCCGGGGATGCCGCAGGTGCTCCTTGGCACACTGGTCCCTGTGCAAGCTGGGGCCCAGCAGCAGCCATGTGACAGCCTTCCCCACGCCTCCCTCCCTCCTGAGCCCTCTGCTAGGCTGCCCCTCTGACCCCGGCATGGACACTGGTCCTCCCCTGCTGGTCTCAGCTCTAACATCATCCACTCAGACCTGGGCCAAGGTCACCCTCCCCGTCCTCTCCGCCAGAGCCTCCTCCCTATTTCTTGGCCATCTCAGTCACCTTTGTGCCTGTTTACTTTGTTTCTCCTGTCCCTCTCTCCTGTCCTCCCTTCCTGTCTTTCTCCTTGGCTAGCTGTCTGTCCTGCACATCACCATAGACAGGGCTTCTCAATCTTGAAACTACTGGCATTTAGCGCCTGTTACTGATAACAGCTCACTGTTGTGGACTGTCCTGGGCACTGTAGTATGTTCAGCAGCCTCACTGGCCTCCACCAACTAGATGCCCACAGCAACCCACTCCCCAAATTGTGACAACCCCTAAGACCTTTGGACACTGAAAAATGACTGCTGGCACAGAGCGGGTGCCCAGTGAAACCGGGGCCACCAGGACTCCTCCCTCCACCCACCACCATAGCTGCAGGTTCCGAAGGGGGCTTCGCCCCCAGACAGCCCCCACTGCACGGCTCTGCTCCGGTGTCCTTTCTAAGCATCTCCCGCCAACTACTGCCTTGGCTCCACCCACGAGTGGGGCTGTAACCAGCCACTTCCAGGCAGCCCCAGACGGTCCCTGGGGCTTCCCTAAGTAAATGTGGTATCGACCACCTCTGGATCCTCTGCAGGATCCTGTGACAGCTCCCATCCTGCCTTGGCTGTGAGACCACTGCCCGGGACGAGGTGCTGATGTCTCCGACCAAGGAGGAGCCTGGGGCTGTGGGGCTGTTGCCTTTGCCTACAGACGAGAGAAAGCAGGCCAGCAAGGGAGGGCAGCTGGAGATGTTCTCACACAGCATCCCACTCAGGAAGATTAGGGGTGAGGATGCACCCCAGAGGAGGGGACCTGGCCCGCTGCCCGCCACCGCTTGTGGCCCTGCCACGCCCATCACTGGAGAGCCACCTCAGCCCCTCCAGCCTTCTTCACACCACCTGTGCGGTTATTTACTTAACTGACTCATGGAGCCCTCGAAATTGGCTAATTTAAGAGAAAACAACCCAGCCCTGGCTGGTTGGGCTCAGTGGTTAGAGCGTCAGCCTGCGGACCAGAGAGTTCCGGGTTCGGTTCCCGCTAAGGGCACGTACCTCGGTTGCAGTTTGTCCCCGGCCCTGGTTGGTCGTGCGGGAGGCAGCCACTCGATGTGTCCCTTTCACGTCAATGTTTCTCTCTCTCTCTCTTCCTCTCTCTCCCTCCCACTCTATCTGAACAAAAAAATGGAAAAATGTCGAGTGAGGATAAAAAAAAAATTTAAAAGAAAACAACCCACTGAAATGCTTCCCTCTGAAAGGCTGAATCGCTTGTCGATTAACCCGCATGGCACACACAGTGGCTTATCCCCCGTGCCTGCCTCTGGAGAAACGCTGTCCTGGCCACAGCCGCTTCCCACAGGCCCTTCGAGCACACTGGGAACAGAAATGTAGTAAGTGGCTGTCAGCACCAAGTGCCACCCTCCGGACACGCAGAGGCTGGAGGAGTTCCCCAGACGGCGCTGGACACATCCCGCGTGCCTCTCTGGGTCACAGGGCGGCCAGACGTGTCCCCAGAGTGGCTGAAAGATGAGGGGCAGGAGCATGCTTCTGGAGTCCTGACCCCAGTCCTCCCCACTCACCCCCTAAGCCAGCGGTTCTTAATCAGGGGTGACTTTGACCCCAGGGAACATCTGGCCATGTCCGGGACATTTTCGGTTGAGGGGGGGTTGCAACTGTCATCTAGTGGGTGGAAGCCAGGGCTGAACAGCGGACAGTGCACAGGATGCCCTCCTGCCCGCCCCGCACTCCCTGCCCAAACCAAGAATGTCGGTAGTTCCGAGGCTGAGGAAACAGGCCACGTGAGATGGGGGCTGATGGGGATGCCAGGTAGCCAACCAGGCCGCTCAGCCTCAGGCCTGCATCTCGTGTCCCTTCCTTCCGAGAACTGGGCCTTCCTCAGCTGCACCCCTCACTCTCTTGGGGACCTCGCTTTTCTCCAGGCCTGGCCACAAAGGAAGACTTGGCTCCCCAGCTCCTCTGCCCTCCTGAATGGCCTTCCAGCCACAAGAACCCAGCGGGGATGATGTGGAAACCCAGGTGGTGCCCGGGCGTCCGAACAGGAGCAGTGCTCTGGCGCTGGGCCAGGTCTGCAGCTCCCTCTCCCTCTGACGTGGTGAGGGGGCACATCCTTGGTCCTGCCCTCATTCCGGAGGGTGGAACCTCGCTTTCCAGGACAGCTGTCGTCCAGCGTCCATTTCTCCCATTTTTGAAAACAGCCTCAGTGTTCCTTCGAAGACCCACCTCAAGCCCTAGCTCTGATCAGCTGACCCAGGCCTGGCCAATCAGAACATTCATTCTACCCTTAGCCACACTGACTGACTCATGGACAGGCCCGAGCCCCACAAGATCCATGATGGGGTCGTCAGCCTTAGAATATTTGCTTGAAGTAACTGGAAAGAGGTCGTCTAAGCTAAAAGGATGTAGGCCTGGAGCTAGCGAGGACGCACTGTCCTAGGAGGAGAGCCCGTCCGAGAGTAAAGCTTACCCAAGGAGAGGGCCAAGCCCTCACACACTGAGCGGCTGGGTTTGACCGTGCCTGAAGCCGGGAGCCCTGTGTTTGCAGTCTAGCAGCCAATTAGCTTCCCTGTTATAAATTAAGCCAGGTTGAGCTGGTTTGTGTTACTTGCCAAAAGAGAAGTTCTATTATCCCTCCAACGTCAGGTGACCCCCTTCTTCCAGGAAGTACTCCACACCCACATCTAGGCAGCCAGGGGTGAGTAGGGTCCACCTGTCTCAAGTGGGTCTTTATCATTGCCAAGGATGCCCATGAGGCGACAGCCACCCTGCTCCATAGAACAGTGTCCAGGACAGCCAGGGTGAGGCCGAGCGCAGCTCATCTGGGATCTATGGGGGCTTCAGAATCATCCTGCAGAGCTTCCTCTCCTGCCGCAGTGACAGTAACACGGCCCCTCACCCTTACGGTGCTCCTAGAACTCGTCTCTGCACGTCCAGGTATACGCCCGTACAATCTGCACAAGGAGCCACGAAGCCAGTCCGGCCGCAGCCCCACGGTACAGGAGGCGCAGCGGGGAGTCCGCGGGGAGTCCGCAGCTGGCAAGCAGCGCAGCGAGGAGACAGGCCTGTGCTGTCGCTGGGCTCTCCCTGCAGACCCAGCTCTCGTCCCCTGTGAGCCCTTCCCTGGCCAGTCTGCCGGAATTGGTCTCTCCACACCCCTATTAGGCTCTGTGTCAGTACTTCTGATCTCTGTCTCCGCTGCAAATGCCACAATTTTCAATTATGTTATTTTATCACTCCTTTGATCTGCCCCCGCCTCCTCCCTCAGCCCTGTCTGTCTCTCCTGCACAGACTCCCCAGGGCCTGGTACATGGACAAAGCTCATGACGTGCTGAATGAATGAATGGCTAATATGGTCTCCAGCCCGCCTGCCCCTCAGGGCAGATGTTCTCACTGCCATCATACAGAGCAGGGGACTGAGGTCTCAGAGGCTTCGGTCAAAGTTTTGCCCTTGGATAGGCAACAGCAGCAGCAGCACCCAGGAACCTGTTAGAATACAAGCTCTCAGGGAGGGGGCCCAGCACCCCAACAAGCCCCAAGGGTGTACAGGTGCTGGGGCACCCTATGTGGAGGAGCTTGCATAGGCAGCAGCGGTCGGGACACCCCGAGGCCGGGCAGGTGGTGCCCACGGTCAGGGCCACCCGCCCTGCTGCACTGGCCCCTGGCGCCTCCCACCATGCAGGGCAGGCAGCGCTCCAGGAACCCCAGCTGAGCGGCTAGGGAAGGTGGGTGGGGCAGGAGGAATATATAGCAACAAACTCGGGGGTGGAAGCGTGCAGCTCCTCAAAGGAAGACTGAATAACTGTGAAGGAATGTGCCAGACTCGGTCACAGTGCTAATCACTAGCTGCCAGCCAGGCTCCCAGAATTGTGACTCGTTCCGCACTGATGCTCCCCAGTGCCCTGCACCCCTCCACACACACACACTCTCACCCTCCCCCTGAAGGCGGCCGGAGCTGCCAGCAGGCTTCCTCCCCGAGAGCAGGCCTGTGAGGCCGGAAAGTAGCCATCAGGGTCCTCGTGCAGGACGGGGCGCCCTGCCTAAAGGTCACACATGGGCCGGCTCCCCACCCCCTCTCTGTGCCTTTCCGTTCCGAGTCCCACTCCTGCCACTTGCTAGCAGCCCATGACCTTGGGCAGCTGATCTAACCTTTCTTGCCTCACTTTCCTCATCTGCAAAATGGGGGTGACAATAGTACCCACGGAGCATGGCTCTGTGAGAATTAAAACAATAATTAGGGTTCAGGATAGTAGTTAATGTAGGGTGAGCACTTACATAAGTGTCTGTTCAATAAAGAGAAAAGACTGGCAAAGGCTCCCTGACCTGAAGCTGTGAACTTTTCTGATGGCTTCTTTAGGAGAGGCGGTGGCCACGGAGACGGAGTTGGAAGTGGGGTCACCCAGGTGTGTGTCCCCCACTGGTCTCCAGCCGCCCCCATCGCACACCAAGCAAAGAGGGCCTGAGGTGGCCTGAAAGGAGACACCAGGGCAGGGTGATCTGCCCTGGGAATCTCCAGACTCTACTGAGAACCTCACTCAGGGTGATTTTCCCTAGTGGAGCCCAGGTTGGAGGATCCAAGGCCAGCCTGGGTGCCCTAAAACTAGGTGTCTCTGACGAGGAGCCAGAGCCAGGACACCCAGAGACAAAGCATGAGCCTTGCTCTGGGAACCAGCTCCCCCATCCTGCCCTTCATATGAAAGGTTACAGACCTGCTCTGGACACCCTGACCAGTTCACCTGTGCTCCCAGGAGGCCACTCACCTTCCACCGAGGGTCCCTGCCAGTGCCCAGCAGCTCAGAGGCCTCTGACACCCACCTTCTCTAAAGATGGGGTGGCCCTGGTACATGGGAAGGGAAGAAACACTAGCAGGTGGGGAGGGGCTGTAGTTTAGCACCCACAGAAGAGCTGGCACAGAGTGAACACTCCACTAGTCCCCTCGGGAGTTCGGGGCTGGGCCCCACTGAACCAGGTGCAAAGTGAAGATAATAACCACAGTGCCTCCTGCACAAGGCTGAGGTGACAAGTACATGAAAAGTACCCAGTGAGGGCCTGGCACACAGAGTAGAGGGTTCCTGCCTGTTGAAAAGACAGCCATGCCCTGGCTCATTTGGCTCATTGGTTAGAGCGTCAGCCAGAGGACCGAAGAGTCTCAGGTTCAATTCCCATTTACCTCAGTGGCAGGTTGGATCCTTGGCCCCTGTCAGGGTCATGCAGTAGGCAACCAATCAATGTCTCTCTCACATCGATGTTCCTCTTCCTCTCTCTCTCTCAAAACCAATGGAAAAATATTCTCCGGTGAGGATTTAAAAAGAAAAAAAGATGATCATGGTTCCCAATAGGAAAATGAAGGCAAAGGTGAGACAGCTTGGCCAGCTGCTCAGTGGGACTAGAACCCATTTCTCCCCAATTGTGACCTCACGGCCTTTCTGCTGTGCCCCTGGTTTGACCACCCTGGTGTCTGGCAGGGGCCCAGGAGGAGGCTTTGGAGCCAGCCTCCTCCCAGCACCGCACTCAGTCCCAGCTCACCCCCCTCATAGCCACTGGTCATTTCAGGCTTGGACAGGGTTAAACTCTCAACAGTTTCCTGCATTAAGCTCTTTCCTAGAGGCACAATCTCACCTCTAGGTTTTCAAGTTCCACTATTTTATCATCCCCATTTCCCAACTGCCCAGACCACCAACCAGTTGGGGGCACTCAGATGTAACAATCCTCAGAGGTCAGTAAACAGGGTTGCCAGAGCACAAGCTCTTTGCTCATGAATATGCAGAGCAGCTCTGTCCTGTAAATAAAAGCCATCATTTAAATGCAAATTGCATCCCTGGTGGCTCAGCAGAGCTGGACGGTTCCTCAAGGGCTGTAATTCCAAGAAGAAAATGTGAGGACCTCAGAACCCCTAGGAAGCTGTGTGGAAGTGTTTATGGGGCCATGGGCTGTGGGTGAGGGCTCCTTAGGGTGGACAAGAACTGCTTAAAAGTGGGGGGTGCCTTTTAAAACCCGGTGCACTCCTTGAGTGCACTTACAGGGCTGGCCAGGTTCAAAGTGGTCCCCCCACAGGCTGCGGCCTGCACAAGGGGCCTGGACAAGGACCTCCGGTGCCTTGCTATCCCCGGAGGCAAAATGAAAGAGAGGCTGCTTTCCGTGTCCTTGTTGAGGTTAGAGGAGCTTTTAGAAATCAGATCCCGTGGCTTCCCACTCAAACCCTTGAAGGGGTTGCTCAGGGAGAATAAAACCTAAACTCCTCGCGGTGGCCCAAAAGATCTAGGTCTGGCTGGTCCGCGGGCCGTGCACAGCTGCCTGGGAGCTCCAGCCACCAGGGTCTTTGTTCGGGCCCTCCAACTTCATTCCCACCTCCGAGCCTCTGCGTTTGCAGGGTCCCCAGCCCGGATCTCCCAGTGCGCGCCCCCCACCCCCACCCCGCGGGCTGCACTACAATGTCACTCCCCAGAGGTCGTCAGCACACTCCAGCTGCTGTACCGTGAGGCGCCCTGCTTCATTTTCCTGGTGGCCCTTATCCTACTCGGAAGTTCTCTCCCTGCCTGCGTCCGCGCCCCCCCGCCCCCAGCACCCTGAGCAGAGGCCTGTTGTTCCACACCGGGGCGTCCGGGCCCAGCTCTGCGGCGCGCTCACTTACTGAAATAACAAATTAATCAATGGAGATTTGGAGCTGCTCTTTCTAACAAGACCGCTTGTCTTGCTGGCTGTGCCCCAAAGGCAACTCCTTCCCCTTCCATCTTCTTCCCTTTCCAACCAGGCTGACTCCTGTTCAGGCTGAAAGCAGGGAACGGAGAGGAAAGGTCCACTCCGGTCCAGAAACAGACTGCGCGGGGCGGGCTCCCGGCGACAGGCGCGGGCTTGCGCCCTATTTACGTTCATCTGCTTGCGGTTCGACTGGAAGTCGGACTCCTGCGAAAGCCCGACCCACCGAGACATTTCTAAATCAAAGCTACTGATTAAGTTCCAAGGCTTTTGTGCCAAGTTCCCCTGCTCCCAACTTCCCTGGGCTCCGCGAGGACCCCCGTTCCTCCTGGGCTCTCTCGGTGCCCCCGCCCGACCTGGAGCAGCGGGGCAGCCCTGTGGCGCGTGGGCCCGGCCCGGACGGAGACGCCGCCGCCCGCCACACTTCAGGGGCCTTTGTCCCGGCTTCAAGGAGCCGCCCCCTTGGCGAAGGGACAGTGCCGCTGTGTGTTCGGCGGGGGTGGCTGGGCCTGGGTGTGACCGAGCAGGGCCTGGGAATGTAACGCGAGCCGCTGGGGCGGTCCTCTGCCGCAAGGTCGGTGCCCCCTCCAGGCTGGTTAAGCAGCTCCCCGCGGGCCGAGCGGTGCGGATGGGAGCCCGCGTCCCCCACGGGAGGGGACGCAGCACGGGACTGGTTCCCACCCCCGCCTGGCCCGGACAGGACCGCCCGTCCCCCGCCATTGTATGCGGCCGCCCCTCATCGGCCCCCAGCTCCGGGTCTCAGCGCTGCCTCTTCGTCCGCAGTGTTCCCTACTAGTCCCGCAGTGTCCGGCACGGCCGGCTGCGAGCTTGGCCCCCAGCCCCTGCGGCAGGTGCGGCAGCTCATCCCCAAAGCCCGGCCCTGTGCCCCCGCTCCATCTGCCCGGTCTGTGGGAACCCCCATCCCAGCCCGCGACTTCGCCTCACACGACAAATCACGCGGGCTCCCTTACTCTGCACTGCCCTTTACCTGTGTTCTCCCCCTGACTCTCCTCTGAGCGACCCCCGAAAGCCCCCAGCCCCCAGCCTTCCCTCTTCACCTTCTCCCCACCCCCCTGCGGCTCCTCTCCGGCCGCACTGGGATTCCCCGCACCCGGATCCCCATCTTCCCCAACAGACTAACTCCGTGGGGGGGTGGTGAGAAATGCACAGAAACAGACCCTGCAACCCTCCCAATTCCACGCGGGAAAAGTTCCTGGAGTCCCCGCAGCACCTTCCACCCCATCGGCAAGGCTCGCACTCACCGACCCCCGCGGCCTCGCAGCGTCAACGCTCCCACTGGCCCTCGTTCCGAGTCACATCGCTGCAGCGCGGCCGCGGCGCCCGCCCCGCGCACCGGTCTGGTCTCACTGCATCGCCCTCGCGAACCTCTGCCGCGCGGGGCGCCCGCTGGCCCGCCCGCGCTGCTGCAGCCGAGGCCCCGCCCCGCCCCCGCAGGCCCCGCCCCCAGCCTCCGATCCCGTTTCTCCGCCCCGCCTTGCTTACTGTTGTGCACACACCCACCTGCAAAAGCTCCTAGGTCCTGGCACTGAGCACTGAGATGACCCCTTTCCTTGTCCCAAATTCAGGGGCCTCCCGCCCAGTGTGCCATAAACAGCCCAGACGCGCCAGACACGTCCCCAGGTTGATGCAGTTACAGAAAGGCACACATACAGAGGGACAGTGTACCTGGCCCAGGGCTCTCCAGCGTCGGTCCCTCAACAGTAACTGCCTCACAACCTGCCAGCACCGGATCCGAACGCGCCATCGCCCCTGTGTACCGCCGGGAGCACCCACGCGGCTCAGCCTCTTCCACGCAGGTCGAAACGCAGCCCTTTTCCGCCTAGGCGAACCCCCCCACACACACACACACACCCGCCGCCACGTGTCCCTGTCTCTGTGAGTACACTGGCTCGACACCCGCGCTCTTGGCCACCAAACATATCATGTGGCCACACGGTTCACTCCTCTCGTGGGTCCATACACCAGATCCCCACCACCAACGCCGCACGCATAACCCATGTACACTACTCTCCCCGGGCGCATGCACTCCGCAGTCCCAGGTCACCGGCTTTGCGCTCCACAGATGCTCTGGGCACAGCCAGGACACGCGCCCACCCAACAGGTGGGACAGGCTGGAAGGGTCTGGACAGCCTCGCACCTCGACAGAGTCCACCTTGGCTCCTAGTCCACGGTGCTGTCCGAGATGGGCACTGCTCCGACTGGGCCTGGGGAGCAGCCCTCCATGTGCTGCTTCCAAGGGGCTGGTTCCCTAGGTGACCTGCAGACCAGATTGCTTAGGTCTTTCCAAAAAGAAAATCCAGAACTTAATGACCCTCAACTCCAGTTTTTCAGGATGAGACCCTCCTCACCCCATCCCATTCAGGCCTTACAAGACACGACAGGGAAATGACCCTGCGGTTGGGGTGAGGGGTGGGGAAGCAGGAAGCTGGCAGAATAACACAGCATTCCGGGGGTAGTTGCCTGCCCAGATCTGTGGGGACCCCAGACCCTTCCTCATCCATTCCCGGAGCTTGACCCCCAGCCAAGCCAGTCAGGCCATGGAGGCATCCCCAAAAATACCTTATTCATTTAAAGGAAAATTAAAGGAAAGGGCGGAAAAACTATCCGGTTTTATTTGTGAAGGTATCCTCTGTGTCCAGAACAGTGCCTGGCACACAGTAGGTGACCATTAAATAGCTGCTGGCTGACCCTCCTTAGTGTTCCCCTGGACTGGGGAATTGGACAGTGGACGGGCACTTCCATCTGGTGGTACCTAGTGGAACTGACTCCGAGATCTTTTTATTCATTGAGAGACAGAGAGCCACGGATTTACTGTTCCACTGTTTACATTTCTTGGTCGCCTCTTGCATGTGCTCTGACCAGATGGAATCCACTCCGGACCAACTTTAACAACGGAGCCGTCCAGCCAGGCCTCGCATCCTTTTTCTTCCCTTCAGGGTAAGTTCACCTTCGAAGCTTCAACTTCCTCAAATGTAAGAGGAGATAATTTCGGAAGTGCATGTTTGTGGGGCTGTTGTGAAGAGGAAACACGTAGTAGAGAGCTTTCCGCAGAGTCTGGCACGTGAAAAGCCCTTCGTGTGAGTTGATTAATATTAGTTATGGTTATATTCCCTTTCCTGGCTTATTTTAAAGAGGGACTCCAACAGTGATGCCCAGTTCAGCTTTGGGGGATGATACTTTGGGGAAGAAAGAGTGAAAGTAGAGGGAGATACTGAGTGGCAGGTGCATCTTCCCCCACCCCAAAATTTCAAGGACCCATGGGTCATACATATCATCACCATCATCATCATTTACGTCGTTTACTGTGTGCCAGGCACAGCTCTGTTTCCTCTTCTCCCGGCAATGCTCTGGGTCATATACTGTTATTCACCTTGTGTTGCAGATGGAGATAGAGGCCAGGAGGGATTAGTGATTGGCCCGCGATCACATGGTGTGCAGAGCCAGAATACAACTGAGGCTGTTTCTCCCAGCCACCGGCTAAACTAGTGTCCCTTGCTGCACGGTCAGACACCATCACAGGTGAGCCTCGTGTCCCTGGAAGGCGGTTTCAGTCTCCAGCCCTGGAGATAACTGCTCCAGCAATGTCAGGCCCTCAAATGCTCCGTCCACTTTGGGGGAATAAAAACAGAGGTTGCCCTGGTTCTGTTTCTCACCAGAAAATGGAGAGGGCACTGCCCATGCTTTCCACTGACAAATGTAATTGAATGTTGTCTGGCTTTTTGTTTAGTTCCATCTCCCCAACAAGACTGTCTGAGCGCTGTCCCCATCAGAACAATGAGGGAAGTGCTCCATGCCGGACTGTCCTGGACGGCATCATTGAGCACTTTATATGTGACTAGTGTGACCGTGGAACTGAACTTCCAGTTTTACTTACTTTTATTTCATTTAAATTTAAATAGCCCCATGTGGCTAATGGCTATGGAGAGTGTAGCTCTAAGCTCAACAAAAACAGGAAACCATTTCTGTGGTTCATCCTGTACCCATGGCCAGTGTGGGGCATGGTTCATCAGATATTTGTTGACTGAATGAATAATTAAACACCAGCCTTGCTTTTCCCTTTAAAACATGTCTATTAGTATACAAACCCATAAAAAGGATCCTATTTTCTCTGCTAAGTAGATCATCTCCCAAAGGAAGGTGTCACTCGGGGTTCCAGAGTCGCCAAAGCTCGTTACCATGGACCATCGTGCTGTCTCTGCAAGCCCTCCCAGGTGGGGGTCCGCATCTTGCTGTGAGTGGGGCTTGGTAAGGTGGAGGCCTCTCCAAGGCCTCACAGCTTGTGAATGGCAGAGGCAGCTACAGATTTACCCCTCCTGCTCTTCCTACTCCATCCCACTGCCTCAGGTAACATTTATTGGAAACATCAACGTAACTCCACGGAGGAGCGACTTCAAATGGTAGGGATTCAGGCACCTGATAGGATGGTATTTTCAGTACCTCTCCAATTGCCTGATGGTGTCACAAACACCTTCCTTGGGTGTGTGCCTGATCCCATGGTAGCTCATAGACAGACAGGAAGTGGGACCTGCTCTAAGTCAGCTTCAGGTCAGAGGCAGAATGTTTCACTAGAGGCAGGTATGGATAGCACCCCGCATTCGGGAGGGCCTCCTAGTCAACGGAACCCGGCAGCCCTTGCTTGGCAAGGCTGAGAGGGGCTTTGGGGCCCCCACAGACTCTAGTCCTTGACTTTCCCTCTGCAGAGAGAATGGGGTCACTTCAGGACAGTGGCACCTCTAGGTAACGTCCTTGGAGTGAGTGGCCAGGAGTAAGCAGATGTAGGGTACACTGTTTCTACCACTCTATTGTTTGTGTCTGTGACAGATATCATGAGTCGATCATCACACTCTTGCCTGTGTTTAATGCTCTACGTTTGTAACTTTTGCTACCCATTATGTGTTAGAAGTCTAACCACTTCTGCCAAGTGCTCTCAGTTGTTCAAGTCCCCAGCAGGGTGCCTTATATGTGTCCATAGACCAATGTGTCAGCTGCCTGCCCTTCCTTTCCACTGCCGACTCCTGCAGGTCTTTGTCTGTGGTCCACACAACTGCTTGGAGAAGCCTCATCATGGCCGGTGGTTTCCTGTGAAGCCACCACGGGGACCCTCTCCCAAAGCCCCCAATGCTGTCAGTTAGGAAACACTCAAGTAACAGCACAAAACATGGTCTAAACAATAGGGAGCTGTGTTAGCACACGAGGGGGACCCATCCCAAAATATACCTTTTGGGATATTGATTTTAAGCTGGTTATTAAGGGGGAAAAAAGACTCAGGAAGAACCCATGGCCCTTTATCTGCCTAAAGGAATTCAGACAGAGGACCTGCCCCAGGAAGGGGGCTATCACACAGTAGCTCTGCCGGAACACGAACTAGTGTGGCAGGGAGGAACCTAGCAAAGCCCGTCTGTCAGACCTCTCTGTGCTCATAGTTAACGGCAGCCCAGCAGACATTCACTCCCCAAACATCTGCTTCTCCATCTTCACGGGAATTGTCTTCCTGCCCCTTGAGGTCCCAAACCACAACCACCTTCTCATTAGCTTCTGAGTAGCCTGTGAACCTCTACTGTGTGCGCCTCCTCGGGTTCCATATGGCACCCCCTCATCTGCACCAGTAACAGACTTTGGACATTTTCTCCTGTTAATCTGTCTCCTGTTCATTTGATGACTAGCCTCGCCAGAAGAACTCAGAAGGTGGGAAGGAAGTTGTATTTTTGCCCCCAACCCAACTGGAAGTAGGGATGTGGAGGTCTGCAAGATCAAACTCCTTTTATAACAGCACTAAAATCTCATTTGCCGTTTTCACTTCTTCTCTCTCATGCACGGTGGCATCTTCCTGCAGACTTGAGATGTGACATCATCAGGGTGAGTGCAGCCATCCATCATGTCCGTCAGTACAGAGACGTCCAGAAAGGCAAGCTGTCACTGTGCTTTCAAGTGCTTTTTGTTTGGGGAAATACAGTTATTTTTCATAAAAAGATGTGATGTTAATGGGTAATGAGTTGATTATTATTATGTTTAGATGAATAAATGAAACTTTAAAAAATGTCTTGGCTTTCATTTAAAATGTGGTGAATATTGGTAGGTATAACCCACCTAAACAAAAGTTCTTTGAGGTCTTCTAGCAATTTTAAAAGGGGTTCCAAGACTATAAAGTTTGAGAACCACTGATCAGGGCACATTTATCTAGAACCATCTCTCCAAAAAAAAAAAAAAAAAAGAGCAAACAGTTCTATATTTCTGGTGCCAAGCACTGTTCTAAACACTGCGCGCACACACACACACACACACACACACACAGATGTTTGATTACTTTTCTAACCCCTGTGACAGTCCTATGAGGTGTACTACATCCCCATTTTGTTTTATTAATTTTTTTTCACCTTTTTTGAGGTATAAATGGCAAATGAAATTGTATATATTTAAGGTGTACAAAGTGATGATTTGATATAGGAATACATTGTGAAATGATTACCATAATCAAACTAATTAAATCATTTATCACCTCACATATTAATTATTACTATTATTTTTTGTGGTCAAACCACTTAAGATCTATTCTTTGCAAATTTCAAGCATACAATAGTATTGTTAACTACAGTCACCATTAACTACCCAGGACTTATTCATCTTATAGCTGGGAGTTTGCATCCTTTGACCCCAGCCCCCCAGCATCTTTCCAGCCCCCAGTCGCCGGCAGCCACTGTTTTACTCTCTGTTTCTATGAGTTTGACTCTTTTAGATTCTACCTATAAGTGAGACTGTGCAGTATTTAGTTTTCTGTGTCAAACATTTCACTTGGTATAATGTCCTATCTATACTGTTGAAAGTGATAGGATTTCCTTCTTTTTTAAGGCTGAATATTATTCCCTGTACAAATACCCCACCTTTTCTTTATCCATTCATCTGTCAGTGGACACAGGGTTGTGTCCATGTCTCAGCTGCGGTGAATAATGCTGAGAGAGCATAAGATGCAGAGGTGGAGAGGTGCACAGGGGGAATGATCAGAGCACCAGCTCGAACCCCCTGACAGTGGGCCATGGCCAGCACTTCCTGTGCAGAGAAGGCTTCTCCAGAGCTCCTTCCTGCCAGTGTAGCCTGTCCAGCCCAAAGACCAGCTAGGAGTGGCCTTGCCTGCTCCTCTCCTCCTTCCCCCCTGCCCTCTCCCCCTCCCCCTCCTCCTTCTCCATTTCCTCCTCCTCCCCCACTTCTCCTCTCCAACTGTGAAAGATGGAATCAGACACACTGGCTGATGTGGGAGCCTCCAGGTAGGGATGGGAGCCTGAGGCGACCTGAGTTACATAAGGGCCCCTGGGAGCGGACAGTTACGTAATGGGGAGGCAGGCAAGAATGGTGGAATGAGTCAGGGC
Source organism: Molossus molossus (assembly GCF_014108415.1). Classification (NCBI taxonomy): domain Eukaryota; kingdom Metazoa; phylum Chordata; class Mammalia; order Chiroptera; family Molossidae; genus Molossus; species Molossus molossus. Next base: position 131,996,858 of record NW_023425366.1, on the reverse strand, counting down.
AAGGGAAGAAACCCGGAGTTCAGGGAGGAGAAAGAGCAACACAGAACAGAGGAAACATGTCAACTGTGAGCCCAGTGGCTGCCATACCAGAGAAAACTAGAAGCAGCCAAGGGTGGAACTTTCTCTGGCCTGTTGCTGACCAGTGCCCCTGCCCTGGGAGACTCCAGCTTCTCCTCTCCTGGCCCCACTTGGTACGGATGATTCCAGGAGTCCCTCAATATCTTTACTGCTTAATTAACTAAGGCCATTTCTGTGTCTTGCAAATAAGAACCGAGAGCGGTGCAGAGGCCTCTCCTGCCCAGGAGCAGCACGCATGCTGGGAGCTTCGAGGCACCTGTTTGCTGCTCCATGCGTGTGTGCCGAGTGGCGAGAAGACAGTGGAAATGTGTGCATGCTTTGCTAATAGTTTTTACTGTAATATTTCAGTGGTTAACCTGGGGGCTGACCGAGACCTTCATCCTCAAGGGTCTGAGCCCTGGTCACCATCCCCTCCTCAGGCTGTGGCTGCTGCACTTGACCATTCCCAGGTGCAAAGGGCTGACTGTGTTCTTCCCAAATTTCTACGTTGAAATCCTAACCCCAACTATGTGATGGTATTTGGAGGCGGAACCTTTGGAAGGTGATGACTTCAGGAGGGTGGAGCCCTTATAAATAGGATTATGGCCCAGATAAAAGAGACCCTACAGAGCTCCATCTTCCCACGAGGTGAGAACATAGAGAAGCCTGCGTCTGCAACCTGGGATGGGGCTGTCACCAGACTGACCTGCTGGTGCCCTGACCCTGAACTCCCAGGTTCCGAAACTGTGAGATACAAACTTTTGTTGCTTGTCAGATACCCAGTCTGTGATGCTTTGTTATAGCAACTGATAAGGCTCCACCAGAAGCAGGTGAGCGGTGCCCTGGGGTAGTTACCTGTGCTGAGCATCTTCATCCTGCTCCTCTGGGAAAGCTCCTTGTCTCCCTGGCCGACCATGCTTCCTGCCAGATTGGGGCCCAAACAGACCAAATGGCACCTGTAGCTTGACATGGGATATTTGCTGTGTCCCCTGACGGAGATGTTTCCCCTCTGGGAGTCAAGACTCCAGCCTCCTGCAGAGCCCAGAGCTGCAGCTGAGTGGTGCAGCTACCCTGTTACATAGCACTGGTGCGCCCCCATCCCAAGTCCCCAGCCAGCCTGCCTCACCCGGCCATCTCCTGCTGGCCTCGGAGACACTTGAGTGTAGCTCCTGTCCAGATGAAGACCTGTGTTCAGCCCCTGGCGAGTGCTCATTCAGAGGTGAGCTCCGACAAGGCTCCTTTTACCTTACTCCAGCGTCATTTCCTACTGCTCCCACTTGGGGGAGACACCTCTCTTTGTCCTGTCACATTGGTGTCTGCCAGGCATCTCATTTTTAAAAACATTTTGACAATATTTTGGTGTGTTCCATGCTTTGGGCTTTGTGATAAGTTGGTAGATGATATGGGATTGAGTGGGAGAAGCCATGGTGAAAGGGGCAGGAGAGAATAATAGAACCAAGAACTAACCATGGGGAGCACCAGCCATAGTTATAAGACATGTTAACGTGATTGCTTTGTTCTAATAAAGAAAAACCCATTCTGACATGGCTGGGAGGTGTATGCCTCGGGAGTTCACCTCAGGAATGAGGTCCATTCCCCTGATCTGAGAACAAGGGGAATCTGCTTGACATCATGGAAAGACGAAGGACCTGGTTATCGGAGCAATGGGACGCGGAGGCGTCTCACAGGGCTACGGAGCATCGGAATCCTGGGGGCGACACACTGGCAACCTTTTGCAGTCCCCCAGCCCACATTTCTCCCCATGATTGTAATCACCTGTGACCACTTTACCCATTTTATTTTTCTTTTTGCCTAACTGCCTTTTCTTGTGTAGTCATTGTCTTTTCATCCCTTAAAAATGGCTGACTAGCAAGCGGGGGCACAGCAGGTGTTACAGGATGACCTGCTGCCGGCAGTATTGGAATAAATGCTGGTGTACGATGCAACCTGGTCTCTGCTTAATTGGTTTAACTACTGGCAGGCGGCCTGGACCTGTTTTTTGTTTGGTTTCAGGTGTACAATTCTATAACGCATCATCTGTATATTGTATCGTGTGTTCACCACCTCAAGCCAAGTCTCCTTCCATCACCAATTATGCCCCCTTTACCCTCTTCTACCGTGCCCACCCCCTTTTCTCTCTGGTGATCACCATACTGTTGTCTGCATCTATTAGTCTTTCTTTTTATTCTTTGCTTAATCCCTTCACCCTTCTCACCCAGTTCCCAAGCCCTCCCCTCTGACAGCTGTCAGTCTAGTCTGTATCCATGAGTCCATTTCTATTTTGTTCATCAGTTTATTTTTGTTCATTATATTGCACATATTAGTGAGATTATATGGTATTTATCTTTCTCTGACAGACTTATTTCACTTAACATAATACTCTCCAGGTTTATCCATGCTGTCACAAAGGATAAAACTTCCTTCTTTTTTTATGGCCAAGTAGTATTTCATTGTGTAAATTAATCTTTTGGGTTTCTTTGAACATAGTCCCCAACTTACAGGGAATTGTTGGGTCATAGGTAGTTCCATATTTTAAAAAAATTTATTTTATTGTTGACAGTATTAAGGATCTCTCTCATTTTCTCCCTTTTTGTTGCCCACTATCCAAGCCCCACCCCGCCCCAGGCCTTCCTCAGGCTATTGTCTGTCCATGGATTATGGATGTATGCATATATGTTCTTTGATTCATCTCTTCCTGCTCCACCCACCCCCACTGACATCTGTTATTTCGTTCCACTCATCCATGCCTCTGGACCTATTTTGTTCTTCAGTTTATTTTTTTCGTTAGTGAGAACAAAATAAGTGAGTTCTTAGTTTATTCATAAGTGAGATCATGTGATGTTTGTCTTTCTCTAACTGGCTTATTTTGCTTAGCATAACAGTCTCCAGGTCCCTCCAGGTCCTCTCAAAGAAGAAGAGATCTTTCTTTCTTACAGCTGCATAGTATTCCATTGTGTATATGTACCACAGCTGTTTTATCCACTCATCTACTGATGGGCACTTGGGATGTTTCCAGATCTTAGCTATTGTAAATAGTGCTGTTAGAAACACAGGGGTGCATATATTCTTTCTGATTGGTGAATATATTCTTTCTGATTGGTGTTTCAAGATTCTTAGGATATTTCCCCAGCAGTGGGATCACTGGGTCAAACGGCAGATTCATTTTTAATTTTTTGAGGAACTTCTGTACTGTTTTCCACAGTGGCTGCACAAGTCTGTATTCCCACCAACAGTGCACAAAGGTTCCCTTTTCTCCACATCTTTGCCAACACTTGTTGTTTTTTTAATTTATTGATGATAACCATTCGTATAGGTGTGAGGTGTTATCTTATTGTGATTTTAATTTGAACCTCTCTAATTAGACACATTGAGCATCTTATTTATTTATTTATTTTTATCCTCACCCAAGGACATTCTTTCATGTTTTGTTCAGATAGAGTAGGAGGGGGAGAGAGAGAGAGAGAGAGAGAGAGAGAGAGAGAGAGAGAGAGAGAGAGAGAGAGAGAAACATCGACGTGAAAGGAACACATCGAGTGGCTGCCTCCCACACAACCCAACCAGGGCCGGGGTCTAACTGCAACCGAGGTACGTGCCCTTAGCAGGAACCAAACCTGGGTCTCTTTGGACCACAGGCCGGTGCTCTAACCGCTGAGCCAAACCGGCCAGAGCATGAGCATCTTTTCATATGTCTATTGGTCATGTGTATGTCCTCTTCAGAGAAATGTCTATTAAGGTATTTGCCCTTTTTTTTTTTTTAATCCTCACCCGAGGATACTTTTTTCCATTTATCTTCAGATAGGGTGGGAGAAAGGGGTGGGGGGAGATTGCCTTCTGCACTACCCCACTAGTGCCGGGGACTGAACCGTAATTGAGGTACATGTCCTTGACTGGAATCGAACCCATGACTCTTTGGTCTACAGGCCGATGCTCTACTGCTGAGCCAAACTGGCCATGGTTTTGCCCATTTTTTAATTGAATTGTGTGTGTGTGTTGAGTTGTATAAGGTCTTTATAAATTTTGGATATTAACTCCTTATCAGATGTATCATTGATGAATATGTTCTCCCATTGAGTGAGTTGTCTTTTAATTTTGTTGATGGTTTCCTTTGCTGTGAAAAAACTCTTTAGTTTGATGTAGTCCCATTTGTTTATTTTTTCTTTTGTTTCCCCTGTCTGAGGAGATATATCAGAAAAAATTATTGCTCCAAGAAATGTCTGTGATTTTACCGCCTGTGTTATCCTCTAGGATTTTTTATGCTTTTGAGTCTAACATTTAAGTCTTTAATCCATTTTGAGTTATTCTTGTGTATGGTGTAAGAAGGTGGTCTAGTTTCTCTTCTTTTTTTGCACACATTTGTCCAATTTTTGCAACACTATTTATTGAATAGACTATCTTTACCCCATTGTTTGTTCTTGGCTCCTTTGTCAAATATTAATCAACTATAAAGCATGAATTTATTTCTGGGATTTCTATTCTGTACCATCAATTTGTATATCTATTTTTATGCCAGTACCACACAGTTTTGATTATTATGGCCTTGTAGTATTATTTAATATCAGGTAACATGACTCCTCCAACTTTGTTCTTCTTTCTCAAGATTTCTTTGGCTGCCCTGGCAAGTATGGCACAGTTGGTTTGACTGCTATCCCCTACACCAAGAGGTGTCAGGTTTGAGTTCTAATTAGGACACATATCCAAGTTTCAGGTTTAATTCCCAGTTGGGGTGTGTGGGAAACAAACTACCAGTGTTTCTCACATTGATGTTTCTCTCTCTCTCCCTCTCCTCCTTTCTCTAAGATCAATAAAAATAAAAAAAGAAAGAAAAAAGAAAAGAAAAAGAAAGAAAGAAAAAGAAGAAGATTACTTTGGCTATTTGGGGTCTTTTGGTTCCATGTAAACTTTTGGGTTATTTTTTCTGGTTCTATGAAATATACAATTGGTAATTTGATAAGAATTGCATTGAATCTATAGATTGCTACTGGTAGTATGGACATTTTAATGATGTTAATTCTTCCTATCCATGAGCATGATATATGCTTCCACTTATTTGCATCTTCTTTAGTGTCTTATAATTTTCTGAGTACAAGTCTTTTACATCCTTTGTTAAATTAATCCTAGATATTTTGTTATTATGATGCTATTGTTTTTACATTACATTTCTTGTGGTGATTGGTTAATAGAATTATCTAGGCTTCAACTGTATATTTCTATGACACATGATCTGTATATTGCACTGTGTGCCTACCACCTAAAGTCAAATCATCTTCCATAATCATATATTTGGCCCCTTTACCGCTCTCCACCCTCAACCCCATTTTCTCTGGTAACTACCCTACTATTGTCTTGTCTATGAGTTTCAGTTTTATATCCCACATATAAGTGAAATCGTATGATGCTTGGCTTTTTCTGACAGACTTATTTTGCCTAGCATAATATTCTCAATGTCCATCTATGTTGTTGCAAATGGCAGTACTTCATCTTTTCTTATGGTTGAGTACTATTCCATTGTATATATGTGCCACATCTTCTATATCCAATCCTCTATTGAAGGACACTTTGGTTGTCTCCCATTGAATATTCAATGGTTTGCCACCAATGAATAATGCTGCAATAAACATAGGGGTGTGTATATCTTTGTGAATAAATGTTTTTGAATTTTTCATGTAGATACCCAGGAGAGGGATTGCTGGGTCATATGGTAACTCTATTCTTAAGTTTTTGAGGAACTGCCATACTGTTTTCTATAGTGTTTGTACCAGTTTACATCCCCACCAGCCGTGAATGAAGGTTCCTTTTTCTCCACAACCTCTCCAACACTTGTTATTACGTGTCTTGTTGATAAAGCCATTATAGGTGTGAGGTTTTCCTAATAGATGGTGAAGTTGAACATCTTTTCATATGTCTGGTGGGTGTCTGTATGTCTTGGGAGAGGAGTCTGTTCACATCCCATTTTTAATTGAATTGTTTATTCGGTGTTGAGTTTTATAAATTATTTATTTATTTTGGATGCTAACCCCTTGTCTGAGCTGTTATTTGTAAATATCATCTCCCATTTGCTTGATTGCCTCTGTTTTGTTGTTGGTTTATTTTGCTGTGCATAAGCTTTTTAGTTTACTATAGTCCCATTTATTTATTTTTGCTTTTATGTCCCTTGCTTTTGGGGTCAAATTCATAAAATGTTCTCTATAATCAAGGTCCATAAATTTACTACCTATGTTTTCTTCTATGTAATTTATTGTTTCAGATCTTATATTTAGGTCTATGACCCATTTTGAATTAATTTTTATACATGGGGCAAACTGTAATTTATTCATTCTTTTGCATGTAGATTTCTAATTTTCCCAGCACTATTTATTAAAGAGGCTTTCTTTTATCCACTGTAAGTTTTTGGCTCCTTTGTCAGAAATTATTTGCTCATATCCATGAGGCTTTATTTCTGAGCTCTCAATTCTGTTCCATTGGTCTGTGTGTCTGTTTTTCTGCCAATACCATGCTGTTTTGATTATTGTGTTTGTACTATAATTTGAAGTCAGGTAGTGTAATACTGGCTTCACTCTTTTTTTCTCAGGATTGTTTTGGTTATGCAGGGTCTTTTGTGGTTCCTTAGAAATCTGATGAGTTTTTTGTTCTATTTCTTTAAGAAATGACATTGCGATTTTGATGGGGGTTATGTCAAATTTGTATATTGCTTTGTGTAATATAGCCATTTTAACTATCTTGATTCTTTCAATCTATGAACATAGAATATCTTTCAATTTCATTGTATATTTTTCAATCTCTTTTAATGATGCTTTGTAGTTTTGTGTATATAGGTCCTTTACCTCCTTTGTTAAGTTCATTCCTAGGTATTTTATTCTTTTCTGTTGCTACTGCAAAAGGATTTAAAAAATTTTTTCTCTGAAGTTTCTTTGTTAGTAATATAGGAAAGCAGTAGATTTTGTACATTTATTTTGTATTCTGCAACTTTACTGCACTTATTTATTGTTTCTAATACGTTCTTTGGTGGAGTCTTTAGGGTTTTCTATGTACAGAATCATGTCATCTGCAAAGATTGACACTTATACTTCTTCATTCCCAGTTTGGATCCTTTTATTTCTTTCTCTTGCCTGGTTGCTCTGGCTAGGACTTCCAGAAATGTGTTGAACGAGAGTGGTGAGAGTGGGCATCCTTGTGTTGTTCCTGATTTTGGAGGAAAAGTTTTCAGTTTTCGCCATTGAGTTTGATATTGGCTGAGGGTTTGTCATACGTGGCCTTTATTATGTTTATTATGGGTATTTTCTATACCCATTTTATTGAATATTTTAATAATAACTGGATTTGTATCATATCAAATGCTTTTTCTGCATCTGTTGATAAAAATCATATGATTTTTATCTTTCATCGTATTCATGTGGGGTATTACATTGATTGATTTGCATATGTTGAACCATCTTTGTGCTCTGGATATGAACACCATTTGATCATGATATATAATTTTTTTAATGTATTGTATTTGGTTTGCTAGTATTTTGTTTAAGATTTTTGCATCTGTGTTTATCAGATATCTTGGTCTGTAGTTTTCTTTTTTATTGTTGCCCTTGCCAGATTTTGGTGTCAGGGTTATGTTGGCTTCATAAAATGTGTTAGGAAGTATTGCCTCTTCTTCAAATTTCGGAAGAGTTTGGGAAGGACAGATATAAAATCTTTGAATGTTTGGTACAATTCACTAGTGAAAACTTCTGGTCCTGGACTTTTATTTTTGGGGATGTTTTTGATGGTTGTTTCAATTTCCTCACTGCTGATTGGTTTCTGTAGGGTTTCCAATTCTTTAAAAAAATTTTTTATTGTTGAAAGTATTACAGATGTCCCCCCCTTTCCCCCACTGACCCCCTCCTTCCCGCTCCCACCAATTTAATGTCTGCATTCATTGGTTGGGCATATATGCATATACTTTCTTTGGTTTATTTCTTCCCACCCCTCCCACCCCCCCATCCCTCTGAGGTTTGTTAGTCTGCTCCCTACTTCCATGACTCTGGATCTCTTTTGATAGACAGTTTAATGTATTCATTATGTTCCATAAATAAGTGAGATTATGTGGTACTTGTCTTTCTCTGCTAGAGCCTAAGGTGAATGGCTGTAGCTGATTTAGTGCACTGGCCCTTCAGGGAAGTGATGTGTTCCCTGCACCTCCCCCTACAGGATGAAACCTCTGCTCTGGTGATTTTCTCAGCCAGGTGTTACGTGGCTGCCTTTCCCTGTTCTGCCACTCTGTGCTGGGGAGCCGGCTTGGGGTTTAAACCCCTGACTTCTCTGAGAGAACTGCTCACAGCTAAGACAGCCCTCAGCTGCTGCCCGTGGGCACCCAGCCCTCTTGCGCCTCCACAGCTCCTATCAGTCTCTATTTGGGTACTCTTTACGTCCCTAGTTATCTGGGTTCTCTCCAGCTGCTCTTCAGCTGTTTTTCCCCACTGATTTGTATTTATTTTAGTTTTAATTCCAGTTTGGTCCTGGGAGTCAGTCTGTGTAGCTTCCATTCACTCTGCCACCATTTTCACCATCTCCTTCGATTGATTTTTGGAGAGAGCATGATGGAGGGAAGAAGTAAGGCAGGGGGAGAGAGAGAGAGAGAAAGGGGGAGAGGGAGGGAGAGAGAGAGAGAGAGAGAGAGAGAGAGAGAGAGAGAGAGAGATCAGTTGGTTGCTTCCTGCATGACTGGGGTGGGAGGAAGTTTTTATTTCTGATTTTATCTTTTCTCTTTTTTTCTTACTGAGTCTAGTGAGGAGTTTGCCAATTTTATTAATTTTTTCAAAGAACCACTTTTGTTTTACTAATTTTTTGTGTAATCTTTATTCTGTGTTTCATTTAATTCTGCTCTAATTTATATTATTTCCTTTATTCTGATGACTTTGGGCTGCTTTTGTTATTTCTTTCTAGTTCTTTAAGATGTCATGTTAAGTTGTTTACTTGGGATTTCTCTTGTTTCTTGAGATAGGCCTGAAGTGATAAAAACTTCCCTCTTATTACTGCTTCTGCTGCATCCCAGAAGTTTTGACATGTTTTATTGTCACTCTCGTTCGTCTCTATATAGCTTTTTTTTCTAATCCTCACCTGAGGACACCCGTGCATTTATCTTCAGATAGAGCAGGAGGGAGAGAGGGAGGAAGAGAGAGAAACATCCATGTGAGAGAGACACATTGACTGGTTGCCACCCACATGACCCCAACCGGGGCCGGGGACAAACTGCAACCAAGGTGCGTGCCCTTAATGGAAACCGAACCCGGGACTCTCTGGTTCGTGGGCTGACGCTCTAACAGCTGAGCCAAGCTGGCCAGGGCTCTACATATCTTTTGATCTTACCTTTCATTTCTTTATTGACTCAGTTAATTTTTAGTAGTATGTTGTTTAATCTACACATATCTGTGGGGTTTTCTTCCTCCTTTCTGCAGTTGATTTCTAATTTCAAAGCATAATGGTCAAAGTATATGCTTGGTACGATTTCAGTCTTATCGAATTTGTTGAGGCTGATTTTGTGACCCAACATGCGGTCTGTCCTTGAGAATGTTCCATGTGCACCTGGTGCTGTGGGAAAAAGGCTTGGTGAATGTCAGTTATGCCTATTGGGTTAATGTATCATTTCCTTTTTAATTTTGTATTTATTAATTTGTTTTTGTTACAGATGTTTCTCATTTTTCCCCCATTGACACCCTCCTCCCCTTCCCCCCCACCCCATCCCCAGCTTTGATGTCTATGTTCATTGGTCATGCACACATGCATGTAAGTTCTGTGGTCCACCTCCCCACCCCCCTCCGAGGCTTGTCATTATTTAAGGCCAATATTTCTTTGTTGACTTTCTGTTTGGATGATCTGTCTAGAGCTGTCAATGGAGTATTTAGGTCCCCAACTATGATTGTGTTTTTGGCAGTTTCTCGCTTTAGTGCTGTGATAGTTGCTGTATTATTTCAGGGCTCCCTGATTGAATGTGTACATGTTAAAGAAGTGTTATATCTCTTGATGCAGTGTGCATTTATCAGTATGAAATGTCCGTCTTTGTCCCTTATTAACTTTGTTATCTTGAAATCTATTTTGTCCAATATAAGTATGGTTATACCTATCCTTCTGTGAATGGCATTTGCTTGGAGAATCATTTTCTACCTTTTCACTTTGAAGCTAATTTTGTCTTTGCAGTTGAGATGTGTCTCCTGAAGGCAACGTGTGGTTGAGTTTCGTTTTTTGATCCAATGTGCTACTCTGCCTGTTTATTGGTGAATTCAGTCCATTTACATTTAGGGTAATTATTGATGTATGAGGATTTTTTACAGCCATTGTATCTTTTGTCTTCTGGTAGCTCTGTGCCTCCACTGGTCCCTTTCCTTTGTCTGCTTTTGGCGGTATTCCATACTGCTTTTCTGTTTCATCTTTTTTTATGTTTTTAGGCTGTGTGTCTCAGTTTTAGTTTTCTTTTTCTGTATGGTTACCATTATGTTTATGACAAAGAACGTTTCATATATACAGTTGTCCTTTTTCTTTCGAATGCATCTTATCTCCATCCTCCTTTGTAAATTCAGGGCTTTTTCCCCATATTTTATTTGTGTTGTCACAAATTACCCCTGTTTTTCTGTAAGTTTGTTGGTGATCTTACTCACAGTTTGTGACCTTCTGTTTTTTGTTTCAGGTAGAATAACCCTTTTGAGTATGTCCTGCAGTGGGGGTCTTCTGGTGATGAATTCCCTCAGCGTCTGTATGTCCAGAAAAGTATTTCTCATTCATAACTAATGGGTAACTTTTCTGGATATGTTATTCTTGGCTGACAAGTTCTCTTTTTCAGTAGTTAGAATATTTGGTTCCACTATTTTCTGGCCTGTAGATTTTCTGCAGAGAAGTCTGATGATAACCTAATGGCCTTTTCTTTGTGGGTCACTTTCTTATTTTCTCTGGCTGACTTGCAAATTATTTCTTTGTCATTAATTTTTGACAGTTTTAATACAATCTGCCTTGAAGAAAGCCTCTTTGTATTGAGGTAACGAGGTGTTCTGTTTGCTTCTTGAATTTGAGGATCTAGCTTTTTCCACACGTTTAGGAAGTTCTCAACTCTCTGTTTGAGAAGGGCTCTCCATTTCATTCTCCCTGGTCTGCTCTCCTGATATGCCTGTTATTCTTTTTTGTATGTATATTTTTTGCCACAGCTTTTATTTTATTTTATTTTTTAATAGCCCTTAAGTGCTTTTATTTTTTATATTTATTGTTTTTTTGTACATGGTGCAATTTATTTCATTTTCAAATCTTCATTAAAAAATAACAGCAGATATCTCTGCATTCCATTGAGGGAACCATAGTTTGCCTGGTGAAAAACCTTTTAGATCGTATCTGTGTCTGAGTAGCCTTTGTTCATAAAAGTCCATTATGTAGAGTTATTTCTGAATATCTCATCAGTTGAGATAAATCAAAGTACCTAAAATGCACTGGATGTCTGCTTCGTTTCAAGGAATCTTCAAGTTCAGAAATATGGGCTCACTGGAGAGAAAAATTTGTTAATATTTAAAGTAAAATATAATAAACCAATGCAAGAACTACCGTTCAAATGGCCGACATCATACTAAATCTTTCAGAAAACAGAGATTTTCTCATAGTATGATTTTGATGAATTTTTTCCTTATAGAATATACACAGACTCAACTGAGAACTTAAAACAATTGGTGACTGTGATATGGATCTATTGCTTTCATTAATTTAGAAGTAAGGCTATAAATTACATATGGTGCCATCTAACCTATTTTCAAATTGGAACACAAATAATACATAGATATTTCCGGTTGCATTTTTGAACGTAGATACAAAAAAACATGACTTGTTCTTCAGGAGATTATAGTAGTATAGAAACAATACACATATAGCCACTTTTATTCTAGCATGACTTTTTGCTTTGTTTAAGGGTACCGAAAGAAGTTTATTTATTGGATACTAAATTAATATTTTGTAATTTTATGTCATATAGAACATAACTGCAAGAAGAAACTAAAATTATAGCTATAGTGTGGACATCAAGGCTAAAAATAAACTATGCAAAGTCATAGAAGGCTGCTTTTACTGGGATGTATCATTTTCTCTTAAGCTCATTAGAATGACAGACAGATATTAAGAAAGTAAAGGCATGGAATATGAGAGGCAAAAATAACTAAATCTCATACTAAGGTTTATGTTTGTTTTGGGGGGATGACAGAGAGTGGTGGTGCTGGAGGCTGGGGGTTGGCAGGGGAGGGAGAATGGGAGACAGAGGCAGGTAACATGGAATGAAGGTTAAAAATAGGTAATTAGCCAAGCCAGTGTGGCTCAGTGGTTAAACATCAACCTATGCAACAGGAGGTTGCTGGTTTGATTCCCAGTCAGGGCACATGCCCAGGTTGTGGGCCAAATCCCCAGTGGGGGGCATACAGGAGGCAACCAATTGATGTTCTCTCTCACTGATGTTTCTACCTCTCTCTCCCTCTCCCTTCCACTCTCTCTAAAATCAATAAAGAAATTTAAAAAAAAGTTATTAAAAGGTGTGAATGATTTGTTCTCAGTTCTTTCTTCATATCTTAATAGCCTGCTGTTGACTGGAAGCCTTACTGATATCATAAACTGTCAACTCACACATATATTGTATGTTATATGTATTACACAGTATATTCTTACCATAAAGTAAGCTAGAGAAAAGAAAATGTTATTAAGAACAGCATAAGGGAGAGAAAATACATTTACAGTGTACATTGAAAAAGCGTGTGTTTATGTGGACCACGCCAACCACACCTGTGCTGTTCAGGACCCGCTGGGAAGCGGGCAGCAGTGTGACTCAGTGGCCGGGACACCAGACATAAAAGAACTCAGACATCCAGTCATGTGCAATTCAAAGCCTTCTACGGCCTCAATTTCATCACCTGTAAATCAATAAATTTATAGATTCTCTGCACAGTTCCTTCTAGTTCTGTCTTATTGTAATTTGATAATTCTATAAATAAAGGTTCTGGGATGACTTACTTGCAGAATTCCAACTGTTAGTCATTGGCAATTTGCCCAGGAACACTTGATATTAACTAATTAATATAAATTCAAGTTTGTTTGCCCATGACTGATTTCTAGAATTTATGACCGGCTCATCAGATTCCACCTGTAATGCGGGTGGCAATCAGAGGAGACCCATGAGATTGCAGAGGTAGTCTGACTATGGATCCACTTTGGCAGCAGGTATTATAAAGGAGGGAGAATAATCACTTGGGTCTTAAATCCAAATCTATACTTGATTTACATTTTAGAGCTCAGTGTAATCGCATGAGATAAAGCAAATGCCATGAGGACAGTGGTCACCAGCTGGGTCGCTCCTGCCAGAGGAGCGCAGACCGGGCTTATGGATTCAGGAACACATGAAAAGGCAGGAATATTTTTTGGAGTGAATAAGATGCAGATTACTGATACATATATTACATTCAAATTAACACAGTTAAAAGCAGTTCACTGGGTAAGAATATGTACTAAACTTTTTCCTGAAGTTAGGAGACTTATGCGGTTTCTGTCCTAAGTGCTGAGAGAGCAGTCTGCATTATTTGAACAAGGACTTGGCAGAGTGACAAACTACATCAACATCTGAAATGGGCGGAGGCAAAATCTAGACAGGGACTGGTTTGTCCTGAGTGTGGATGGAGTTTAAAACCGTCATGGGCTTCCCTTGTTTAGATGTCATGAAGAGTAGGTTTAGTTCAACAAATAAAAAACAAAAAAGTGGCCGTTGATTCTGCAGAACTTAAGTAAAAGTAAAAGCATAGTACAATAATAAATCCTGTCTTCCAATCTGTTGTGGAGCATCGAGTCACATGTTGTCAAACAAACAATTCGTATTACAGGATTTATCCTAAAGCTGAGTGTCATCATCACTGAGAAACGATCTCACTGTATAACTTTAGTTAACCATGGTACTAATGCAGATTATTTTTACGAGTCAGCCAATTTGGAGGAAAACACATGCCTTCAAAAAGAAAACACGGATATAGAAGACTGCATAAGGTCATGTGCCCTGGAGCCAGGCCACTCGAGAACAAGCTGGCTCCACAGTGTACTAACTATGAGGATATAAACAGATGACATGTGACTTTCATGTGGCTTTCTGGCTTGTCAGATTCTACTATAATCAAGTCGACGTCCTTGAAACCCACTGCATTACACATTGCAAAGCTTCAGTGTTTCTATCTGCTAAAGTACGATAGTGAGAGTATCTTCCTTGTTAGGGTTGTTTCCAGGCTTAAAAGCTATTCCACAAGCCCTGGCTGGTTTGGCTCAGCGGTTAGAGTGTCGGCCCGCGGACCAGAGAGTCCCAGGTTCTGTTCCTGCTAAGGGCACGTACCTCGGTTGCAGTTTGTCCCTGGCCCTGGTTGGGGTTGTGTGGGTGGCAACCAGTCTATGTGTCTCTCTCACATCGATGTTTCTCTCTCTCTCTCTTCCTCCCTCTCTCCCTCACGCTCTATCTGAGGATAAATGCAAAAATGTCCTGGAGTGAGGATAAAAACAAAAAATGAATCCACAAAATAGGGCTTATAAATGTGTATCACATACATTAATTGCTTAAATATTAGCTATTATATCATTATATCTATTGTATATTTCAAATAAATATTGTATTAATGGTTAGATAATCAAAGTAAAGAACAGAACTAGCTTTAAAATATGGTCAAAGAAAATCTAAATCTCATTGGAAATAAATGTAAAGAGAACTCATTGTTACAATCACTTTATGTATAAGCCATACTAACTACTACTTATTTTCACCATGGTGGCAAAGTATAGCAAGGAGCTGCTTCTAAGCTCGAGAGGAACACACATCAATTGTAGTTACATTGCTTGAAAGAAAACAGAGTTCTTTTGGCGGTGGGCATCTTTTCTTATACTTACTGGATACATTAAGTCTTTGGAGAAATATCTAGTCAAATCCTTTGCTCATTTTTATTTACTTATTTTATTTTTAAAAAATTTAAATTAATTTTTTTTGTTATAGATGTTTCTCCTTTTTCCACCATTGACCCCCTCCCCACTTTGCAGCACTGTGGTCTGTGTCCATTGGTTGTGCACACGTGCATGTAAGTTCTTTGTTTATCTCTTCCCTCTCCCCCACCCCCTCCTCTGAGGTATATTAGTCTGAACCCTACTTCTATGTCTCTGGGTCTATTTTGTTCATCAGCTTATTTTTTTCATTATGTTCCACAAATAAGTGAGACCATGTATTTATTGTTGAAAGTATTATAGATGTCTCCCCTTTTTGCCTCACTGCCCCCTCTTCCCTGCTTCCACCTCTCTCCTGCTTTCTGCCAAACTGTGGTCTGTGTCCCTTGGTTGTGCGCACATGCACAAAAGTCTTTTTGTATCTCTCTTCCCAACCTCCCTACCCCTTCCCTCTGAGGTTTGTCAGTCTGTTCCCTACTTCCATGTCTTTGGATCTGTTTTGATCAACAGCTTATTTTGTTCATGATATTCCATAAATAAGTGAGATCATGTGGTATTTGTCTTTCTATGACTGGCTTATTTCGCTTAGCATAATACTCTCCAGGTTCTTCCGTGTTGTCTCAAAGGATAAGAGATCTTTCTTTCTTACAGCTGCATAGTACTCCATTGTGTATATGTACCACTGCTTTTTTATCCATTCATCTATTTATGGACTCTTGGGTTGTTTCCAGAGCTTAGCTATTGTAAATAGTACTGCTATAAATATGAGGGTACATATATTCTTTCTGATTGGTGTTTCGAGCTTCTTAGGATATATTCCTAAGAGTGGGATCACTGGGACAAATAGCAGTTGAATTTGTAATTTTTTGAGAAAACACCATATTTTTTCTGTAGTGGCTGCACCAGTCTGCATTCCCACCAGCAGTGTACTAGAGTCCCCTTTGCTCCACACCCTCACCAGCACTTGTTTGATGATTTGTTGATGGCGGCCATTCTGACAAGTGTGAGGTGATACTGCATAGTTGTTTTAATATACATCTCTCTGATAATTAGAGATGAGCATTTTTTCATATGTCTCTTGACCATTTGTGTACCCATTTGGAGAGGTGTTTATTTAGGTCCTCTGCCCATTTTAAAATTCTATTATTTTTACATTGTTCTTTCTGTTGGAGTCTGATAGTCCCTGTAAAGTTCTTTCATTTTGTTATGCTCAAGTCTCTGTCTGTTTTTCTCTGCATCATTTATAGATTTCTATCTTTAGCATCACTAAATCTTTCCTCCACCTGCTCTGCTCTATTTTCTATGCTTACTTGTTTATTTTTTATCTCTCTTAATGCATTCTTTGTCTCCAGAATTTCTGTTTGGTCCTTTTTTAAAGTTTCAATTTCTTTGGTTAAATACTGGTTTTGTTCATCAATTTGATTTCTGAGTGCAATAAATTGCCTGTTTATATTTTCATTTATTTCTTTTTTTAAATTATTTAATTAATTTTTGTTACAGATGTTTCTCCCTATCCCCCCACTGATTCCCCCCTCCTCTTCCCTTCCCGCCCTGTCCGCAGCTTTGTTGTCCATGTCCATTGTTCATGCATACATGCATATAAGTTCTGTGGTTTATCTCTCCCCCAACACCTCCTCTTCTGGGAATTGTCAGTCTGTACCCTACTTTCACATCTCTGGGACTACGCCATTCCTCAGACTGTTATGTTAATTATACTCCACAAATAAGTGAGATCATATGATACTTGGCTTTCTCTCTTTGGCTTGTTTCCTTAGGATAATACTTTTCAGGTCCCTCCATGTTATCTCAAAAGATAGATCTTTCTTTCTTACAGCCGCATAGTACTCCATTGTGTATATGTACTACAACTTTTTTATCCATTCATCTACTGAAGGACATTTGAGATGTTTCCAGATCTTAGCTATTGTATATAGTGCTGCTATGAACATGGGGTACACATATTCTTTCTGATTGGTGTTTCAGGCTTCTTAGGATATATTCCTAGGAGTGGGATCACTGGGTCAAATGGCAGTTTAATTTTTAATTTTTTGAGGTAACACCATATTGTTTTCCATTGTGGCGGCACCCATCTGCATTCCCACCAGCAGTGTACTAGAGTCCCCTTTTCTCCACACCCTCCCCAACACTTGATGTTTGATGATTTGTTGATGGTGGCCATTCTGACAGCTGTCAAGTGATACCTCATTGTTTTTTCAATTTGTATCTCTCTGATGATTAGTGATGTAGAGCATTCTTCATATCTCTCTTGGCCATTTGTATGTCTCTTTGTAAAGGTGTCTATTTAGTTCCTCTGACCATTTTTTAATTGGATTCTTTATCTTATATATTGGAAATTAACTGCTTATCTGATATATCATTGGCAATTATGCTCTCCCATACAGTGGGTTCCCTTTCCATTTTGATGATTGTATCTTTTGCTGTGCAGAAGTGTTGAGTTTGATGTAGTCCCATGTGTTCATTATCTCCTTTGTTTCTGTTACCTTAGGTGATGTATCTGAAAATTCTGCTGCGTATGATGTCTGAAATTTTGTTGCCTACAGTTTATTCTCATGTATGGTGTAAGTGGATGGTCTAGTTTCATTTTTTTTTTTTTTTTGCATGTAGCTGTCCAATATTCCCAACACCATTTATTAAAGAGGCTGTCTTTACTCCATTGTATGCTCTTGCCCTCTGTGTCATATATTAATTGAGCATATTGTCTTGGGTTTATTTCTGGATTCTCTATTCTGTTTCATTGGTCTATCTGTCTCAGTCTGTTTTGATTACAATGGCTTTGTAGTGTAACCTGAAATCTGGTAATGTGATCCCTCCAACTTTTTCCTTCTTTTTCAAGATTGCTGTGGCTATTCGGGGTCTTTTTTGGTTCAATGTGAACTTTTGAAGTATTTGTTCTAGTTCTCTGAAGTATGTCGTTGGTATTTTGATGGGGATTGCATTGAATCTCTAGATTGGTTTGGATAGTATGGACATTTTAATGATGTTAATTCTTCCAATCCATGAACAAGGTATGTGCTTTCACTTTTTTGTATTTTCCTCTATTTCTTTTTTTAATGACCAGTAGTTTTCTGCGAATAGGTCCTTTATTTCTTTGGTTAAGTTTATTCCTAGGTATCTTAATTTTTTTGCTGTGATGGCAAATGGGATTGTTTCTTTAGTTTCTCTTTCTGTGAGTTCATCATTGGTATATAAGAAAGCCGTCGATTTCTTGACATTAATTTTGTATCCTGCTACTTTGGCAAATTCATTTATTAAGTCTAGTAAATTTTTGATGGAGTCTTTGGGGTTTTCTACGTATAGTATCATGTCATCTTCCAATAATGACAGTTTCACTTCCTCCTTTCCAATTTGGATTCGTTTTATTTTTTCTTCCTGTCTGATTGCTGTGGCTGATTGCAGTACTATGTTAAATAAGAGTGGCGAAAGTGGGCATCCTTGTCTTGTTCCTGTTCTTAAGGGAAATGTTTTTAGTTTTTGCCCATTGAGTATGATGTTGGCTGTAGGTCTTTCATATATGGCCTTTATTATGTCAAGATATGATCCCTCTATTCCCAGATTGCTGAGCGTTTTTATCAGAAATAGGTGCTGGATTTTGTCTAATGCTTTTTCAGCATCTATGGATATGACCATATGATTTTTATCTTTCATTTTGTTTATGTGGTGTATTACATTTATTGATTTGTGAATATTGTACCAGCCTTGAATCCTTGGGATGAATCCCACTTGGTCACGGTGAATAATTTTTTTTGATGTATTGCTGGATTTGATTTGCTGGTATTTTGTTCAGGATTTTGGCATCTATGTTCATCAGGGATATTGGCCTGTAGTTTTCTTTCTTTGTAGTGTCTTTCTATGGTTTTGGAATTAGAATTATGCTGGCCTCATAAAACGAGTTTGGAAGTCTTTCTTCTTCTTGAAATTTTTGAAATAGTTTGAGGAGAAAGGGTGTTAGTTCTTCTTTGGATGTTCGGTAAAATTCGGTGAAGCCTTCCGGGCCTGGGCTTTTGTTTGCTGGGAGAGTCTTGATTACATCTTCAATTTCTTTTGTTGTTATTGGTCTGTTCAAGTTTTCTATCTCTTCCCTGTCCAGTTTAGAGAGACTATGTGTTGCTAGAAATTTGTCCATTTCGCTTAGATTGTTATGGTATAATTATTCGTATAATTAGTTACCGTATAATTGTTCATAATATTTGTTAACAAGCCTCTGTATTTCTGTAGTGTCAGTTATTATTTCTCCTCTTTCATTTCTGAGTTTGTGTATTTGGGTTCTCTCTCTTTGTTTCTTGGTGAGTTCAGCTAGGGGTCCATCAATCTTGTTTATCTTTTCAAAGAACCAGTTCTTTGTTTCATTGATCCTTTCAATTGTTTTTTTGAACTCTATGTCATTTATTTCTGCTCTGATCCTTACTATTTCCTTCCTTCTACTTGCTCTGGCGTTTTCTTGTTGTTTGCTTTCTAGTTCTTTAAGTTGTGAGGTTTGATAGTCTATTAGAAATTTTTCTTGTTTCTCGAGGTAGGCCTGTAGTGCTATGAACTTCCCTCTCAGAACTGCTT
This sequence comes from Molossus molossus, assembly GCF_014108415.1. NCBI lineage: Eukaryota > Metazoa > Chordata > Mammalia > Chiroptera > Molossidae > Molossus > Molossus molossus. Next base: position 131,977,286 of record NW_023425366.1, on the reverse strand, counting down.
TCGCTGCATCCCATAGATTTTGTGTTGTGTGTTCATTTTCATTGGTTTCCAGGAATTTTTAAATTTCTTCCTTGATCTCCATGGTAACCCATTCATTGGTCAATAACATGCTTTTTAATCCTCCATGTGTTCAAATGTCTTTGCATGTTCTTGTTGCAATTGATTTCTAGTTGCTTGCCATTGTGATCTGAGAAGACGCTTGATATGATTTCAATCTTCTTGAACTTGTGGAGACTTAGTCTGTGCCTTAACATGTGGTCTATCTTTGAGAATGTCCCATGTGCACTTGAGAGGAATGTGAATTCTGCAGTTTTGGAGTATAATTCTCTGTAGATATCTATGAAATCCATTTGATCTAGCACTTCATTTAGAGTCTGTGTTGCCTTGTTAATTTTTTCTCTAGAAGATCTATCCAGTGATGTCAGCGGGGTGTTGAAGTCCCCTGCTATGATTATATTGGTGTTGATTTTTTCTTTGATGTCCTCCAGAAGATTTTTAATATATGTTGGTGCTCCTATATTGGGTAAATATATGTTTGCCAAGGTTACATTTTCCTGTTGGGTAGATCCTTTCAATACTATGTAGTGGCCTTTGTTGTCTGTAGTTACGGCCTTCATTTTGAAATCTACTTTATCAGATATGAGTATTGCTACCCCAGCTTTCTTTTGTTTTTTGTTTGCTTGAAAGATTTTTTTCATCCATTCACTTTCAACCTATGTGAGTCTCTTGTTGTGGGGTGGGTCTCTTGTCAACAACATATATGTGAGTTTTGCTTTCTTATCCAGTCAGCTATTCTGTGTCTTTTTATCAGAGCATTCAAAGCATTCACATTTAAAGAGATAATTGATATGTACTTATTTATTACCATTTTTGTTTATTGTGGTTCTATGTTTCTTCCTATTTCTTCTACTAATTACAGCTGTCCTTTTAACATTTCTTGCAGTGCTGGTTTTGTGCTAATGTATTCCCTTAGCCTTTTTTTTTTTTTTTTTTTTTTGTCTGGGAAGCTCTTTATTTGACCTTCCATTTTGAATGATAGCCTTGCTGGGTAGAGTAGTCTTGGATTCAGATCCTTGTTTTTCATGACCTTGATTAGTTCATGTCATTCCCTTCTGGCCTGTAGTGTTTCTTGTGAGAAGTCAGCTGAGAGCCTTATGAGGTTTCCTTTGTAGGTAACCTGTTGCTTATCTCTTGCTGCCTTTAGCATTCTCTCTTTGTCTTTAATGTTTGGCATTTTAATTACTATGTGTCTTGGTGTGGGCCTGCTTGGGTTCTTCTTACTTGGGGCTCTCTGTTCTTCTTGAACTTGAATGCCTTCTTCCTTCACCAAGTTAGGAAAGTTTTCTGTCAGTATTTCTTCAAATACATTCTCTAACCCTTATCCATATTCTTCCTCTTCGGGGACTCCTATGATGCAAATATTGTTACGTTTTCACTTGTCCCACAGTTCTCTTAAGGTATCTTTAGGATTTTTAATTGTTTTTCTGATTGGTTGATTTTTTCTACCCTGTCATCTAATTCACTGATCTGGTCCTCAGCTTCCGCTACTCTGCTGGTTCGTCCTTCCAATGTGTTCTTTTTTTTTTTTTTTTTTTTTTTTTTTTATTGATTAATTTTTGTTACAAATGATTCTCCTTTTCCCCCCCACTGATTCCCCCCTCCCACTTCCCTCCCTGCCCCTTCCCCAGATTGTTGTCCATGTCCACTGTTCATGCATACATGCATATAAGTTCTGTGGTTCATCCCTCTCTCACCTCCCCACTCCTTAGGGGATTGTCCTCAAACTGTTATGTTCATTATATTCCACAAATCAGTGAGATCATATGAAATTTGTCTTTCTCTGTTTGGCTTGTTTCACTTGGGATGATACTTTCCAGGTCCCTCCATGTAGTCTCAAAGGATAAGAGATCTTTCTTTCTTACCGCTGCGTAGTACTCCATTGTGTATATGTACCACAGCTTTTTGATCCATTCGTCTACTGATGGGCACTTGGGCTGTTTCCAGATCTTAGCGATTGTAAATAGTGCTGCTACAAAGATGGGGGGTACATATATTCTTTCTGATTGGTGTTTTATGCTTCATAGGGTATATTCCTAGAAGTGGGATCACTGGGTCAAATGGGAGATCAATTTTTAATTTTTTGAGGTGACACCATATTGTTTTCCATAGTGGCTGCACCAGTCTGCATTCCCACCAACAGTGTACTAGAGTCCCCTTTTCTCCACACCCTCGCCAACACTTGTTGTTTGATGGTTTGTTGATGGCGGCCATTCTGACAGGTGTGAGGTGATACCTCATTGTTGTTTTGATTTGCATCTCTCTGATGATTAGTGATGATGAACATTTCTTCATATGTCTCTTAGCCATTTGTATGTCCTGTTTGGAGAGGTGTCTATTTAGTTCCTCTGCCCATTTTTTAATTGGATTCTTTGTCTTCCTTTTGTGGAGTTGTATGAGCACTCTATATGTATTGGAAATTAACCCCTTATCTGATATATCATTGGCAATTATGCTCTCCCATACAGTGGGTAGCCTTTCCGTTTTGATGATTGTATCTTTCGCTGTGCAGAAGCTTTTTAGTTTGAGGTAGTCCCATGTGTTCATTTTCTCCTTTGTTTCTATTGACTTAGGTGATGTGTCAGTAAAAATTCTGCTGCGTATGATGTCTGACATTTTGTTGCCCACAGTCTCCTCTAGGATTTTTATGGATTCATGAGTTACATTTAAGTCTTTTATCCATTTTGAGTTTATTTTGATGTAGGGTGTAAGTTGATGGTCTAGTTTTATTTTTCGGCAAGTAGCTGTCCAATTTTCCCAGCACCATTTATTAAAGAGGCTGTCCTTACTCCACTGTATGCTCTTGCCACCTTTGTCAAATATTAATTGAGCATATTGCCTAGGGTCCATTTCTGGGTTCTCTATTCTGTTCCACTGGTCTATATACCTGTTCTTGTGCCAGTACCAGGCTGTTTTGATTATGGTGGCTTTGTAGTATAACCTGAAATCTGGTATTGTGATCCCTCCAACTTTGTTCTTCCTTTTCAAGATTGCTGTGGCTATTCGAGGCCTTTTTTGATTCCATATGAACTTTTGAAGTAATTGTTCTAATTCTTTGAAGTATGCCATTGGTATTTTGATGGGGATTGCGTTGAATCTATAGATTGCTTTGGGTAATATGGACATTTTAATTATGTTAATTCTCCCAATCCATGAACAAGGTATGTTCTTCCACGTTTTTACATCTTGCTCTATTTCCTTTTTCAGAGACCTGTAGTTTTCTGCGAATAGGTCCTTTATCTCTTTGGTTAAGTTTATTCCTAGGTATCGTAATTTTTTTGCCGCAATGGTAAATGGGATTGTTTGCTTAGTTTCTCTTTCTGTGAGTTCATCATTGGTGTATAAGAATGCCATCGATTTCTTGACATTAATTTTGTATCCTGCTACTTTGCCAAATTCATTTATTAAGTCTAGTAAGCTTTTGGTGGAGTCTTTGGGGTTTTCTATGTACAGTATCATGTCATCTGCAAATAATGACAATTTCACTTCCTCCTTTCCAATTTGGATCCCTTTTATTTTTTCTTCCTGTCTGATTGCTGTGGCTAAGACTTCCAGTACAATGTTAAATAGGAGTGGCAAAAGTGGGCATCCTTGCCTTGTTCCTGTTCTTAAGGGAAATGCTTTTAGTTTTTGCCCATTGAGTATGATGTTGGCTGTAGGTCTTTCATATATGGCCTTTATTATGTCTAGGTATGATCCCTCAATTCCCACACTGCTGAGCGTTTTAATCAGAAATGGATGCTGGATTTTGTCAAAGGCTTTTTCAGCATCTATTGATATGATCATGTGGTTTTTATTCTTCAATTTATTTATGTGGTGTATCACATTTATGGATTTGTGAATATTGTACCAGCCTTGCATCCCTGGGATGAATCCCACCTGGTCATGGTGGATAATTTTTCTGGTGTATTGCTGGATTCGATTTGCTAGTATTTTGTTCAGGATTTTGGCATCTATGTTCATCAGGGATATTGGCCTGTAGTTTTCTTTCTTTGTTGTGTCTTTTTCTGGTTTTGGAATTAGAGTTATGCTGGCTTCATAAAACGAGTTTGGAAGTCTTCCTTCTTCTTGAATTTTTTGAAATAGTTTGAGGAGAATGGGTATTAGTTCTTCTTTGAATGTTCGGTAAAACTCCCCTGTGAAGCCATCCGGGCCTGGGCTTTTGTTTGCTGGAAGAGTCTTGATTACATCTTCAATTTCTTCTGTTGTTATTGGTCTGTTCAAGTTTTCAATCTCTATCTGATCCAGTTTTGGGAGACTATGTGTTTCTAGAAATTTGTCCATTTTGCTTAGATTTTCGAATTTGTTGCCGTATAATTTTTCATAGTAGTTGTTAACGATCTTTTGTATTTCTGTAGGGTCAGTTGTTATCTCTCCTGTTTCATTTCTGATTTTATGTATTTGGGTTCTCTCTCTTTGTTTCCTGGTGAGTCTAGCTAAGGGTCCATCAATCTTGTTTATCTTTTCAAAAAAACAGCTCTTTGTTTTATTGATCCTCTGGATTGTTTTTTTGATCTCTATGTCGTTTATTTCTGCTCTGATCCTTACTATTTCCTTTCTTCTACTTGCTCTGGGGTTTTCTTTTTGTTTACTCTCTAGTTCTTTAAGTTGTGAGTTTAGGTAGTCTATTAGAGATTTTTCTTCTTTTTTGAGGTAGGCCTGTAGTGCTATGAACTTCCCTCTCAGAACTGCTTTTGCTGCATCCCATAGATTTTGTATTGTTGTGTCCTCATTTTCATTGGTTTCCAGGAAGTTTTTGATTTCTTCCTTGATTTCCTCGGTGACCCATTCATTGTTTAATAACATTCTATTTAGCTTCCATGTGTTAAAATGTCTTTGTATGTTCTTCTTGCAATTGATTTCTAGTTTCATACCATTGTGGTCTGAGAATATGCTTGTTATAATTTCAAACTTCTTGAACTTGTAGAGACTTAGTTTGTGCCCTAACATGTGGTCTATCTTTGAGAATGTTCCATGTGCACTTGAGAAGAATGTGAATTCTGTAGTTTTGGGGTGTAGTTCTCTGTAGATATCTATTAAATCCATTTGGTCTAGTGCTTCATTTAGAGTCTCTGTTTCCTTGCTAATTTTTTGTCTAGAGGATCTATCCAGTGATGTGAGCGGGGTGTTGAAGTCCCCTGTTATGATTGTATTGCTATCGATTTCTCCTTTGAAGTCCTCCAATAGTTTTTTTATATATTTTGGTGCTCCTATATTGGGTGCATATATGTTTATCAAGGTTATATCTTCCTGTTGGATAGATCCTTTCAATATTTTGTAGTGGGCTTCTTTGTCTCTAGTTATGGCCTTCAAACTGAAGTCTATTTTATCAGATATCAGTATTGCTACCCCAGCTTTTTTTTCTTTTCCATTTGCTTGAACAATTTTTTTCCATCCCTTCACTTTCAATCTATGTGAGTCTTTTGTTGTGAGGTGGGTCTCTTGTAAACAGCATATAGATGAGTCTTGCTTTCTTATCCAATCAGCTACTCTGTGTCTTTTTATGGGAGCATTCAGTCCATTTACATTTAAGGTGGTTATTGATATGTACTTATTTATTGCCATTTTAGTTTAGTGTGGTTCTATTTTTCTTCCCATTTCTCCTGGTAATTACAGCAGTCCTTTTAACATTTCTTGCAGTGCTGGTTTGGTGCTAATGTACTCCCTTAGCCTTATTTTGTCTGGGAAGCTCTTTATTTGACCTTCTATTTTGAACGATAGCCTTGCTGGGTAGAGTAGTCTTGGATTCAGATCCTTGTTTTTCATGACCTTGATTACATCATGCCATTCCCTTCGAGCGTGTAATGTTTCTTGTGAAAAGTCAGCTGAGAGCCTTATGGGGGTTCCTTTGTAGGTAACCTGTTGCTTATCTCTTGCTGCTTTTAGGATTCTCTCTTTGTCTTTAATTTTGGGCAGTTTGATTACTATGTGTCTTGGTGTGGGCCTGTTTGGGTTCTTCCTACTTGGGGCTCTCTGAGCTTCTTGAACTTGAATGCCTTCTTCCTTCACCAAATTAGGGAAGTTTTCTGTCACTATTTCTTTGAATATATTCTCTAGCCCTCGCTTACTTTCTTCTTCTTCAGGGACTCCTATGATACGAATATTATTACGTTTCCAGTTGTCCCACAATTCTCTTAAGCTCTCTTCTTGTTTTTTAATCTTTTTTTCCTTTTGGTTTTCTGATAGGTTGATTTCTTCTAGCCTGTCTTCTAATTCACTGATCCGGTTCTCAGCTTCCCCTACTCTGCTTTTTAGACCTTCCAGTGTGTTTTTCATTTCTGATATGTCATTCTTCATTTCTTCCTGTTAGTTTTTCATTTCCAGATGGTTTATTTTCAACATTTCTATGTCTTTACTCATGTTGCTCATGTCCTTACACATGCTGTTGAGCTTCCGCAACATCATGGCTCTAAATTCTAGTTCTGTTAACTTGCTTAACTGCACCTCATTTATTTCATCTTCTGTAGAGGTCTCTTGATCTTTCATTTGGCTTTTGTTTCTGTTTCTCACCATTTTCGTTATCACAGTGGGCTTTGGAGTCTGCCAAGTTTTCCCAGTGGGTGTTGGTGTTTTGCTGTTTGTGGCTCCCTCTCCTGGGTTTGGATGCTCCAGGGAGGACCCACTTTAATCCCGCCAAGTCCCCTGTTCTCCGGGAGTCTGTGTGGCTCCAGCCGAGAGTTTATCAGGCTCTAGTGTTACGAGGGCCCATGCAGGGTGGCAAGGGAGGCGGTGGGAATAATTTCCCGCTGAGTTCCCTGGTCCCGCAGAGTTCCCTGGTCCCACTGTGTTCCCTGGTTCAGCTGAGTTCCCTGGGGCCCTCGAGTCTGTGCGGCTCCAGTGGAGAGTTTAGCTGGCTACAGAGTTCCCAGGGCCCATGCACGGTGGCAAGGGAGACAGTAGGATTAACTTCCCGCTGAGTTCCCCGGTCCCGCTGAGTTCCCTAGGGGCCACGAGTCTGTGCGGCTTCAGCGGAGAGTTGAGCCGGCTACAGAGTTTCCAGGGCCATGCACGGTGGGAAGGGAGACGGTAGGATTAACTTCCCGCCAGGTTCCCCGGTCCCGCAGAGTTCCCTGGTCCCGCCCAGTTCCCTGGGGGCCAGGAGTCTGTGCGGCTTCAGCGGCTACAGAGTTTCCAGGGCCGTGCACGGCGGGAAGGGAGGCGGTAGAATTAACTTTCCGCCTAGTTCCCCGGTCCTGCCGAGTTCCCTGGGGGCCGGGAGTCTGTGCGGCTTCAGCGGAGAGTCTAGCTGGCTACAGAGTTCCCAGGGCCGTGCACGGTGGGAAGAAAGACGGTGGAATTAACTTCCCCTCTAGTTCCCTGGCCCCTACCCAGGCCGCTGCGGACCCTGGGCTCTCGGTCCCCTCTCCCGTCCTCGCAAGCCTACCAGGACTGAGTGGGTGTTTCTGGTTAAGTGGTCCTCCAAGATGTCTTTCGGCTGCCCTTTCCTGACGGTTTGCCTTTATTTTCCTTGTAAATCCAGTTTGGTCTTGGGAGACGGTCTGGGTCGCTCCATTCACTTCGCCGCCATTTTCTCTTCTCTCCAATGTGTTCTTAATTTCTGCTATGTCATTCTTCATTTCCACTGGATGGTTTTCCATATTTCTATATCTTTACACATGGTATTGATGTCTTTACTCATGCTGTTGAACTTCCTCAAGATCATGGCCCTGAACTCTACCTCTCATAATTAGTTTAACTGAATTTCATTTATCTCATCTTTGGTAGAGTTCTCTTTTTCTTTCATTTGGAATTTGTTCCTTTGTTTCACCATTTTGGCTATCTCCGTGGGTTTTGGAGCCTGCCAAATTTTCCTTGTGGGTGTTGGTGTTTTGCTGTTTGTGGCTCCTTCTATTGGGTTTGGATGTTCCTGGGTGGGCCCACATTAAACACCACCATCAAGTCTTACTTTCCTGGGTAGATTTGCAAGCCCAGTAAAGGTTCATTTATCCTCTAGCTTTTTCCTGGTGGCTGGTAGTCTCAGTTACTCAGTGCCTTGGAATGTAGCCCTTGTGTTCCGCATAAGAGGATTTCCAGAGGTTTGGATAGATTCTGGTTGTTAATGAGCCTCAATTTTTATTTCTTTGCCTCACCTGGGAAAGGCTGAATCTTTGAGGGGGGAGGGGGCTGCTGCTTTTCCCCACAGCTCTGGGAATGAGCACACTGGCCACCATCCTTTGTGGCCGCAAGTCAGCAAAAACTCTGAGTTCTCTCCAAATCCTGGGTGTACACAGAGTTCCAGCCCAGTCTGCCCTCCCTCTGCCATAGCCCCCAGGTGAGTTGCTGTCGCTATTTTAGTGCTCTGTCCTGGCTCTTTGTGCTGTGGAGCGGGCTTGGTCTTTATTCCCCAAGGGCACTGCTCACAGCTAAGACTTTTGCTGTCCATGGGCTCCCAGCCCGCTACCCTCTCGCACCTCTGCAGATCTTACCAGTGTCCCTGGTTATATAGTTCTATCCTGCTGCTTTTCTGTTGCTTTTGTTCGAGGATTTATCTTTATTTTAGTTGTAATTCCCGTTTGGCCCTGGGAAATCGTCAGTGTAGCTTCCATTCACTCTGCCTCCATTTTCACATCCTCTATGCCTATCTTGTGTGGAGCTGGGTTGCACAGGCCTCTCCAGTGTCCCCGCATCCTGCAGGTCCCACGTGTAACTGGATCGCACAGTCCCTTTGGAGACCCGGCTGTATGCCTATGTTATGGGCTGCTGGGTTTCACAAGCCTCTCTGGTGCTTCGGTACCCCGCAGGTCCCAAGGATAACTGGATAGCACAGTCCCTGCTGGGTCGCACAGGCCTCTCTGGTGCCCCAGCACCCTTCAGGACCCACGGGCAGCTGGATTGAGCCAGCCCCTCTCAGGCTTGGGTTTCCCACCACTCTTGTGAGCTACTGGACCGCACAGGCCTCTGTGGAGCCCCAGGTCCCACTGCTGGTGGTTGGAAATTGCTGCTGCCCCATGGGGCTCAGCTCCTGCTCAGCTCCTGCTCAGCTTTTGCTGTAGTTTTTGAGGATGGTCTCAGCTGTTGGTCTGTGCTTCTGTTCCCGGGGGACAGATGTCTGTTCCTTAGCTTCTGTTGCTGTGGGTATATCTCCACTCTGATTGGGTTCCTACTGTGGGGGATGGTGCTGGGCTCTGGGCTGTCTGTGGTTTCCGTGATGGGCACTTGGCAGCTCCACTACTGTGCACCTGTCTGTATTGACACAGAGTGTCCACTGGTCCGATGATGCCAGGTGTGCTGGTGGCTCAGATTGCTGGGCCCCAGCTGCTCCCACTGCCTCCTCCCAGGGAAGACCCAGGATCTTCCAAAATGGTGGGACCTCCCCATGCACAGGGAGAAGGGCCCTGAAGGGGCGCTCACCGCAGTACCTGGCTGCTCCATCCACAGCACCGGAACCTTCTGCTCTGTGGTTCTGCACTGCTCAGGTTTGGTTATCCACCTTCACGTCCACTCACACTCTCTCACAAACTCACCTTCCCTCCGGTCCTGCCCGCTGCCATCTCCTGTCTGTATTTTCTCATATCTCATTCAATATTTTCAGAACTGCAATCTGGAATTATCTGTCACTTATGTCACATGTTTCCATGTTTTTTAGTTTGTTCTCTGGAGAGTTTTTTATTTTCCTTCTGAGCTTCCTTGTTACCTTGGTTATTTGTGGAGTTTGATGGATTTCCTCTCTGTCTAGATACCTGTTTATGAATGCATTTCTCTAGCAGATTACTACAGAGGTCTGTCTACTACTTTCCAGTAGGTGGCTCTGAATCACAGGTTTTTAGCTCTGTGAAATCCCAGTGCTGACCCCTGCAGTGTCTCTGGCTGCCTCCAGTGTGGCTGCAATGTGTGGGGGTCAGATGGGCTGAGGAACTCTGCGGCCTTCTTTGTGTGGCTCTCCTGGTAACAGTGACCTTGGACCTCTCTGAGTTTCCCCCTTACCTAGACCCACGACCAATCACAGAGTATACCTTTCACTCAGGGAAAATAGTGATTCTGTAGTAATAGTTTTTGAGTTTGCAGATAATGAAATCTGCAACCCAAAGGGTGAGGGGAGACAAGCTATGAGATGCTATGGGCAACAGGACTCATGACTTTGTTTCTCAGTCTACAATGCCAACTGCCTGCCGGCCATGGGCACACACCCACGCTATGTCCGTGCCCCTGTTTCTGAGCACTGCTGCAGCTCACACTGCTCAGTTCCGTGGGAATGCCCACTGGGTCTCCTCCTCTTGGCTAAGCTAGCACCAGCCACAACCAGATTCCCTCCCTCCAGGCCGAGCCTCACCAACAGCCCCCAGCCACAGGGCTGCAGGGCTCCTCTCAGCCCTCTCTACTCTCCTCCCCCATTTGTTCCCACTTGCCCTTTTTAAAAATATCTTATTATTGATTTTCTAGAGAGAGAGGGAGAGAGAGATAGAAGCATCATTTGTCTGCCTCATGCACCTCCCCCTATTGGAGATCGATCACACACCTGGGCATGTGCCCCAACCGGAAATCTAACCAGGACCTCTCAGTCCATGGGGCGATGCTCCATCCACTGAGCCACTGCGGCCAGGCTCCACTTGTCCATTTAGACACTTCAGTGAGTGGGTCTCTCAGACATGCCTCTACATTGAGCCGTGACTCCTTTGTTGAGGGTTAGCTTTACAACTTGTTGAAATTTCAGGAGAGAGGCCAAGGGAACCCCTAATGCTGCTGTTCCTCCAATGTCACCTCCTTGATGCATTTGTAAATGGTATTTTTTCTAAGTTTCTCTTTCGGATAGCTCATTATTTTCTTTATTATTTTTATTCGTTATTGGTGTATAAAAATGCAATTGACCTCTGGATATTTATTTTCTATCCTGCTACTTTATTAAATTCATTCATCAGTTCCAGTAGTTTTTGGTGGAATCTTTAGGGTTCTTTATATAAAATACTATGTTATCTGCAAATAATAACAGTCTTACTTCTTCCTTTCTAATTTGAATTCCTTTTATTTCTTGTTTTTGGCTAATTTCAGTGGCTAGAACTTACAGCAATATGTTAAATAACATTGGTGAAAGTGGACATCTGGTCTTGTTCCTGATTTTAAGGGAAACACTTATAGCTTTTGCTCATTGAGTATGATGTTGGCTGTGGATTTGTCATGTATGACCTTTATTATCTTGAGGTACAGTACCTCTATTCTCAATTTGTTAAGTTGTTTTCAAAATAATGCACTGGACTGAAGGACTTCAAAGGAAAAACCAACAGCAATACAATCATAGCAGGGGACTTCAACACCCCGCTGACATCACTGGATAGATCTTCTAGAGAAAAAATTAACAAGGCAACACAGACTCTAAATGAAGTGCTAGATCAAATGGATTTCATAGATATCTACAGAGAATTATACTCCAAAACTGCAGAATTCACATTCCTCTCAAGTGCACATGGGACATTCTCAAAGATAGACCACATGTTAAGGCACAGACTAAGTCTCCACAAGTTCAAGAAGATTGAAATCATATCAAGCGTCTTCTCAGATCACAATGGCAAGCAACTAGAAATCAATTGCAACAAGAACATGCAAAGACATTTGAACACATGGAGGATTAAAAAGCATGTTATTGACCAATGAATGGGTTACCATGGAGATCAAGGAAGAAATTTAAAAATTCCTGGAAACCAATGAAAATGAACACACAACACAAAATCTATGGGATGCAGCGAAAGCAGTTCTGAGAGGGAAGTTCATAGCACTACAGGCCTACCTCGAGAAACAAGAAAAATTTCTAATAGACTATCAAACCTCACAACTTAAAGAACTAGAAAGCAAACAACAAGAAAACGCCAGAGCAAGTAGAAGGAAGGAAATAGTAAGGATCAGAGCAGAAATAAATGACATAGAGTTCAAAAAAACAATTGAAAGGATCAATGAAACAAAGAACTGGTTCTTTGAAAAGATAAACAAGATTGATGGACCCCTAGCTGAACTCACCAAGAAACAAAGAGAGAGAACCCAAATACACAAACTCAGAAATGAAAGAGGAGAAATAATAACTGACACTACAGAAATACAGAGGCTTGTTAACAAATATTATGAACAATTATACGGTAACTAATTATACGAATAATTATACCATAACAATCTAAGCGAAATGGACAAATTTCTAGCAACACATAGTCTCTCTAAACTGGACAGGGAAGAGATAGAAAACTTGTACAGACCAATTACAACAGAAGAAATTGAAGATGTAATCAAGACTCTCCCAGCAAACAAAAGCCCAGGTCCAGATGGCTTCATGGTAGAGGTTACCGAACATTCAAAGAAGAACTAACACCCATTTCCTCAAACTATTTCAAAAATTTCAAGAAGAAGAAAGACTTCCAAACTCGTTTTATGAGGCCAGCATAATTCTAATTCCAAAACCATAGAAAGACACTACAAAGAAAGAAAACTACAGGCCAATATCCCTGATGAACATAGATGCCAAAATCCTGAACAAAATACCAGCAAATCAAATCCAGCAATACATCAAAAAAAATTATTCACCGTGACCAAGTGGGATTCATCCCAAGGATTCAAGGCTGGTACAATATTCACAAATCAATAAATGTAATACACCACATAAACAAAATGAAAGATAAAAATCATATGGTCATATCCATAGATGCTGAAAAACCATTAGACAAAATCCAGCACCTATTTCTGATAAAAACGCTCAGCAATCTGGGAATAGAGGGATCATATCTTGACATAATAAAGGCCATATATGAAAGACCTACAGCCAACATCATACTCAATGGGCAAAAACTAAAAACATTTCCCTTAAGAACAGGAACAAGACAAGGATGCCCACTTTCGCCACTCTTATTTAACATAGTACTGCAATCAGCCACAGCAATCAGACAGGAAGAAAAAATAAAACGAATCCAAATTGGAAAGGAGGAAGTGAAACTGTCATTATTGGAAGATGACATGATACTATACGTAGAAAACCCCAAAGACTCCATCAAAAATTTACTAGACTTAATAAATGAATTTGCCAAAGTAGCAGGATACAAAATTAATGTCAAGAAATCGACGGCTTTCTTATATACCAATGATGAACTCACAGAAAGAGAAACTAAAGAAACAATCCCATTTGCCATCACAGGAAAAAAATTAAGATACCTAGGAATAAACTTAACCAAAGAAATAAAGGACCTATTCGCAGAAAACTACTGGTCATTAAAAAAAGAAATAGAGGAAAATACAAAAAAGTGAAAGCACATACCTTGTTCATGGATTGGAAGAATTAACATCATTAAAATGTCCATACTATCCAAACCAATCTAGAGATTCAATGCAATCCCCATCAAAATACCAACGACATACTTCAGAGAACTAGAACAAATACTTCAAAAGTTCACATTGAACCAAAAAAGACCCCGAATAGCCACAGCAATCTTGAAAAAGAAGGAAAAAGTTGGAGGGATCACATTACCAGATTTCAGGTTACACTACAAAGCCATTGTAATCAAAACAGACTGGTACTGGCACAAGAACAGGCATATAAAACAGTGAAACAGAACAGAGAACCCAGAAAATGACCCAAGACATTATGATCAATTAATATTTGACAAATGAGGCAAGAGCATACAATGGAGTAAAGACAGCCTATTCTATAAATGGTGTTGGGAATATTGAACAACTACATGCAAAAAAATGAAACTACGCCATAAACTTAAACCATACACAAGAATAAATTCGAAATGGATAAAAGACTTAAATGTGACACATGAATCCATAAAAATCCTAGAAGAAAGTGTAGGCAACAAAATTTCAGACATCACATGCAGCATAATTTTCACTGATACATCACCGAAGGCAACAGAAACAAAGGAAAAAAATGAACACATGGGACTACCTCAAACTAAAAAGCTTCTGCACAGCAAAAGGAACAACCACCAAAGTGGAAAGGGAACCCACTCTATGGGAGAGCATAATTGCCAGTGATACATCAGATAATGGATTAATTTCCAAAATATATAGAGTGCTCATACAACTCAACAAAAGGAAGACAAAGAACGCAATTAAAAATGGGCAGAGGAACTAAATAGACACTTCTCCAAACAGGACATACAAATGGCTAAGAGACATATGAAGAAATGCTCAACATCACTAATCATCAGAGAGATGCAAATTAAAACAACAATGAGGTATCTCCTCACAACTGTCAGAATTACCGCCATCAACAAATCATCAAACAACAAGTGTTGGCAAGGGTGTGGAGAAAAGGGGACTCTAGTACACTGCTGGTGGGAATGCAGACTGATGCAGCCACTGTGGAAAACACTATGATGTTGCCTCTAAAAATTAAAAATTGAACTGCCATTTGACCCAGTGATCCCACTTCTAGGAATATTCCCTAAGAAGCCTGATACACCAATCAGAAAGAATATATGTACCCCCATGTTTATAGCAGCACTATTTACAATAGCTAAGATCTGGAACAGCCCAAGTGTCCATCAGTATATGAATGGATAAAATAGCAGTGGTACATATACACAATGGAGTACTATGCAGCTATAAGAAAGAAACATCTCTTATCCTTTGAGACGACATGGAGGGACCTGGAAAGTATTATCCTAAGTGAAACAAGTCAAGCAGAAAAAGACAAATACCACATGATCTCAGTTATTTGTGTCATATAATAAACATAACAGTCTGAGGAATAGGGTAGACCCAGAGACGTGGAAGTAGGGTACAGGCTGACAACCCTCAGAAAAGGGGGTCATGGGGGGAGGGAAAATATAAACCACAGAACTTATATGCATGTACACATAACCAGTGGATACGGACAACAAAGCCGGGGATGGGGTTTACAGGGATGGGGTAGAGGGTGTCAATGGGGGAAAAAAGGAGAAACATTTGCAACAAAAAAACAAAACAAATAACAAAAACATAACTCATACATATGTTGTCTACAAGAGACTAATTTCAGATAAAAATACACACCCAGGCCCAGCCGGTGTAGCTCAGTTGTTCAATATCCACCCATGCACCAAGAGGTCACCGGTTCGATTCCCAGTCAGGGCACATTCCCAGGTTGTGGGCCGGATCCCCAGTGAGGGGCATGCAGGAGGTGGGCAATCGATGTTGTCTCTCATCCATGTTTCTATCTTTCTCTCCCTTCCCTCCCTCTCTCTTTCTCTCTAATATCAATAAAGAAAAAACAAAACAAAACAAAACAAAAACCAAAACACACACACACACCCAGAGTGAAAGGAAAGGCGTGGAATAAGATAGTTCATGAAAATGAAAACACAACAAAACAGATTATAAAATACTTATATCAGACAAAATAGACTTCAAAATAAAGGCCGTAACAAGAGACAAAGAAGGACACAGAAATTCTACTTCATGGTATGTATTTGAAGAAACCTAAGACACTAGTAAAAAAGATATACGCATTGCAGCATTATTTTCAATAGCCAAGATATGGAAGCAATCTGAGGGTCCATCAGTGAATGAGTGGATCAAGAAGTGGTGCATATATACAATGAAATATGACTCGGCCATTAACAGATCTTGTATCTGCAACAACATGGATGCGCTTTATGCCGAGTGAAATAAGTCAGACAGAGAGACAAATACTATATGATTTTACTTATATGTGGATTTAAAACAACAACAACAATCAAAATAGAAACAAATTCATAGATACAGAGAACAAACTAATGGTTTCCAGATGGGAGGGGTAGGGGGTTGAGTGAAAAAGATGAGGGGATTAAGGAGTACCGATAGTAGTTACAGAAGAGTCTCGGGATGTAATGTACAGTACAGGAAATCTAGTCATTAATATTGTAATACTATGTGTGGGGCCAGGTGGGTACTAGAATTATTGTGGTGATCAATTCTTAAGTTATATAAATGTCTAATTACTATGTTGTACACCTGAAACTAATACAATATTGTATGTCAATTGTAATTGGAAAATAAAAATTATTTAGAATAATCAGTCCTGTTTGAACTGACATTCCGGTTGGAGTAGAGATGAGCACAGATCTGCCGTCCCAGGTACCTTAGAGGAGATGGGCGCTATGGGGAACAGCCTAGAGCCCAGGGCCTGATGTTGGAGTTGAAATGAGGGCATGAGAAGCCGCACAGGTGAGACCAGACTTGGAGGGGTAAGAAAGGGAGCCAAGTAGCTGTCTGGAGAAAAGTGTTCTAGGCAGGGGAACAGCCTCTGCACTTCCCAGTAGCCACGTGGTCCTCAAGGCCTGGTTGGGTAATCCATCCCCCAAGGGCCAACTGTCCTTTCTCTTTTTAAGTCCCGCAGCCTCCGTACGTCGGCGGTGGCCTGCAGTGGAGCCCATTGGCCACAGGGTGGCAGTGCTTCCTGCAGATTTGTCTCTTCAGCTCTGGGGTGCTGTGGCTGTAAGCTAATGCAGGTCCGTTTCTCTCGGTCCTTGAAAGGACAGCAATTTTGCCTTCAAAGAGCAGGCTTTTCGTATTTTATGCCTCTTTGCTTCACCGCCTCTGCCTCCTGAGGATGAGGAATGAGGGCGGGGTGGTCAGGGTGTGAGGTGCTGTTGGGACTCTCCCTGGGACTGTTGCGGTGATCACAGATGTAGGGTTTGGGATGCGACGAGGAACTTGGGGCTCAGAGATGGGCAGTGAATGGCCAAGGATCCACAGCTGAAGGGTGCCAGAACGCACCTTCCAATTCCTCTTTCAGGATGCCCTTCACCTGCTCCCGCGCCTGGGACACAGGTGGAGTCAGTCAGGGAGGTGGGAGGGTGCAGTGGGGAGGGGAGTCCAGACATGGGAGCTCACACCCGGCTCCTGTGAGATGGGATCAGAAAGGGGTCTGTCTCGGCTGCTGGCGTAGACCTTGGGACTCAGTTTCCTCATCTGTAAAATGGGAATAAACAATTGCATTGTGCTTTCTAGAGACCAATGTGGGGCGAGATTATTACTCTTACCCTTCAATATCTATGTTGGGAGAACTTTTAAAAAATGTTCTTATTGATGTTTTAAAGAGAAAGGGAGAGAGAAATAGAAACATTGATGTGAGAGAGACACATCCATTGGCTGCCTCCTGCATGCCCCCTACTGGGGATCAAGCCCACAACCTGGGCACATGCCCTAACCGGAATCGAACTGGGACCTCTCAGTTCATGGGACATCGCTCAATCCACTGAGCACAGTGGCTGGGCTGGGATAACTTTTCAAATGACTCTAACTTTGGGGAACCAGGTATACCTGATGTCATAGCCCACCTCCTAGGTGTATAATCTTAACCTCTCTGAGCCTCAGTTCCCTGCTGTGTAAAATGGAGCAATAATACCATGGATTAAATGAGATAATTCAGGTGGAGAGTCCTGTCCAATCCTTAGCATGTTATAAATGTCCACTACACATTAAACCGGATGTGGTGGGGGAGGGAAGGTAGCTAGGTCAGAATGGAGGTGAGGAGGCTCAACTGTAATCAGGTTAAACGCTGGATAACACCTTGCCTTCCCCCGGTGAGTGAGGGCAGACTGAGATTCGAGGCTTCAGACTGGAAGTAGAGATACAATAAGCACAGCAGCTGCTATTTCTTGAGTATCCATGTTATTTCATTTGTTTCTCACAGTCATCCAAGAACTGGACCCTATTATTACACCCATTTTACAGCAGTGGTGACTGAGGCTCAGAGAGGTTAGTAACTTGCCTGAAGTTGTACAGCCACTAAATAGCAGAACTTGGACTTCTGGACATCAAAGCCGCTGTGCTGCCATGTCTCCCGGCTCCACTAATGTTCCGTTACCCAGTCTGCCCTCAGGAGGGTCCAGGCCACGGGCACTCTGTGTGATGCGCGTTCTGACCACCCCTCACAGATAGGCTTTGCTTCTTCCAAAGAAACATAACAAGAATTATAACCTGATTCGGAGAAAAGCGAACCAAGCTTTTAATTTTTAAGCACCCACAATTTAAAATAATTCTATTTATTCTTACCTTTTTGCTATAATAACTTCCACGATTGCATGCAGTGGGTGTGCTATATCCATGCCTAGTGTTAAAGGTTATCAGCATTTGCCATCTTGTTTCATCAGAGATTTCTCCAATTTTAATTTAAAAAAAATCTTGTCAAAACCACCCCAGTTCTCACACTACACAATCCGCCCCCCCCCGCCTCATTGAGGCGTAAGTGTAAGTTTAAGGTGTACAATGTAATGATTTGATGTATATATTGCAAAATGGTTATAATAAGGTAAGTTAACACATCTATCAGCTCACGTTGTTATGGTTGTGTGTGTGTGTGGTGAGAATTTTAAAAGACTCTTAGCAACTTTCAAAAATGCAATACAGCATTGTTAGCTATAGTCAAGGAAGACTGTATTTATTTATTTATTTATTTTTTTGGAGAAAATTAGCAAGAGTTGCTCCCTTCCTGTTTTAGAAATTCACATCACTGGCGGCAGCCTGCTGGGTGGCGTTTGGGGACATCAGCCCATCGGTGTTGGTGGCTGCTACTTCTGGGGTGCTTTGAGATCCGGCTGTATCATCCTGATGTCTTCTGTGTAGTGGTTCCCGAGCATTTATATATTTTTATTATAGCTGTCCCTATGTTGTTTTAACAAAAAGTTGTGTATAGTATCCTTGAGTTTTCTGTTGGGAATAATGGGGGATTACAAACATTTTTATTATAAAAAGGGGATAATGGGCCTGAAAGGTTGTGACCTCTTAGCTTGGAAGGATGTTTGGGTTTGCCCACATGAGCTGCTCAGAATGTGGTCATCCAGGCTCTGGAGCAGATGGGCTTGATGTCAAACCTCCACTCTGCCTCTCTTTAAAAACATTTAGGTAGAATCCATTTAATATAAAATTCGTGATTTTAAACAATTCCATGTATGTTCACAGAGTTGGACAACTGTCTTCACCATCTAATTTAGAACATTTTTGTCATCCCGGAAGAAACCCTATCTCCTTTGCAGTCACTCCCCAGCCCCTGGCAGCCACCGTCTGCTCTCCGTCTGAAGGGTTTACCTGTTCTGGGTGTTTCATACCCATGGAGTGGTACAACACCAGGCCTTTTGTGTTTGCTTCTTTCCCTGAGCACAATGTCTTCAAGGTGTGTTCACATTGTAGCAGGTATTGTCAGGTAGGTAGGTATTAATAAGGGAATCAGACATATCAGGGAGGAATAAAAACAGCAGGAGAAACTCCCCTGCTGGGCACAGGGCAGTAGAGGCCACCAGGCTGCGGGGTGGGGGTGGGGGGGGTGCTTCCACTCTGAGGCCCGGGCAGTGGGAGCGAGGGGCGGGGGGGCTAGCCTGGGAAAGGGATCTGATTGGTAAGGGATACAAAACCCCCGCAGATCTAGGAAATGGATTGGTTAGGTGGAGGACCTATCAGAAGCTTGGGAAAGCTTGGTAAATTGATTGGTTAGTTTGAAAGGGCCCCGGGTCCTTCCCAAACCTCAAGTGATATAATCCCAGCTTCCCAAATAAGTTCTCTGTCGTGCTGGTGACACCCTTGCCTCGTTCGTTTGCGGGTTTTCTCTCTCCATAGCAACCACGCTGGTCTAGCAGCCGTGCAGCCCTGACAGCTGCTGGACGCCAAGTGCAACACGGTGGCAGCGGGGCACAGACCGGCGGCCAGGTGAGGACGGAGCCGCGGGCTGACCCGCATGGTGCAAAACGTCTGGGCACGGCCCTGCTCTGGGCCTGATGAGCACAAGGCTGGACCTCCGAGGCACAGGGACGGGTGGGCGCTGGGAGCCGAGGGCACGCCTTCGAGTTTGCTTCAGGCGCCACAGTGAGACCCCCGGCCGCTCGCCCCCGACGTGGCCCCGGCTGCCTTCTTCGCGGTGGAAAACACCGTGCCCACTGCCCGCAGCAGCGGTCCTCGGGTCGGAGCGTGACACGCCGCCTGCCCATCCACTCCGCTTGGACGGGTAGTGGGTCTGCCCCACCTCTCGCCGCTGCGAGGGTTGGGCGGCGAGCGGGAAAGGGGGTCTGCATCTCCGCTGGGTTGCCTGGGCGCCGAGCTGCTGAAGCACTTCCCGGGAGCTGCCAGGCCGTTTCCAGCATCTACCCTGCTCCTTTTGGGGAAGTGACCTCAGCTTGAGCCTGGTCACTGCCTCTGCTGAACGGAACCACTGCAGAGCCAGCCTCTTGGTCGTGGTGCTGGTGGAATAAAACAACGGGGCGAAGTCCCGCAGCCACACCCCTGCCTTCACCCAAGCCCTTCATAAACGTTAGCTCTTATTATTATTTACCTACATATTTACTTATTCATGAAAGGAGCGCAGCCCCCAAATATATACAATCCTCACTGGGAAGAGGAACAATAAAAATAGGCTTAGAAAATCGATGGGGATATAAATGGCAGCAGTTCCTGGAGTTCAGTGTGGGTTTTATTCAAGTTCAATGCTGTAAGCATTTCTGCATTGGAGCTGAGCAGATTCACTCTTTGAGTCTGAACAAAACAGACTGGGCCCTCACCGCCCCGGGGGGCTTTTTGCCCCGTGCGGGGGCTGTTCCCGCCCCAGTTTGCCACTGAGACAGTGATCCCGAGACTGGGCAGATCTGTGCTGGAGCATGGCGAGCAGTCTGGAGAGAGGCTGGGCTGGGAGACTCTGGCAAGCTCTCCTGACTTGGCAGTAGTCACAGTGGTACTGCTGCTACTTTTTCAGCACTGCTGTGTACCAGGTGATTTGTTCAAAGCTGGATACAGTCTTGGCTGTTGACTATGTCACAACTGTGTGATTCTTTTTGGTCAAGGATGTAATTACTAAGTAATAATGTGTCCTGATATGTCTTTGTGCTCTACTAACTCTCTTGCATGCAGCATCTCATTTAATCCACACAATAATCTATAGGTTGTTCCCATTTATTTCCTACATTAAAGGTAAAGGAATAGAGGCTCCCGAAAGTTAAAAAGACTTACCCAAGGGCTTTCAGCGAATAAGAAGTAAAGTTGGAATATGAGCAGGGGCCTGTTTGACTCCAAGGCTCTGCCCAGAGTGGAAGGTAGGCAGCTGGGTTTGCTGGTGTGAAAAGACAATGGGTCCTTCTCCTTCTCCTGGGTCCGCCTGGTGTCCTGTGCCCTGTACTCCTGCCGCCCTGGCCCCTTTGAGTTCTGAGAATGCACTGACCTCCTCCTCTTCCTGGAGCCTTTGTAGGGCTGTTCCCTCTGTCTGGAGCTGTCCCCTGCCACTCGTCTCCTTCAGTGATTCCTGTCCTCCCAGTCCATAGCAGGGGCTGCCCTTTGCCTCTCAGTAACAGTCCCCCCTTTCTGTAACAACCCTGGGTGACACCTTAGACCCCACATTTCCCAGCCTCTCTTGCAGCATGGTTTGTTCACATGACACCTCTGCCCAATGAGAGGGAAGTAGACTATTCAGAAAGACACAGCCGCTCCTTAAATGAGCGATGGTGTGTACCCTTCTTTCTCTGCCCTTGTCCTGTCCTGCTGTCCATGTTGCAGGCGTGGTGGCTGGAGCTCTAGCAATCATTTTGGACCATGAGGTGACCTTGAAAACCGAAGCTACATGCTAAGGAGTATGGAGTAGAAAGACAGAATGTGGCGGGCCCCTGATAGTTGATGCACCTGCCAAGTCAGTTCTAGGCTGCCTGCCTCTGACTCTGTGTGGGATGAAAGGAAAAAGAAACTGTTCTGTTAGAGCTGCTAAGTTGGGCCTCTGGTATTGGCAACTAAATACACTTCTTAACACATACAATTTCTTCATTTGTAGATCACTTTCTCAGAATGACTTATGAGAAAGTCAAACTAGGTCCCTCCTTTTGTTTTCTCTCATAACACCTGGTTCTTTTCCTTCATTGTCCAGAGTCAGTGATGAGAAATATAGACTGCTTTGTTGAATTAACTTCTCCACTGGACTGTTGGGCATATGAGCAGGGCCACTGAGTGTAGTCAGACAGGCTGTGCACTGCACAAATCTAGGGGACTGCTATTCAATAATAGTGCATCTGAGTGGCCATTCCTGAAATTGTGTAGTGCACAACCAGTGTGTACATGGCGTCTCTGTTTACAAGGCCAGGAGGGCCCTTGGCCAGGAGGTTTATCAGTGCACTCCCAGCATTTAGCATAAGGTCTGGAACATGGTCAGTCCTCAGCAAATATTGGTTGCGGGATAAATAGATGAACAAAAATAATGGATGCCCTGAGCTGGGCACCGAGGACACAGAGATGGGGAAGCCATGAGAATGTTGACAACGAGCTGTGCACAGTGCTCCTGCCCAGGGAAGGACAAAGAACTGGGGACTCGGAAGGAGTGGTCTCATTGCTCGGGGTAGCTGGAGGCTTGGTAGACAGAGGAAGCCCCTCTTTTATTTGGCCTCAGTTTTTCATCTGTCAAGTGAGGACCTTGTTGCAGAAAAGTGGTTTTGTTTAACCTTTATTTCTGAGTTTATTTTAATTTACATCTTTTTTTTTAGTAAGTTATGCTTGCATGATAAAAGACTCAAATAATACAAAAGGCATATAGAGAAAAGTAAATTACCTTTCACTCCAGCTCCCTGGACCTTTCTGTGCACACTCACCCCCTTCTTCCCAGCAACAATTACAAAACGACTGCCTGAAGTGGGGTCCCTGATCAAATGACAGTTCAATTTCTACTTTTTTGAGGAAACACCAATTGTTTTCCACAGTGGCTGCACCAGACTGCATTCCCAGTGATCCCACTCCTAGGAATATACCCTAAGA
This sequence comes from Molossus molossus, assembly GCF_014108415.1. Lineage (NCBI taxonomy): Eukaryota > Metazoa > Chordata > Mammalia > Chiroptera > Molossidae > Molossus > Molossus molossus. The sequence continues at coordinate 131,954,579 of NW_023425366.1, read as the reverse complement.
AGGCTGAAGCACCAATCAGAAAGAATATATGTACCCCCATGTTCATAACAGCACTATTACAATATCTAAGATCTGGAAACAGCCCAAATGTTCATCAGTAGATGAGTGGATAAAAAAGTTGTGGTACATATACACAATGGAATACTATGCAGCTGTAAGAAAGAAACATCTCTTATCCTTTGAGACGACATGGAAGGACCTGGAGAGTATTATGCTAAGCGAAATAAGCCAGTCATAGAAAAATACCACGTGATCTCACTTATTTGTGGAATATAATGAACAAAACAAGCTGAGGAACAAAAGAGACCCAGAGACATGGAAGTAGGGTGCAGACTGACAAACCTCAGAGGAAGTAGATGTGGGGGGAGGGAAGAGATAAATCAGAGAACTTTTACACATGTATGCGTAAACAAGGACATGGACGACAATGCTGGGGGTGTGTGAGGAGGGTGTCAATGGGGGGGAAAGGAACCATCTGTAACAAAAATAAATAAATAAATACATAAATAAATAAATTTTTAAAAAAGAACTCTTTTACATCATGAAGGTAAATCAGAAAACTAGCATTATGCAAAGTGGGATGTAGTCCGGTGGTAGGGCCCAAATCAGCTTGTGTGAGGCCCTGGGTTTGATCTTAGCCTCTCTATTTCCCTGTGGTGGGGGAAGCATTTTCTTTCATGTGACGGCCACGGCCCATTCCTGTACAATCTAAGAATTAACCCTCTTGTTTCCAGTACTTGTATGAGGCTCCAGTTATGTTTATAACTCTTCCGTTGTATTTTTTATTGATGTATACTTGACATATTATATTAGTTTCAGGTATATTACATAACAATTCAAGACATGTATATCTTGTGAAATAATTACAATAAATCTAGTTAACATTGGTCATCATATGTAGTTACACATTTTTCCTTGTGGTGAGAACTAAGATTTATTATTAGCAGCTTTCAAGTATACAATACAGTATTCTTACTTATATTCACCATCTTGTTCATTATACCCCCTGCCTTATTTATTTTTGCACCTTTTCACCAATTTCTCTCCCCCTTACTCCACGCCCCTGCAACCACCAATCTGATCTCTGTATCTATGAGCTCATTTTTTTTAGAGTCTCCATTAAAGTGAGATCATAGGGTATTTGTCTTTCTCTGTCTGACTTACTTCATTTAGCACAATGTCTTCAAGTTCCATCCATGTTGTAGCAAATGTCAAGATTTTCTTCTTTTTGTGATTGAACAATATTCTGTGTGTTGATATACCACATCTCCTTTATCTGTTAATTCATTAGGGGGCACTCGGGTTGTTTTGATATCCTGGCCATTGTTTGCATTTTCTTTGTGTATATTCCCAGAAGTGGAATTGCTGGGTCATATTCTTATATTTTTGAAGAACCTCATACTATTTTACATAGTGGCTGCACCAATTTACAATCCTGTCAACAGTGCACGAGGGTTCTCTTTTCTCCACATCCTCACTAACACTTACAATCTTTTTTTGTTAGACATTTTATTTTATTTTAATTAATTAATTTTTTTGTTACAAATGTTTCTCCATTTTCCCCAACGAATTCTTCCTCCCCCTCCCTCCCCGCCCTGTCCCCAGATTTGTTGTCCATGTCCACTGTTCATGCATACATGTATATAAGTTCTATGGTTTATCTCTCCCTCACCACCCCCTCTTGTGGGGATTGTCGGTCTGTACCCCACTTCCAAATCTCTGGGACTACCCCATTACTCAGACTGTTTTGTTCATTATATTCCACAAATAAGTGAGATCATATGATACTTATCTTTCTCTCTTTGGCTTGTTTCGCTTAGGATAATACTTTCCAGGTCACTCCATGTCATCTCAAAGGATAACAGATCATTCTTTCTTACAGCTGCATAGTATTACACTGTGTATATGTACCACTGCTTTTTTATCCATTTGACTACTGATGGACATTTGGGCTGTTTCCAGATCTTAGCTATTGTAAATAGTGCTGCTATGAACATGGGGGTACATATATTCTTTCTGATTGGTGTTTCAGGCTCCTTAGGGTATATTCCTAGGAGTGGGATCACTGGGTCAAATGGGAGTTCAATTTTTAATTTTTTGAGGTAACACCATATTGTTTTTCATAGTGGCTGCAGCAGTCTGCATTCCCACCAGCAGTGTACTAGAGTCCCCTTTTCTCCACACCCTTGCCAACACTTGTTTGATAATTTGTTGATGGCGGCCATTCTGACAGGTGTGAGGTGATACCTCATTGTTGTTTTAATTTCCATCTCTCTGATAGTTAGTGATGTTGAGCATTTCTTCATAGGTCTCTTAACCATTTGTATGTCCTGTTTGGAGAGGTGTCTATTTAGTTTCTTTGCCCATTTTTTAATTGGGTTCTTTGTCTTCCTTTTGTTGAGTTGTATGAGTACTTTATATATTAGAAATTAACCCCTTATCTGATATATCATTGGCAATTATGCTCTCTCATACAGTGGGTAGGTATTCCATTTTAATGATTGTATCTTTTGCTGTGCAGAACTTTTTTAGTTTGATGTAGTCCCATGTGCTCATTTTCTCCTTTGTTTCTGTTGCCTTAGGTGATGTATCTGTAAAAATTCTGCTGTGTATGATGTCTGAAATTTTGTTGCCTACGTTTCTTTTAGGATTTTTATTGATTCATGAGTCACATTTAAGTCTTTATCCATGTATGGTGTAAGTGGATGGTCTAGTTTTATTTTTTTGCATGTAGCTGTCCAATTTTCCCAACACCATTTATTAAAGAGGCTGTCTTTACTCCACTGTATGCTCTTTCCCCCTTTGTCATATATTAATTGAATATATTGCCTTGGGTTCATTTCCAGTTCTCTGTTCTGTTTCATTGATCTATCAGCCTGTTCTTGTGCCAGGACCAGGCTGTTTTGATTACAGTGGCTTTGTAGTATAACCTGAAATCTGTTAATGTGATCCCTCCTACTTTGTTCTTCTTTTTTAAGATTGCAGTGGCTATTCGAGGTCTTTTTTGGTTCCATGTGAACTTTTGAAGTATTTGTTCTAGTTCTGTGAAGTATGTCATTGGTATTTTGATGAGGATTGCATTGAATCTATAGATTGCTTTGGGTAGTATGGACTTTTTTTTTTTTTATCCTCACCGAGGACATTTTTCCATTTTTTGGTCAGATAGAGTGGGAGGGAGAGAGAGAGAGAGAAACGTCGACGTGAAAGGGACACATCGAGTGGCTGCCACCCGCACAACCCAACCAGGGCCGGGGACAAACTGCAACCGAGGTACGTGCCCTTAGTGAGATCTGAACTCGGGTCTCTCTGGACCACAGGCCAACACTCCAACCGTTGAGCCAAGCCGGCCAGGGCTAGTATGGACATTTTAATGATGTTAATTCTTCCAATCCATGGACAAGTTATGTGCTTCCACTTTTTTATATCTTCCTCTATTTCTGTTTTCAATGACCTGTAGTTTTCTGTGAATAGGTCCTTTATTTCTTTGGTTAAGTTTATTCCTTGGTATCTTAATTTTTTTTGCTGCGATGCTAAATGGAATTTTTTTTGTTTCTCTTTCTGTGAGTTCATCATTGGTGTATAAGAATGCCGTTGATTTATTGACGTTAATTTTGTACCCTGCTACTTTGCCAAATTCACTTATTAAGTCTAGTAAATTTTTGATGAAGTTTTTGGTTTTTTCTACGTATAGTATCATGTCATCTGCAAATATTGACAGTTTCACTTCCTCCTTTCCAATTTGGATTCGTTTTATTTTTTCTTCCTGTCTGATTGCTGTGGCTAAGACTTCCAGTACTATGTTAAATAAGAGTGGTGAAAGTAGGCATCCTTGTCTTGTTCCTGTTCTTAAGAGAAATACTTTTAGTTTTTGCCCATTGAGTATGATGTTGCCTGTAGTTCTTTCATATATAGCCTTTATTAAGTTGAGATATGATTACTCTATTCCAAGATTGCTGAGCGTTTATTTTTATTTTTATTTTTTTATCAGAAATGGCCTTTTGGCTGTCCCTGCACCCTGCAGGTCCTGCGGGTAACTAGATGGCACAGTCCCTTTGCAGACAAGGCTGCATGCCTATGTTATGGGTTGTTGGGTCGCACAGGCCTCTCTGGTGCTTCAGCACCCCACAGACCCCATGGGTAACTAGATCACACAGTCATTGCTGGGTCACACAGTCCTCTCTGGTGCTTTAGCATCCAATAGATCCCACAGGTAACTGGATGGCACAGTCCCTGCTGGGTTGCGCAGGTCTCTCTGATGCTTCAACACCCCACAGGCCCCATGGGTAACTAGATTGTGCAGTCCCTGCTGGGTCACACAGGCCTCTCAGGTGCTTCAACACCCCACAGGTCCCATGGGTAACTAGATCATGCAGTCCCTGCTGTGTCACACAGGCCTCTCTGGTGCCCCTGCACCCTGCAGTTCCCATGGGCGTGCAGCTGGATTGCACCCGTCTCTGTAGGGCTCTGGCTTCCCACAGCTTTTGTGAGCTTCTGGACTGCACAGACCTCTGTGGAGCCCCAGGTCCTGCGGCTGGCAGCTGGTGGCTGGCGGCTGGCGGCTGGCGAGTTCTGCTGCCCTGTGGGGCTCAACTTCTGCTCAGCTTTTGCTGTAGTTTTTGGGGATGGGTCTCAGCTGCTTGTCTGTGCTTCTGTTGCCTGAGGATGGATGTCTGCTCCCAAGCCTCTGTTGCTGGGGGTATATCTGGACTCTGATGGGGCTGCTACTATGGGGGATGGTGCTAAGCTCTAGGCTGTCCGTGGCTTCTATGACCAGCACCTTGGCAGCTCCACTACTGTGCACTGGTCTGTGTTGACACAGAGTGTCCACTGGGCCTATGGTGCCAGGTGTGCTGGTGGGCTCAGGTTGCTGGGCCCTAGCCACTCCCCCTGCCTCCTCCTAGGGAAGACCCGGGATATTCCAAAATGTTGGGACCTCCCTGTGGCGCCGGGAGAAGCGCCCTGAAGTGTTGCTTACAAAGGTACCAGGCTGCACAGGAAACTTCTGCTCCATGGCTCTGCACTGCTTTGGTTTGGTCATTCACCTTCATGTCCACTCACACTCTCTCACACATTCAACCTCCCTCCGGTCCTGCTCGCCACCATCTTTCAATCTCCACATTTTCTCTATCATCTATTATATATTTCTTCAGTAACAGTCATTTTTATCACTGTCCAGTATTATGTACAGTATGTAATTGTATCTGCTATAGTTTTATACTTCTAGGAGTACAATGGATTTGTTTAGTCTGGCCAGTGTGGCTCAGTGGTTGAACATCGACCCTGCACCAAGAAGTCACTGTTTCAATTCCTGGTCAGGGCACATGCCCAGGTTGTGGGCCCAATCCCCAGTGGGGGGCATGCAGGAGGCGGCCAATCAATGTTCTCTCTCATTGATGTTTCTAATCTCTCTCTCCCTCTCACTTCCTCTCTCTGTAAAAAATCAATAAAGGGAAAAAAAAGTTAAAAAAAACCCAGTAGGTTTGTTTACACCAGCATTATCTCACCTTGTGAGTTAGGCCTTGCATTACTATCCCAGGACATTTCCACGGCTACTGCTAGGCAAGGGGGATTTCTCAGCTCATTTACAATCTTACAAGACCACCGTTATGCAATACACTGTGAACCAGAACACCGCTATTCAGCACATGACTGCTGCAGTTCAAGGTTTTCAGTATCTTCATAGAGTTGTACAGCCATCAGCACAGTCCACTTTAGGGCACTTTCATCATCCTGCAAAGCGCGCCATTTACCTCCTGTCCTCCAGCCATAGACAACCACTGACTGACTTTCTGCCTCTTCAGATTTGCCTATTCTGGACATTTCATATCAATGGGTTTGCACTATATGTGATCTTTTGTGACTGGTTTCTTTCATTTAGCACAGAGTTTTAAGATCCATCCATGTAGAAACACACATCAGTTCTTCATTCTTTTCATAGCTGAACAATACTGCTTGGCATGAATGTCACAGAGTAGTTATCTATTCGCCAGCTGCGGACAGTTTGGGCTGTTCTACTTTTTGGCTACTGTGAACAACACGGCTTTGAACATTTATGCACTGCACGTTTCTGTGTGGAAATATGCTTGTATCATCTCTTGGATGCACACCTAGGAGTAGAATTGCTGGGTAATGTGGTAGCTCTATGCTTAACATTTTTTGTAACTGCCAGACTTTCTAAAAGTGGTTCACTGTTTTACAGTCCCGCCAGCTGTATCTGAGGGCTCCAATTTTTCTGCATCCTCACCAACACTTGCTGTTGATTGTCTTTGTTATTATAGCCACCTAGTAAGTACGAAGTACTGTTTCATTGCGATTTTGGTTACTTGTTTTGCTAATGACTAATGATGTGGAGCATCTTTTAATTTGTTTATTGACCATTTGCATATCTTTTGGAGAAATATCTATTCAGATTTATTGACTATTTTTTAAATCTTTATTCTTAAAGGTATTACAGATATTCCTCCTTCCTTTTTTCTCCCCATGGACCCCCCCCCCACCTTCACCACACTGTTGTTTGTGTCCACTGGTTTTGCATATATGCATATAAGTTCTGTAATTTAACTCTTCCCACATCCCACACCCTTCCCTCTGAGGTTTGTCAGTTTGTTCCCTACTTCCATATCTCTGGATCTATTTTGTTTGTCAGCTTATTTTGATCATTATATTCCATATATAAGTGAGATCGTATAGTACTTGTCTTTATCTGACTGGCTTATTTCGCTTACCATAACACTCTCCAGGTCCCTCCGAGTCATCTCAAAGGGTAAGAGATCTCTCTTTCTTATAGCTGCATAATGTTCCATTGTGTAAATATATCACAGCTTTTTTATCCACTCATCTACTAATGGGCACTTGGGCTGTTTCCAGATCTTAGTACTTGTAAATATTGCTGCTATAAACATGGGGGCACATATATTCTTTCTGATTGGTGTTTCGGGCTTCTTAGGATATATTCCTAGATTTGGGATTACTGGGTCAAATGGCATTTCCTTTATTAATCTCTTGAGGAAACACCATATTGTTTTCAGAGTGTCTGCACCAGTCAGCATTCCAATCAGCAGTGTACTAGGGTTGCCTTTTCTCCACATCTTCACCAGCACTTGCTGTTTGATGATTTGTTGATGGCAGCCATTCTGGTAGGTGTGAGATGATATCTCATAGTCGTTTATTTTGCATCTCTCTGATGATTAGTGACTGAGCATTTTTTTATATGTCCTTTTTGGAGAAGTATCTATTAGGTCTTCTGCCCATTTTTGAATTGCACTGTGTTTTCCTTTTGTTGAGTTGTATGTAACCGTTATATATTTTGGATATTGATCCCTTATCCAATGTATTGTTGGCAAATATGTTCTCCTATATAGTAGGTGCCATATTCATTTTGATGCTGGTTTCCTTTGCTGTGAAGAAGCTTTTTAGTTTGATGTAATCCCATTTATTAATTTTTTCCTTCATTACTCTTGCCCGTGGTGATGTACTAGTGAAAAGTCTGCTACATGTAAAGTCTGAGATTTTGCTGCCTACATTATCTTTATTCTAAATTTTTTTGTTCTTTATTGATTTCAGAGAGAGGGGAAGTGAGAAAGAGAGAGAGATAGAAACATCGATGAGAGAGAACATTGATTGGCTGCCTCCTGCATGGCCGACACTGGGGATTGGGTCCACAATCTGGGCATTTGTTGTGACCAGGAATCGAACTGGCGACCTTTAGGTGCATAGGTTGATGCTCAACCACTGAGCCACACTAGCCAGACTGCTACCTACATTTTCTTCTAAGATTTTTATGGTTTCATGAATGACATTTAAGTCTTTTATCCATTTTGAGTTTATTCTTGTGTATGGTGTAAGTTGGTGGTCTAGTTTCATTTTGGTTTTTTTTGCTTATAGCTGTCCAATTTTCCAACACCATTTATTAAAGAGAGCGTCTTTACTCCATTGTATGCTCTTGCCACCTTTGTTGAATATTAATTGAGCATTATGTCTTGGGTTGATTTTGGGGTTTTCTGTTCTGTTCCATTGATCTATATGCCTGTTCTTGTGCCAGTACCAGGCTGTTTTGATTACAATATCTCTGTAGTATAACCTGATATCTGGTATTGTGATTTCCTCCAATTTTGTTCCTCATTTTCAAGATTTCTGTGGCTATTAAGGGTCTTATAAACTTGTGGAGTACTTGTTCTAGATCTGTGAACTATGCCTTTGGTACTTTAATAGGGATTGCATTGAATCTGTAGGTTGCTTTGGCTAGTATGGACATTTTAATGATGTTGATTTTTCCAATCCATGAACATTGTATATGTTTCCACATTTCTATATCTTCATCTATTTCTTTTTTCAATATTCTGTAGTTTTCTGAAAACAGGCTTTTTAGCTCTTTGGTTATGTATATTCTTAGGTATCTTAATTATTTTTGTTGCAATGGTAAATGAGATTCTTTTGTTTTTATTTTTCCTTTCTGAATGTTCTTTATTGGTGTATAAAAATGCTATTGATTTCTGGGTGTTAATTTTGTATTCTGCTACTTTGCTGAATGCATTAATTAAATCTGGTAGTTTTTTTTTTTTTTTTTGATGGAGTTTTTAAGGTTTTCTATGTACAATATCATGTCATCTGTGAATAATGACAGTTTCACTTCCTCTTTTCCAATTTGGATGGCATTTATTATTTTTTTGTCTGATTACTATGGCTATGAGTTCCAGTACTATGTCAAATAAAAGTGGAGAAAACGAACATTCCTGTCTTGTCCCTGTTCTTAGGGGAAATGCTTGTAGTTTTTACCTATTGAGTATGATGTTGGCAGTGAGTTTGTCATATATGGCCTTTATTATATTGATATATGATCCCTCTGTTCCCATTTTGCTGAGTATTTTCATCAGAAATCGGTGCTGGATTTTGTCAAATGTTTTTTCAGCATCTATTGATATGATCATATGATTTTTATCTTTCATTTTGTTTATGTGGTATATCACATTTATTGATTTGCAAATATTGTACAATCCTTGCATCCCTGGGGTAAATCCCAGTTGGTCTTGATGAATCCTTTTTTTTTTGATATATTACTGAATCCAATTTGCTAATATTTTTTTGAGGACTTTGGCATCTATTTTCATCAGGGATATTGGCCTGTAGTTGTTTTTTTTTTGTAGTGTTTTTATCTGGTTTTGAAATTAAGATTATGCTCACCTCTTAAAAAAAGCTTAGAAGTCTTTCTTTCTCTTGAATTGTTTGGAAGAGTTTGAGTAGAATAGGTGTTAGTTCTTCTTTGAATGTTTGATAAAACTCCCCAGTGAAGCAGTCTGGACCAGGGCTTTTGCTTACTGGAAGTTTTTTGATTACTTCTTCAATTTTTTTACTTGTTATTGGTTTGTTCAGGTTTTCTGACTCTTCCTTGTTGAGACTCGGAAGATTGTATTATTTGAGGAATTTGTCCATTTTGCCTATGTTGTCTAATTTGTTGGCATAAAATTTTCCATAGTATTTTCTTACAATCCTTTGTATTTCTGTGGTGTCATTTGTTACTTCACCTCTTTAATTTCTGATTTAATTTATTTGGGTCCTTTCTCTTTGTTTCTTGGTGTGTCTGGCTAAAGGTCCATCAGCCTTGTTTGTCTTTTCTTTTTTTTTTTTTTTATCCTCACCCAAGGACATTTTTACACTTTTTGTTCAGACAGAGCGGGAGGAGAGAGAGGAAGAGAGAGAGAGAAACATCGACGTGAAAGGGACACATCGAGTGGCTGCCACCCGCACGACCAACCAGGGTCGGGGACAAACTGCAACCGAGGTACATGCCCTTAGCGGGAACCGAACCCTGGTCTCTCTGGACCGCAGGCCAATGCTCTAACTGCTGAGCCAAACCAGCCAGGGCTTTTTAAAATTTAAAAAATATTTTTTTTAACGCCTTGTTTGTTTTTTCAAAGAACCAGCTCTTGGTTTCATTGATCTTTTGTATTTTTTTTTTTTTTTAAGTCTCTATGTTATTTATTTCTGCTCTGATCTTTATTATTTTCTTCCTTCTACTTACTCTGGATTTTTCTTTTTGTTTTTGTTTTTTTCTAATTATTTCAGTTGTAGGGTTAGATAGTCAATTAGAAATTTTTCTTGTTTCTTGAGGTAGTTTGTAATGATATAAATTTTCTTCTCAGGACCACTTTCACTGTGTCCCTGAGAATTTGTGTTGTTGAGTGTTCATTTTCAATAATTTCCAGGAAATTTGTGATTTATTCCTTGATTTCATTGGCAACCTATTCGTTGTTTAATAGCATGCTGTTTAGTCTCCATGTGTTTGAATGTTTTTGAGTGTTTTTATTATAATTCATTTCTAGATTTATGCTATTATGATCTGAAAAGATGCTTGATAAGATTTCAATCTTCTTGAACTTGTAGAGACTTAGTTTGTGTCCGAACATATGGTCTATCTTTGAGAATGTCCTGTGTGCACTTGAGAATAATATATATTATACAGTTTCTGTGTGAAATGCACTGCAAATATCAATTAAATCCATCTGGTCTAATGCATCATTTAAAGGCTCTGTTTCCTTGATAATTTTTTTTTTGTCCAGAAGATGTATCCAGTGATGTCAGTGGGGTATTAAACTCCTCTACTATGATTGTATTGCTTTCAATCTCTCCCTTGAAGTCCTCCAGAAGTGTTTAAATACATTTTGTGGCTCCTATATGGGGTGCATATATTTTTACCAAGGTTATATCCTCTTGTTGGATTGATCCTTTTGATATTATGTATTCTCTTTTTATGGCCTTTATTTTGAAGTGTATTTTATCAGATAAGAATATTGCTACCCCAGCTTCTTTTTTGATTTCCATTTGCATGTAAAAATATTTTCCATTCCTTCATTTTTTTTTTATTATGAATTTTTATTTATTTTTTTGTTACAGATATTTTACCTTTTTACCCCATTGGCACCCCCACCCCACCCCCCCTCCACCCTGTCCCCGGCTTTGTTGTCCATGTCCATTGGTCATGCATACGTGCATATAAGTTCTGTGGTTTATCTCTTCCCATCCCCCCACCCCCCATCCCCTCTTCTGAGGGATGTCAGTCAGTGCCCCACTTCCACGTTTCTGGGTCTACTGTATTCCTCAGACTGTTATGTTCACTATATTCCGTATATAAGTGAGATCATGTGGTATTTGTCTTTCTCTGCTTGGCTTCTTTCACTTAGGATAGTACTTTCCAGGTCCCTCCATGTCGTCTCAAAGGATAAGAGATCTTTCTTTCTTACTGCTGCATAGTACTCCATTGTGTATATGTACCACAGCTTTTTTATCCATTCATCTACTGGTGGACACTTGGGCTGTTTCCAGATCTTAGCTATTGTAAATAGTGCTGCTATGAACATGGGGGTATATATATTCTTCCTGATTGGTGGTATATTCCCAGCAGTGGGATCACTGGGTCAAATGGAAGTTCAATTTTTAATTTTTGGAGGTAGCACCATATTGTTTTCCATAGCGGCTGCACCAGTCTGCATTCCCATCAGCAGTGTATTAGAGTCCCCTTTTCTCCACACCCTCGCCAACACTTGTTGTTTAATGAGTTGTTGATGGCGGCCATTCTGACAGGTGTGAGGTGATACCTCATTGTTGTTTTAATTTGCATCTCTCTGATGATTAGTGATGTTGAGCATTTCTTCATATGTCTCTTGGCCATTTGTATGTCCTGTTTGGAGAGGTGTCTATTCAGCTCCTCTGCCCATTTTTTAATTGGGTTCTTTGTCTTCCTTTTGTGGAGTTGTATGAGCACTCTCTATATATTGGAAATTAACCCCTTATCTGATACATCATTGGCAATGATGTTCTCCCATACAGTGGGTTGCCTTTCCATTTTGATGATTGTTTCTTTTGCTGTGCAGAAGCTTTTTAGTTTGAGGTAGTCCCATGTGTTCATTTTCTCCTTTATTTCTGTTGCCTTAGGCGACGTATCAGTGAAAATTCTGCTCCATATGATGTTCGAAATTTTGTTGCCTACATTTTCTTCTAGAATTTTTATGGATTCACGTGTCACATTTAAGTATTTTATCCATTTTGAGTTTATTTTTGTGTATGGTGTAAGTTGATGGTCTAGTTTCATTTTTTTGCATGTAGCTGTCCAATTTTCCCAACACCATTTATTAAAGAGGCTGTCTTTACTCCACTGTATGCTCTTGCCACCTTTGTCAAATATTAATTGAGCGTATTGCCTTGGGTCCATTTCTGGGTTCTCTATTCTGTTCCACTGGTCTATATGCCTGTTCTGGTGCCAGTACCAGGCTGTTTTGGTTACAGTCGCTTTGTAGTATAACCTGATATCTGGTATTGTGATCCCACCTACTTTGTTCTTCTTTTTCAAGATTGCTGTGGCTATTTGGGGTCTTTTTTGGTTCCATATGAACTTTTGAAGTATTTGTTCTAGTTCTATGAAATATGTCGTTGGTATTTTGATGGGGATTGCATTGAATCTATAGATTGCTTTGGGTAGTATGGACATTTTAATTATGTTACTTCTTCCAATCCATGAACAGGGTATGTGCTTCCACTTTTTTATATCTTCCTCTATTTCTTTTTTCAATGACCTGTAGTTTTCTGCAAATAGGTCCTTTACTTCTTTGGTTAAGTTTATTCCTAGGTATTGTAATTTTTTTGGAGCGATGGTAAATGGGATTGTTTTTTCAGTTTCTCTTTGTGTGAGTTCATCATTGATGTACAAGAATGCCGTCGATTTCTTGACGTTAATTTTGTATCCTGCTACTTTGCCAAATTCACTTATTAAGTCTAATAGATTTTTGATGGAGTCTTTAGGGTTTTCTATGTACAATATCATGTCATCTGCAAATAATGACAGTTTCACTTCCTCCTTTCCAATTTGGATCCCTTTTATTTTTTCTTCCTGTCTGATTGCTATGGCTAAGACTTCCAGTACAATGTTAAATAAGAGTGGCGAAAGTGGACATCCCTGTCTTGTTCCTGTTCTTAATGGAAATGTTTTTAGTTTCTGTCCATTGAGTATGATGTTGGCTGTAGGTCTTTCATATATGACCTTTATTATGTCGAGATATGATCCCTCTATTCCTACATTGCTGAGCGTTTTTATCAGAAATGGATGCTGGATTTTGTTGAATGCTTTTTCAGCATCTATTGATATGATCATGTGGTTTTTATTCTTCATTTTGTTTATGTGGTGTATCACGTTTATTGATTTGCAAATATTGTACCAGCCTTGCATCCCTGGAATGAATCCCACTTGGTCATGGTGAATAATTTTTTTGATGTATTTCTGGATCCGATTTGCTAATATTTTGTTCAGGATTTTGGCGTCTATGTTCATCAGGGATATTGGCCTGTAGTTTTCTTTTTTCGTAGTGTCTTTTTCTGGTTTTGGAATTAGAATTATGCTGGCCTCATAGAACGTGTTTGGAAGTCTTCCTTCTTCTCGAATTTTTTGAAATAGTTTGAGGAGAATGGGTGTTAGTTCTTTTTTGAATGTTCGGTAAAACTCCCCTGTGAAACCATCTGGGCCTGGGCTTTTGTTTGCTGGGAGAGTCTTGATTACGTCTTCAATTTCCTTAGTTGTTATTGGTCTGCTCAAGTTTTCTATCTCTTCCGGGAATAGTTTTGGGAGACTGTGTGTTTCTAGAAATTTGTCCATATCGCTTAGATTGTCGAATTTGTTGCCATATAGTTGTTCGTAGTAGTTGTTAACGATCTTTTGTATTTCCATGGTGCTGGTTGTTACTTCTCCTCTTTCATTTCTGATTTTGTGTATTTGGGTTCTCTCTCTTTGTTTCTTGGTGAGTCTAGCTAAGGGTCCATCAATCTTGTTTATCTTTTCGAAAAACCAGCTCTTTGTTTCATTGATCCTTTGAATTGTTTTTTTGGTCTCCATATCATTTATTTCTGCTCTGATCCTTACTATTTCCCTCCTTCTACTTGCTCTGGGGTTTTCTTTTTGTTTGCTTTCTAATTCTTTAAGTTGTGAGGTTAGACAGTCAATTAGAAATTTTTCTTGTTTTTTGAGGTGGGCCTGTAGTGCTATGAACTTCCCTCTCAGAACTGCTTTCGCTGCATCCCATAGATTTTGTGTTGTTGGGTGTTCATTTTCACTGGTTTCCAGGAAGTTTTTAATTTCTTCCTTGATCTCCTCGGTGACCCATTCATTGTTTAATAACATGCTATTTAGCCTCCATGTGTTGAAATGTCTTTGCATGTTCTTGTTGCAATTGATTTCTAGTTTCATGCCCTTGTGATCTGAGAAGATGCTTGATATGATTTCAATCTTCTTGAACTTGTAGAGATTTAGTTTGTGTCCTATCATGTGGTCTATCTTTGAGAATGTCCCATGTGCACTTGAGAAGAATGTGTATTCTGTAGTTTTGGGGTGTCATTCTCTGTAGATATCTATTAAATCCATTTGGTCTAGTGCTTCATTTAGAGTCTCTGTTTCCTTGCTAATTTTTTCCCTAGAGGATCTATCCAGTGCTGTCAACGGGGTGTTGAAGTCCCCTGCTATGATTGTATTGTTGTCAATTTCTCCTTAGAAGTCCTCCAGAAGATTTTTAATATATTTTGGTGCTCCTATATTGGGTGCATATATGTTTATCAAGGTTATATCTTCCTGTTGGATAGATCCTTTCAATATTATGTAGTGGCCGTCTTTGTCTCTAGTTATGGTCTTCATTTTGAAATCTATTTTATCAGATATGAGAATTGCTACCCCAGCTTTTTTTTGCTTTCCATTTGCTTTGAAAATTTTTGTCCATCCCTTCACTTTCAACCTATGTGAGTCTTTTGTTGAGAGGTGGGTCTCTTGTAAACAACATATAGATGAGTCATGCTTTCTTATCCAATCAGCTACTCTGTGTCTCTTTATGGGAGCATTCAATCCATTTACGTTTAAGGTGATTATTGATATGTACTTATTTATTGCCATTTTTGTTTAGTGTGGTTCTATTTTTCTTCCCATTTCTCCTGGTAATTACAGCAGTCCTTTTAACATTTCTTGCAGTGCTGGTTTGGTGCTAATGTATTCCCTTAGCCTTGTTTTGTCTGGGAAGCTCTTTATTTGATCTTCTATTTTGAATGATAGCCTTGCTGGGTAGAGTAGTCTTGGATTCAGATTCTTGTTTTTCATGACTTTGATTACTTCATGCCATTCTCTTCTGGCCTGTAGTGTTTCTTGTGAGAAGTCAGCTGAGAGCCTTATGGGGTTCCCTTTGTAGGTAACCTGTTGCTTATCTCTTGCTGCTTTTAGGATTCTCTCTTTGTCTTTAATTTGTGGCATTTTAATTACTATGTGTCTTGGTGTGGGCCTGTTTGGGTTCTTCTTACTTGGGACTCTCTGTGCTTCTTGAACTTGAATGCCTTCTTCCTTCACCAAATTAGGGAAGTTTTCTCTCACTATTTTTTTGAATATATTCTCTATCCCTTGCTCATTTTCTTCTTCTTCGGGGACTCCTATGATGCGAATATTATTACGTTTCCAGGTGTCCCATAGTTCTCTTAAGCTGTCTTCCTGTTTTTTAATAGTTTTTTCCTTTTGTTTTTCTGATTGGTTGATTTTTTCTACCCTGTCTTCTAATTCACTGATCCGGTCCTCAGCTTCCCCTACTCTGCTTTTTAAATCTTCCAATGTGTTTTTCATTTCAGATATGTCAGTTTTTATCTCTTCTTGTTGGTTTTTAATTTCCAATTGGCTTATTTTTAGTGTCTCTATGTCCTTACTCATGCTGTTCAGCTTCCTCAAGATCATGGCTCTGAATTCTAGCTCTGTTAACATGCCTAATTGCTCCACATTGATCTCATCTTCGGTGGAGGTGTCTTGCTCTTTCATTTGGCTTCTGTTTCTGTGTTTCACCATTTTGGCTATCACTGTGGGCTTTGGAGCCTGTCAAGTTCTCCCTGTGGGTGTTGGTGTTCTGCTGTTTGTGGCTCCCTCTCCTGGGTTTAGATGAGCGAGGGAGGACCCACGTTGAACACCACTGTCAAGTCTTACTTTCCTGGTTAAAGTTGCCAGCCCAGGAAATGTACTGTTATCCTCTAGCTTTTTGCCTGGAGGCTAGCAGTCTAGGTTAATTGATGAGTTTTGGGTTGTCAGTTGATTGAAAAAATCCCTCTGGTGCTCAGCCAAGGGGCTTTCAGGAGGGTGGGGCAGATGCTGGTCGTTAGTGAGCCTCAATTAGCACTTCAATGGCCCACAGGGTGGGGTTGGATCTCCGAGGGAGGGGCTGCTGCCTCTCCTCAGAGCCCTGGGAAGAAGCAATGTGGTCGCCATCCTGGGTGGCAGCAACTCAGCCAAAGCTCTGAGTGCCCTCCAAACCCCGAGTGTCCCGACGCAGTTCCAGTCTAGTCCGCCCTCCCTCTGCCTAAGCCCAAGGTGAGTGGCTGTGGCTGTGGCTGTTTCAGCCTCTGTCCTGGCTCTGCGCTGTGGAGCCGCCTGGGAGTGTAACCCGAGGGCGCTGCTCCCAGCTAAGGCTGCTGCGGAGCTGCTGACCGTGGGCTCCCAGCCCTGTCTCGCGCCTTCGC
Organism: Molossus molossus; assembly: GCF_014108415.1. Lineage (NCBI taxonomy): Eukaryota > Metazoa > Chordata > Mammalia > Chiroptera > Molossidae > Molossus > Molossus molossus. Next base: position 131,938,067 of record NW_023425366.1, on the reverse strand, counting down.
AAGCCTACCAGGATGGAGTCAGTGTCCCTCGTTATATGGTCCTCACAAGCTGCTTTTCTGTTGGTTTTTCCCGTCGATTTGTCTGTGTTATAGTTGTAATTCCAGTTTGGTTCTGGGAGACGTTCTGTGTAGCTCCGTTCACTCCACCGCCATTTTTCGGTTCCCATTCCTTCATTTTTATTCTGTTTGAATCCTTTGCTGCGAGGTGGCTGTCTTGTAGATAGCATATATGTGGGTTATGTTTTCCTATCTATTCAGCTACTTTGTGTCCTTTGATTGGATTACACAATCCATTTACATATAAGGTTATTATTAATAGGTACTTATTAATTGCCATTTTTATTCATTATGCCTATGTTTCTCTCTCTCTTTATTCTTATTATTACAGCATTCCCTTTAACATTTATTGCAATGCTGGTTTGGTGGTAATAACTTCCTTTAGCCTTCTTTTTTCTGGTACACTCTTCATTTCATCTTCTATTTTGAATGATAGCATTGCTGGATGGTGTTGTCTTGGTTTTAGGCCCCTGTTTTTCATTACATAGATTATTTCATGCCATTACCTTCTGACCTGTACTGTTTCTGTTGAGAAATCAGCTGAAAGCTTTATGGGAGCTCTCTTGTAGGTAATCTGTTGCTCTCCTTTTGCTGCATTTAAGATTCTGTCTTTGTCTTTAATTTTTGGAATTATAATTATGATATGTCTTGGGTTCTTTTTGCTTGGGACTCTCTGCGCTTCTTGAACTTGTATGCCATTTTCTTTCACCACATTAGGGACGTTTTCTGCCACTATTTCTTCAAACAGGTTTTCTAACCCTTGCTCACTTTCTTCTTCTTCTAGTACTCCTATGATATGGATGTTGTTGCATTTTACATCGTTCCACAGCCCTCTTAATCTGCCCTCCTAGTTTTAATTTTTTTTTTTTTCTTTTTGGTTCTCTGATTGTGTGATTTTTTTTCCTACCCTGTCTTCTAAAATGCTTATCCAATCTCTGGCTTCCTCTAATCTTTTGGTGATTCCTTCTAATGTGTTCTTTATTTCTGCTATGTCATTCTTGATTTGTGATTGGTCATTTGTCATTGTTTCTATATCTTTGTTGAGCATCCTTATAATCATTACTCTGAACTCTATATCTGATAGCTTGCTTATTTCTATTTCATTTAGCCCTTCTTCTGGAGAGTTCTCTTGTTCTTATATTTCAGGTATATTTCTTTGTTTCACCATTTTGGCTGCTTGTTTGAGTTTGTTTCTATGTATTAGGTAGATATGCTATGACTGTTATTCTGGGTAGCGTGACCTTATGTTGTAGGTGACCTGTGGGATCCACTGGTACAGTCTCCCTGATCACCAGACCAGGATGCTCTAATAATGTCCATTGTGCACTTTGTGTGGGCCCTCCTGTTGTGATGGAGTCTTGATTGCCACTGGCCTGTTCATGCATGGGCTCAACCTTCTGGCTGGCTGACTGTGATGCTCAACCCCCAATACAGTGAGCAGGCTGCTGTGCAGTTGCTTATCACATGAAGTGCAATTCACCTAATCAGGGTTTAGAGCCTGCCAAAATTTTCCTGTGGATATCAACAATCCACATTTTGTGGCTCCCTCTGCTGAGGTTGGATGCATATGGATGGGTCCAAGCTGAACACTAAGGTCTGGTTTTACTTTCCCGGGGCAGAGTCCTGTTGCAGGCCAGGGAAAGAGTCAGAGCATCCAGAGATTAGTCTCTGCCTGCAGACTGGCTGTTAATCTCAGTAACTAATGCACCTCAGGTTGTAGTTCTCCCCTAGATGTGAACTCTACCCAGTGGGCTGTGTGAGAGAAATTCCAACG